>NC_073313.1:75346527-75676527 GCF_027595985.1 Sorex araneus | reverse complement strand
AAGGTGTAAAGTGATATGTAAGGAACCCTATCAAACAACAGTACTGTAGACCACAATGCAAAACTTATACTAAATAAAAAGCTTCTCATAGAAACAGATTATTGGCTATGAGGCTGATGGTGTTGGGAGGCATTGATCAAGGGGAAGTGTATACTGGTGAAGGTTTCAGTGTTAAAAACTTGTATGCCTAAAGTTCAATTATGAAAAACTTTGTAATATCACAGTTACAAAAATTTAAATAATTTAAAAGATGTCTCTCATATGAGCAGACTGATGGGTGGGAGGTGAATAGGGGTAGGGAGGCATTGCTGGAGGGAAGTGGACACTACTAAAAGTATCTGTGATGAAATATTGTAAGCATGAAGCCCAATAATGAATATCTGTGATTCCTCAGTGAAAAAAATTTTAAGTGCAAACACATCAAGTATTGGTATGAATGTGGGGGAAATGAAGTCAGTATCCACTGCTTCTGGGATGTCAACCCTTTTGTAAAAAAGATGTAGGCATTCCTCAAAACACTAAGAACTAAGCTTTCATATAGCAAAGAAATTCCACTTCTTGGTATCTACTTTGAGGGTCAAGAGGTTTATCTGGAAAGACAATTTGTGTTCATTGCAGCACATTCATCACAGCCAAAATGTGGAAACAACACAATTGTCCAAGAACAGATGGCTGGGTAAGCAAACTGTGGTATAGAAAATGGAACACTCCATGGCTATAAGAGAAGTTCATTAAATCATGTAATTTGAGATTATATGGATTGAACTTGGGGGAATTATGCTGAGTGAGTCAGCCAGAAGTAGGGGGACAGAGACATAGTGATGTCTCTCATTATGGGAAGTAAAGAAGCATAGTAAGGGAATAAGAAATGGCCAGCAATAAAATGTGTTAACTGGTCTAAAAATTTGAGCTTACCGTGGTTGCAAGACAGAGTGGTGATGTTGAGGGGGGGACCCTGAGAGAGTGGTGGAAAGAAATGGACACTCTGGTGGAAGGTATAGTTGTATTCATTAAACACTATCATCAGCAGTAGAGTAAATTATAGTGACTAAAAGAATTAAGTACTTAGAAAAACACTTCTAAAATGTGTTTGCAATCATAAAACTACCTGGATTACCAAAGATATTATGTGAAAAAAGAAGGATGTGGCAAAATTTCCCGATCTATAATCATACTATAAAGGTACAGTCAGTAATCTGAACTTGAAAAAGGCCAGATGTTCAGACCAATGGAATAGAATTCAGCGCCCAGAGATAAACTCCCAGATATATGGAAAGTTAATCTATGACAAAGGAGTAGGATGCATGAAGTGCAAAGAAAGTATCTTAGATTTGAGAACACTGAATACAACATGCGAAAAGCATAAACTATACCTGTGTCTCACACCACATGCTGTAGTTAAATCAAAGTGGATTAAAGGGCAATAGATTAGACCTGACTCCATAAAATGCATAGAGGAAAGCAAAATAGAACTCTCCAGATAGAGAACTGCAATGAATTGGAAAGGGAAACAAAATAAAAGTAAACCAATGGGACACCATAAAGCAAAATCTTCTCACAAAGCAAAAGAATTTCAGGCTAAGCACCTTAATGAATAGCTGAAAGTATCTGCATACAATTCATGAGATCAAAGTTTTATACCCAAGACATATTAAAACACCGACAGAACTTAATAAAAAGTATGGTTCTTTTTGGTGGATTCATTGACTTGCTCTGTGGAACAAAATCTTAGCTGAGTCAAATAATGTGTATTTTGCTGTTATTGCCTATTAAATCTATACATTGACTGAATTACCAGTTTATAAGCCTTTTTATAGCAGAGGGTAGTTCTGAATAAAACTTAGCAGATAAATGAAAACAATGTTGTTAACATAGTGATGAACACCCACAAACGATCACTGGAAACAAAACACGGATTGACAAAAAAATATTCCCGTATGATCACCATAATGCGATTATTTGAAAATACAGAACTAAACAAACATTGTTTTCATGACTTCAAAAACTTCATTTGAACTAATGAAACTTCCACACAAAGAAGTAAAGATAATTTGTGGCTAGTATGTTTTTAGTGCCTGTGAATATTAAAAATAAGTCCCAGTTTTATGCTTTATCTGGAAATCTCATTATAATTACTAAAAAATACTTGCTTCTGATATCTTACATATTTAGTACCTTTAAAATATAGCCAGGGTATTGAAGTCCCTGACATTTACATTTATCTAATTAATTGTCCACACAGACTTGAATTGCTTATTTAATTCAAATTAATGGGCCATGTTTAAATCAAAGAAAGCTAAACTAATTAAGAAAGAAATGGTCTAATCTGGCATTTTAAACTCTAAGATTACAGATATTCAAGGTTTGAATTAGATTGCATTTATTGAATCAAGCCAAGAAGCTATTTGACTCTAATGGTCGGGCTATGTTAATGTATAGTGAAGTTCAACCTAAGATCTTTGGTGGAAATTCAATTTAATTTAACATTTGAAGCACTGTGTGATATATAGATATGGGGTACTGGGAAGAGAAAGATGGTGCTGTCTCAAAACTACCCATAAGGATCCTACAGTCTATTAAGAGAAATTCATTGGGAGAAATATTAGTTCAAGGGATAAATATACTTATCTCCTCTAGTCTTAAGGTCGGCCTTCTGAAGAGAAGATTTACTTCAATCCTCTTCAAAAGACCTTGAGAAGAAATATTTAGTTCAAAACACCGTTATTGAGTACCTAATATAATTTTTGGTAACTTCTTTATTATTAAGAACTGGGAATACATAGACAAAGTAATCGTTTCTGTCACTGACATGTATCCATAGAATACAGAACAGAAGAGAATGTTTAAAATAAGTTGAATTAGATTCTGATGAGAAAGACAAATTGTTCTGGAAGAATTAGGAACTATGAGATGCCCCATCAACTATGGGATGGGTCCTTAGGACACTGGTAGAGGGGAGCATGCTCTCTGGTTGATGGACATAGTATTGGAATTGTGTATGCCTGGAAAGAATAACAGTGCTGTAAGGCCTGGTACTCTAAAAATATATTGGTTCCTTATTAAAAGTGTGAACAAAATAAAAGAAAATGATGAATAAGACAAAGCTCCATTTCTGGAGTTGATTTTGATTCAGTGTAGCTGTGTATTAACCGCAAAGTGCCAAAAATGTTTCTATCAGTTGTGTTTTTACAACAAGAAGAATAAAATTTATTTGGAATCTTCAACTTAATGAGAGATATCACTTGCTAAGCATTCTAAAAAAAGAAATTTCTGAGAACAGAAAAATAAACACTGTAGATTTAAAAGCTCACAACTGTCAGTCAGGTTGAGTTTAATAAACCATTTATTTTACTGAGTTATATTATATTTGAAAATAATTATAAAGCTGAAGTTTAAATGACTCACAATGCAATTACAATTTCTGGAAGCTGAATTATGTTAACTTGCCTCAAACATTTTTCTTATATTAAGTTCCCATCTATGGGAGCCTGGGGGATAGTTCAATGGCATAAGAATGCCTGTCTTTCAGTTGTAACAGTTTTTGCTGACCAGAAACTGATCTCTGTGACCCCAGGTATTGCAACTGATTTCCAACACAATGCAGCCATGTGAGTGTGAGCACAGAAAGTGAAGCCCTCAGTCCATTGACTTTACCTGCCACCTTAGTGATTCCTGAAGAATGTGGAATTGAGGTTAAAGATAAACCAATAATTACACCATATATTTTATCACTGTATCACTGTCATCCCGTTGATCATTTGTTCAAGTGGGCCCAGTAACTTCTCCATTTATCCTAACCCTGAGATTTTAGCAGCCTCTCTTTACTCGTCCTTCCCAATAGTGCCACATTACAGGCTCTTCGGGGTCAGGGGTATGAGACCCATCATTGTTATTGTTTTTGGCATATGAAAACGCCCCGGGGTGCTTGCCAGGCTCACCCCCGTGTGGGCAGTAAATTCTCGGTAGCTTGCCAGGTCCATCTATTTTAAGGATCATTAAACCCAAACATGAAAGCTTGTAACTATCTCACAGTTACTCAATAACTTTTTAAAATCCTTTTATTTTTAATATGAAGCCAAGGTCTTCTGTATCATAGCATATCACACAATTTTGTTCTTATATCCCTGACATACTATCTGGAAGTATTTCTCTTCCAAAGCAATAGAACGATTTAAAATATAACTACCATTACTGTTCACATCTTCCAGGTTATTGTTTTATAGCATTTTACATAACATATCCCTCATAGGGACCATACACACAGTGATGTTTGGCAGTGGGAGGCCCATGCTACCCCTAGCAATGCTTGACTGGACCTGACAGTTTGGTGGCACCCAGTCCAGTGGTTCTTGGAGGATTTTTCCAGGGATTTCTCCAGGGGGATTCCCAATCTTGCTGGGAAGAGCATACAGTGTCTGGTATTGAACTCTGGACAACACACAAGCAAGGAGTGTTCTGTGTCATTAGAGTTATCTTCCCAGCCCCCTCTATTTTCATTAAAATATCACCAAATTATTGATCACCACCAAAGTTAGTTATTAACATGATCATTCTTTAAAGTTCAGTTAGCAAACTTGATCTGTACATATTTTAGTACATATTTTTGGATTAACAGGCTATATGGTCCTTATCACAACTACTTGTTTGCTGGTGTAGTATATAAATTACCATAAATAATAGCTAAGTTATGAGAATGACAGTATTTTAATAAGATTGAATTGAGTAAACACTTGATCTAAAAGTTGTGATTTGCCATATCCTGGTTTTCAGTAAGTACTATCCTAGTGATGTGAACATTTTTAATTTCATATTTTGTACTTCAATATCCTACTCCTAGTAGATTCAATTTCTGTCATTGTAAAATGGAGGCTTTCAAAGGTCTTTCAGAATGTGGCAAGTAATTCTAAAAGCTTTTCGTGCTATAGCACATAACATCATTTGACTGGTATTTGATTTTATCATTTAAAAAAGTTCTATTTACTTTCACACATGATGTTACTCTAATACAAAATTGCATCTAAATATATTTAGATGTGATTTATTTAAAACTATGGACTGGAGCGACAACACAGTGGGTATGGTGTTTGCCTTGAATGCGGCCGATCCTGGTTCAATTCCTCCGTCCCTCTCGGAGAGCCCAGCAAGCCCAGCAAGCTACCGAGAGTACTCCCTCCGCGCCCCCCCACACACACACCATGACAGAGCTTGGCAAGCTACCTGTGGCATATTCGATATGCCCAAAACAGTAACAAGTCTCACAGAGATGTTACTGGTGCCTGCTCGAGCAAATCGATGAACAAGATGGGACGACAGTGCTAAAGACAGTGCTATTTAAAACTAATAATAACAGATACATCAAGAATTTATTTAAATAAATAAATTGGCTTATGAGTAAATAAGTGGTTTATTGGAGTGGTAGGATTATAGGTGATCCTCTTTTTTCTAGATGTATTTGCTCGATAAATTTTTACAGATCACTTTTTCTAACTGCTTTAAATTTCTTTACCTAAGATAAAAATATATTTCAAGTTTTCAATTAAATTGGTACAATATCTGCAGCCACAGAATGACACATTTTCTTCATTGTAAGTTTCCAGTTTCTCTAAAGAATACCCTAGGGAAAGTTCTTGACAATCCTCTGTAGTTATGATGTCTGGATGATACAATTGCTTTAAACAACTTACCCAGATGTGTACACTGGTTCCTTCCCAAGAGACTTGGGTGCCGACCTCACATACTGGCAGTCGGCTTCCTCTTGGCATAGGAGTTGTGCTATGGAATCTCAGCCCAATTCCCATCATTATCAACTGTACTGCTGATTTAATCTCAAACATATGTTGATCTTAAGGCTCTGAGAAGTGGCTATTTGAAAAAAAAAAGATTGTTACTACACTAAACATAGAATCACAGTAATCATATATGCATGCCTCTGATAAGAACAACCATATGTAATATTCTTTATAAATTATCTATTATTGCATTACAAACTGCCTCAAACTACATGGCTTACATATGCTATATTAACTTAGATCTCAATACTCTGCAAATCAGGACAGTCTTCTTAGCTGGTCTGGTTTGACTGACATCTCTTGAGCTCACTGGTGGCGTCTGTGGTTAGGATAGATGGCGCTTTGATCAGAAGTCACATGTACATATCTGGCATTTGCCCAGTTATTGAATTGAACATCTAGGTTCTCTTCTCTACTAAATATTTGGCATACCACCTAGATTCCCTTTACAGAACCAAGATATTTTTTCTGAGCCTAGGAATATTTCCTATTGATAACAGTGCTGAATCTCTACCCAAACAATTGCCAACAAGAGCTGCCTACCCCTATCTGGTACTTCCTCCTTGAGTGCTGCCCTCATCCAGCCACTGGATGAGGGAGACATTAAAATTCTTGGTCATTTTTCTCAATTTAAAACAAATTCAAATGGCCGTATTAGCTCCAAATCTTTCCAAGGTATCAGCTGAGACCTCTACTTCAACTGGTTTCCAGTCTAATTTTACCCTATGACTAACACAACATTAATTTCTGCTTCAGAATTGAAGCTAACATCACTCTAATAACTTTATTGTTTGAAAATCTCCATCCCAGAATCAGTCATCTATATAACATGACGTAAACCATTCCTTATGTGGCCTCTAATCCCCCAGCAGGTTTTCTGGGCTTACTCATCCCTAGTTACAGGGTTCCAAAGAGAATAAAAATAAACTGCAAAAATTTTTCAGGTCTGAGCTCAGAAATTACCCTATTTCTCTTCTGTCACATTATTTTTATGAAAACATATCAGTTCTTAAAATTAATTTGAATGACTTAATACTATTAACAGTAGAGATAATGATGCCTTTCAATACTTAATTTGTGCCAGGCACTGTTCTGAGTACTATTATTAAGTTATTTACTACCATGAACTTAAGAAATAATTGTTATTCCTAGCCTTTGTTTACAACTGAGGAAAGAGTAGTGTTTCACCAATTAAGTTAAATCTACCCACATGAAATCTATGAAATTCCATTCAGCCTAAAGTGAAGGTGGGTGTTGCAGCTGTTATGCTTACAACATTTATTCCAATTGTCACATTTCACTTAAGGGCTTGAAATCATTTGATCCCAATCCTAGAGAGAACTTTAATTTGAAAATGTTAAAATGACTGAGATGGGTGAAGTACGGACAGCATCCCTGGGTGCCAAACTTTATGGATTCTACACATGAGAACTTTAATGCATTCAGCATATTTTATTCACTAAAGTTTTCCTATGACAAAATCTTTCAATTGATGGATTATTATGTTGCAGTAGAAATGCACATTATTCATCAAAGTGGAAATTTAAAGCACGAAACTAGCTCATATTTGAATAGAAGTGGATTTACTTACTGATCACATGTAACTTTCTTGAAAATCAGAAAACTATTATGGCTACCCAAGTACTCAGAGATAACATGGATTTAACATAGAACTTTATACAGCTAAGAATTAACTTTCACTGTATTCCTCTAATGTAACTATTTCAGAGGTAATGTGAACGTAATATTGTTGCATCACTTTCATACCCTCTTTCCAATTTATTATAGAATGGATGTTTGGTCTGTCTGGTTAGGTGGATATTAAAATTTTGCTCGTATAATGGTATTATCCTCCAGAGCCGAGCCACAGCCATGCTCAAGGCCCCTCTCCACATGTTCAGACGAGCCTCACGCATGAAGGAACCGGCAGAGGTACCCAGGTGTGTGGGACCTGGGGCTGAGACCTTCAAGCCTGCTCAGATCAGGACTGGGCCTCTTCCGCCCAGATTCTCATTTTCCAGTAGCTAGGCGGTCACACCCAGGAACTTCCCCTGGCACCAAGTAATCCCACCAAAGGCCAACAGCCAGAGACTTAAAACCAAGCTCCCGGAAGCCTAGTCCTAGTTCTCCCTCTTGGAGAACCTGGCAAGCTACCAAGAGTTTCCTGCCCACATGGGAGAGCCTCGCAAACTTGCCATGGTGTATTCATATGCCCAAACCAGTAACAATGATGGGTTTCATTCCCCTGACCATGAAAGAGTCTCCAATGCAGCATCGTTGGGAAGGATGAGTAAAGAGAGGCTTCTAAAATCTCAAGACTAGGACGAATGAGACTGCTGAGACTGCTAGAGACATTCAACGATCAACGTGATGGTGATAATGATGATGATGATGATGATGATGATGATGATGATGATGATGATGATGATGATGATGATGATGATTATGGTATATCTCATTGCCTTTTTATTTTAATTCACCCATAATCAGTGATGATTAACAACACATGGTTGTCAGTTACTCATATGTTTTTTTGGGGGGCCTATCTGTTCATCCCCTCTCCTAATTTTGGATGGGGCAATTTTGTCCTTAGTGCTGTTAAGCCTTATGGGTGCTTTACATATTTTGAATATTAAGTCTTTTTCCAGTGTATGCTATGTGACTATATTTTCAATTATTAGAGTATCTTTTTATATTAGGTTTCATTTCTTTCAGACTTCAGAAGCTATTTAATTTTATTTAGTCTCATTAGCCTAATTCTGTTTTTGTTTATTTTACCATTGGATTCAAATGATTGAAGAGTCCTGTGAGGTGAATATTCTGGAGAGGTATGCCTGTTTTCCTCAATGTATTTTATAGATCAAGTAAAAAATCAAGGTCTTTTGAATGTGTGCCAGTCTCTGTGGTGTGAGATGATATCTCATTGTTGTTTTGATTTGCATCTCCCTGATGACTAGCGATGTGGAGCAGTTTTTCATGTGCCTTTTGGCCATTTGTATTTCTTTTTTGAGGGAACTTCTGTTCATTTCTTCTCCCAATTTTTGATGGGGTTGGAGGTTTTTTTATACAATTCTACAAGTATCTTGTATATCCTGGATATTAATCCCTTATAAGATGGGTATGGGGTAAATATTCTTTCCCATTCTGTGGGCTCTTTCTGTATTTTGGTCACTTTTTCCTTTGAAGTACAGAAACTTCTTAGTTTGATGTAGTCCCATTTGTTTATATTTGCTTCCACTTGCATGGTCAGTGTTGTTTAATCCTTAAAGTTGCTTTCAGCTTCAATGTCATGGAGAGTTCTGCCTACATTTTCTTCTACGAACCTTATAGATTCATGTCTGATATTGAGGTCTTTAATCCATTTTGATCTGACTTTTGTGCCTGGCATTAGACAGAGATCAGAGTTCATTTTTTTGCAGGTAGCTATCCAGTTTTCCCAGCACCACTTGTTGAAGAGGCTTTCCTTGGTCCACTTTGCATTTCTTGCTCCTTTGTCAAAGATTAACTGGCCATATATTTGGGGGTCTGTGACAGGATATTCAACTCTGTTCCATTGTTCTGCAGGTCTGTTTTTATTCCAATACCATACTCTTTTAATTACTACTGCTCTGTAGTAGAGTTTGAAGTTGGGGAAGGTGACGCCAACCAGTGCTAGCACGGATGTGGGGAAAAAGGGATGCTCCTTCACTGTTGGTGGGAATGCCAACTGGTTCAGCCTTTCTGGAAAACAATATGGACAGTCCTTCAAAAGCTAGTGTTTGAACTTCCGTATGAACCCGCAATACCACTTCTGGGAATATATCCCGAGGATGCAAAAGAGCACAGTAGAAATGACATCTGTACCTATATATTTATTGCAGCACTGTTCACAATAGCCAAAATCTGGAAACAACCAGAGTGCCCTAAAACAGATGACTGGTTAAAGAAACTTTGGTACATCTACACAATGGAATACTATGCAGCTGTTAGGAGAGATGAAGTCATGAAATTTGCTTATAAATGGATAAAGATGGAGAGTATCATGCTAAGTGACATTAGTCAGTAAGAGAGGGACAGACATAGAGGGACTGCACTCATTTGTGGAATGTAGGGTAGCATGACACTAGGCTGACACCCAAGGATGGTAGATACAAGGGCCAGGAGGATAGCCCCATAGCTGGAAGATTACTTCATGAGCGGAGGGGTGAAGGCTGATGAAATAGAAAAGGGATCACTAAGAAAATGATGGCTGGATAAACCAGTTGGGATGGGAGATGCATGCCGAAAGTAGACAATGGACCAAACATGATGTCCTCTCAGTGTCTGTGTTGCAAGCTATAATGCCCAAAAGTAGAGAGAGAGCATGGAAAATATTGTCTGACTTAGAGAGAGACAGGGAAGGGTGGGAAAGGGGGGTATACCCGGAATATTGGTGTTGTGGAATGTGCACTGGTGGAGGGATGGGTGTTTGATCATTGTGAGATTGTAACCCAAACATGAAAGCTTGTAATTATCTCACGTTGATTCAATTAAATTTAAAAATAAATAAACAAACAAAATAAAATCAAGGTCTTTAATATACAGCAAATTAGCCTTTGTGTATTGCATGAGTAGAAGTCTAATTTCTTTTTATTCTCATGAGTTTTACAAGGTTCCCCAGCAACACTCATTAAAGAGATTCTCTTTGCCCTACTTCATGCCCATATGTCCTCCATACATCTGAAAGTTTACTCCTGGGCTCTAAATTCTATTCCATTGACATGAGAGCCTATCTTTAATACCCGCAACTATACATTTTTATTACTATACTATTGTAGTGTAGTTTAAACTCTTGGAAGTCAATGTTTCCCTTGTTTTCAGAATAATTTTAGCTATTCTGACTTTTCTTGGCTTCTGGACCACAGTTGGCAGTATTCAGCATTTATTTCTGGCTCTGAACCCAAGAATCACTTCTGGAAGTTCCTGGAACCACATGGGATTATGGAGGTCAAACCCACACTGGTCACATGCAAGACAAGCACTCTTCCCACCGTACTATTCAATTCTTAATCTGAGGTCTTTATGATTTCATAAATTTTAGAAGTATTTGTTCTATGTCCTAGAAGAATGCCATGGAGTTGCTCGAGAGAGTTCGGGAGTCAAGGTGCTTGCTTTGCATGTGGCTGTGCCTGGTTCAAGTCTCCGCCCACCCATCACAAGTGTTTCTGCAAGCACTACCACGTGTCACTATGAGCAAAGAATCAGAAGTAGTGCCTGAGCACTATCAGGTGTGGCTAACCTCTCTTAAAAAAACTCATCAAATGCTACACTTAAAATAGGTGGACTTTATACTACATAAACTCTGCCCCAATAGAGCTGCAAAGCCAAAATTTTACCTATTCTGTGCAATTGTTAGGATGATTAGTTAATATCATAAAGTACTTAGATGAATGCCTGACATGTGTGAAGTTCAATGTTTATTCCTCAACAACAAAAACAAATATTTGGGGTGTGCCTGGCAAGCTACAGAGAGTATCCCGCCCACTCGGCAGAGCCTGGCAAGCCGACTGTGATGTATTCGATATGGCAAAAACAGTAACAAGTCTCACAATGGAGACGTTATTGGTGCCCACTCGAGCAAATCAATGAACAACAGGACGACAGTGCTACAGTGCTACATGAAAGGGAAAAATAATAGCAGCAGAGTTTTTATGGAGATTGCACAGCATCTGTAAATCACTTTGGACAAGACAGTCAATTCAATGGTGTTTTTTCTTCCAATCTACAAATGTGGAATATGTTCCTATTTGTGAGGTGAAAGACCTATTTAGTGAAAACTAGACACTACTATAAAGACACAGAAACAAGGTTCTGAAAAACAGAAGTGCTTTCAATTACAATTTTTCACCATTGCAATAATTGCAATATTATACGTGGCCTAGAGTTGTCATTATGAAATCTTAACCTGAAATTTTGATACTTCTTTATCATGCCTACTATTGCTAGAACATGATAGATATGATTCAATATACTTGTATCTTTCCAATTTAAAGAAAATATATATAACATTATTTTCTAATCTGAGACACTTTTCAACTATAGTCTTTAAAATCTGATATATAATGCATTTTCATAAAATGCTTGATGAGATAGGTTGATATGTCTATTCCCTTTAAAACAAAGTTATTGACTGAACTAATATTAACCATGTCCTTAGGTGAGTTAATAAAACCATTAATGTAAAGTGACTGAGAACCAATAAAGATTGAAAGATTACCCAGTGAACAGCAGAAGCTATAGTTAAATATTACTTTTGATTTTATTGTATTCATCACTTGTTATGAATTTTAAATTAACAGAGCTCAGTGTTAGGCTTCTTGACCTCATTACCGTTATCAACATCACTTACAGAGTTAAGATTTTCACCCAGAGAAATTATTTCACCCAGAAAAGTTAATCTCTTATTGGACTAAGGATTCTATCTCATTTCTGAATCATTCAATTGTTATTCACTCAGTTAAGATGGCAGTAAAAAATATAACTCTGAAATTTTCAGGTCACTCACATCCTCCTTTGTTATTTTATTTGGGATTTTCTATGTCTGTAAGTAGGACAAGAACTTGGTAACAGGGTTCCTTGGATCCTGACTATAGGCCACTGGATACTGTACGTGCCTGGCTGAGGGAAAGTCACACCTCACTAAATAGATCCAATCTTCTCAAACTGCAAGAACACTGGTGCTTGCACTCAAAAAGCAATGTGCTAAAAATGTTTTCAACAAATGATTTGTTATAACGGAGCTAAAAATGTGTAGAACTCCCTGTTTTTTTCAACTGGCTTTCTACGTGTCTGTATACAACTGGGATGTCAAGGAAGAAACGGATACATGAATTTTAATTGCCCCAAATATGACATAAGGCTTAGTTGTTTTCTCTTAAGTCTTACCAATTCTACATATGACATCTTGTTCCAAAAGAATTAATTATATCTATATACACTGATAGCTTTTTCAGTACTCAAATCCCTTTAAAACTGTCTTCCTTTTAGATCCAATTTCTTATCAAATCTGTTTATTTGGTCCAAGCCTGGAACATCATTAAACTGCCATAGAATAGTCCCTCCCTCTTGCCACAGATAGATGCTGCAAAGACTTCCTTGTGCCCAGGACACTGAGCTGCATCCCACCCCTAGATCAGGGAGTTCCAACATTTGACATTAGCTCTAATTCTCAAAACCCTACCTGCGAGGGCTTTAGAATATCTATTTGAAATTATTACCGAATAAACCCCTCTTATTGGAGCAGATGAGATGCAATAGCCCTCACTTATGAACCCGACACATTTATAAATTACAGTTAAGTAATATTAACTAGTTGAAGACCCCTAGTCATACTCAAATACCACTAGCTAGTGAAGAAAATATTTTGAACAGAAGAGATATTTTCAGAAGACTTCTGGTGTAAACAACTGAACACATCAGTTTTTCACACCTTTACTAAGTTGTTCATGATTGGGCAGTCATACAACATTCCCTCATCTGTCCCTTCACCAGTAGACGTTTCCCAACACCAATGCCAATGTCCCCAGTCTCCACCCTGTCACCCTTCCCCCAGGCTTTATTCTCTCTCTCTTTATCTTTCTCTCTCTCTTCCCATTTGGTCATTACAGTTTGCAATACAGGTACTGAAAGATTTGGCCCTTTACCTACTATCAGCACTCAGTTATCGTCCAGAGTGATCATTTCCAACTATCTTTGTCATAGTTGTCCCTTTTCTGTCCATACTAGCATATCTCTCCCTACCACCACTTGTGGCAAGCTTCCAAGCAGGAACCAGGCCTCCTGGCCCTTTTTTACTGTCCTTGGCTATTAGTCTCATACTATTTTTTTAATATCCTACAAATGAGTGCAATCATTTTATGTCTGTCCCTCTCCCCTTGACTCATTTCACAAAGCATGATACTCTCCATGTCCATCCATTTATATGCAATTTCATGAGTTCATTTTTCCTGGTGGCTGCATAGTATACCCATCTGATAGGGGGTTAACATCCAAGATATATAAGGCACTGGTAGAATTTTACAAGAAATAAGCAGTGAACCCTATGGGAAGAATAAATGAAAAGAAACTTCCAAAAGATACATAAAAATGCTCTATGTTGCTAATCATCAGGGAGATGCAAAACAAAACAGCAATGAGGTATCATCTCATACCAGAGAGACTGGCACACATCAAAAAGAACTAGAGCAACCAGTGCTGATGTGGATGCGGGGAGAAATGGACTCTCCTTCATTGTTGGTGGTAATGTCAACTGAACCAGCCTTTTTGAAAAACAATATGGGCATTCCCCCAAAAAATTGAAATTGAGCTTCAATATGACCCAGCAATACCACTTTTGGGAATATCCACTTTGGATACCAGGGGCTCAAAAACACATTGTAGGAAAAAAACAACATCTTCCCTTCTATGTTTATTGCAGCACTACTCACAACAGCCAGAATCTTCAAACAATTTGAGTGCCTGAGAACAAATGACTGGATAAGAAAATTGTCCTATATCTACAAATATCAGTTCTTTTCCTTTTTTTTTTGGCGTTTTGAGTCACACCCCGCGATGCTCAGGGGTTACTTATGGCTTTACACTAAGGATTTACTCCTGGCAGTGCTCGGGGGTCCATACAGGATGCGGGGAATCGAACTCGGGTCAGCCGCGTGCAAAGCAAATGCCCTACCCGCTGTACTATCGCTCCAGCTCCATATCAGTTCTTAAGTAACTGGGAATCTAAACCTTTGCAATTAACATAGATAAAACTCTAAGAACATTGGGAAAACAAAGGAACTCAACTGCTGTCTCAGACAAAGACTGAAAGGTTAAGAAATTCTCAAGCCCATTAAAACTGTCTAGCCTGGTCAATGAGGAACTGAATCTAGCACTCACTTTATTGACAACTGAAATCAAGTAAGCACTGGCCAGTAAAATTAAGCAATAACTACACCATAAATTTGACTAATGCAAAGATCAACTGATTCCATTGATGACAGATTGTATAGAAATTTAACAAGGAACTAAAGAACACAATAGCAAGACATAGCAATAGAACTGCACACATAGAAAACTGTATAGACAAGCTTGAAGACAAAAAAAAAATAAGTCAGCATCGAAAAGGAAGTGGCCAAAGGAAAGAGAAGCAAAAGAATGTCAGAGAATGTAAGGTACTTCATGAACAATAGCATGAGTAATCATTTCCAAATAATAGGAATACCAGAAGCAGAGAAATATGGGAAAGGGAAGAACAAGTGGTGTAACAGATAACAGCTTTGAACTTCTCCACACTCTGGAGGGAGACTGCAGTTCAGATTCAAGAGACCAAAAGAGTACCAAGCAAAATAGGCCCAAACCAAAAATGCCAAGTCACATAATAATCAAGTGGCAAAATCCAAAGAGAAAAACAGACATCTTAAAGCATCAAGAGAGAAAAGAAACCTAAAGTATAAGGGAAATAACATAAAAATCACAATAGATCTCATATGAATTAATATAGGAGAGAAAATAGTGTAATGGCATATTCAAGTTATTTACTGAAGGAAAAAAAAAACATTCAAGTTAGAGTCAATATTCTTCAAAGCTCTCATTTAGATGAGAGGAAGGATAGTAACATTCTCAGACAAACAAGGGCTGACAACATTTGCTATAACGAAACTGGCCCTGAATGAAATACTGAAAGACCACTTATATAAACCTAGCCAATTGTAAAAGCAACAACCACACACAATAAAATGGCAACACATCCTTTTTATTTTATTGAATCACTGTGAGATAGTTACAAGCTTTCATGTTTGGTTTACAATCACACAATGATCAAACACCCATCCCTCCACATCCCCCCCACCAATATCCTTGGCATACTCCCCTTTCCCACCCTCCCCTTATTCCATGGCACACAATATTCCCCATACTCTCTCTGTACTTTTGGGCATTATAGCTTGCAACACAGACACTGAGAGGTCATCATGTTTGGTCCATTATCTACTTTCAGCACGCATCTCCCATCCCGACTGATTCCTCTAGCCATCATTTTCTTAGTGATCCCTTCTCTATTCCATCTGCCTTCTCCCCTCTGCTCATGAAGCAGGCATCTACACAATGGAATACTATGCATCTGTTAGGAGAGATGAAGTCATAAAATTTGCTTATAAATGGATAGACACGGAGAGTATCATGCTAAATGAGATGAGTCAGAAAGAGAGGGACAGACATAGAAGGACTGCACTCATTTGTGGAGTATAGAATAACATCACATAAGGCTGACACATCACATGAGGCTGACACCAAACACACCCTTTTATATCAATAATTTCCCTGAATGTCAAAGGAATAAACTCTCCCATCAAAAGGCATAGTATGAGAATAATACCCCCAAAAAATAGAAATAAAGGCCAGGAGGACTGGTGCAAGGTAGGAAGTTGGTCAAAAGCACAGGTGTGGCAGGGGTGTGGTGTCGCAGTTAGGACAGAGAAGGGACCACTACAGCAATGAGAGTTGAAAATGATTAAAATAGTATCAACAAAATTAGGTTGGAAGGAGCCATCCTCAAGGAAGTAAGGCTATCTATGACAAATTTCAGCCAATATTATTCATGGGGGGAGAAACTGACAGCATTTCCACTGAAGTCTGGTACAAGGCTAAGATTTCTACTTTCTTAACTCTTGTTTAACCTTGTACTAAAAGTCCTAGCAATAGCAAAGAGGCAAGAAATGGAAACCAAAGGAATCCACATTGGAAAAGAAAAAGCCAAGTTATCTCTACTTTCAGATGGCATGATAGTATACTTCAAAGATCCTGAAGAGTCCTTAAAAATCATTAGAACAATAAACCAATATAGAAATGTGTTCGGCTCCAGAGTCAATATACAAAAATGAATCACATTCCTATATAAAAATAATGAATTAGAGGAGAAAGAGATCAAAGAGGATATCACCTTTAAAATAGTGTCACAAAACTTCAGATACCCAGGAATAAACTTAACAAAAGAAGTGGGAGATCTCTATACCATGAAAACTTCAAAATATTTAAGAAAGGAATAGAAGACCTTAAGAAATGGAAAAATATTCCATTCTCTTCGATTGGAAGAATCAATATTATCAAAATGATGATCCTACCTAAACACTATATAGATTTAATGAAATCCCTATGCAAATTCAGATGACATTTGCATAGGGATTTGAACTTAGAACAGCCCATAAATAAAATTTGTATGGATTCATAAAAGACCCCAATTAGCCAAAACCATATTGAAAAATAAGAAAATGGGAGATATTGCATTAGCTTGTATCTCTTGTATCACTTGTCATTCCGTTGATCTTCCATTTGCTCGAGCGGGCACCAGTAACATCTCCATTCGTCCCTGTCTCGTGCTAGTGTAGCCCAATGATATCTGCTTGCTCCAGGAACAGGAAGAGCCTCAAACCGTTCATTCATGGTTTTGACAAAGAAGTCTGACTATCTCTTTGGTGGGCAGCCACGCGGTCTTTTGACGTCCCATGGAATACAGTCGTTAACAGCTCTAGCCCAGTGGTCATCTCTGAATCACATTACGTGTCCGGCCCATCTGATTTTTGACCCCTTTGCAAACAAGACAGTGTCCCTGATTCTTGATTGTCAACAGAGATCAGAACTCCAGATTCCTTCTCTCACTTGAGTAAAATGTGATATTCCAAGCATAGCTCTTCCAAGTTCTCTTTGGGATACCCGAATAGCATTCTCATCCTGTTTGCATAGGGCTCAGGTATCTGAGGCGTATGTTAGTGCAGGAAGAACGATGGATTTGAAAAGAGGTGCCCGTAGCCTGAGGTTCTTTGTCATCTTAACTACTTCTTTGACGCTCTTGAAGGTGTTCCACGCTGCTCTCTTCCTCCTGTGCAGTTCTGGCGCCAAGTCATTCCTCATGTTGAGTTCTTGACCCAGGTACACATAGCTGCTGCATTCGGAGATGTTGGTTCCGTTGAGAGCAAATGGAACGTCAGGGACTAGTTCGTTTTTCATGAACATTATCTTCGTGAGAAATGACCAAGGACTTCTGTGAAGAACAATGGCTGGCTAGCAAACACATGAAAAAATATTCATCGTCACTTATAACTGTGGAATTACAAATCAAGAGGGTAATGAGATACCATCACACACCAGTGAAACTGGTACATACCCAAAATAGTGGGAACAATTTCTGTTGGCGGAGGTTCAGTGAAAGAGGACCTTAATGTGGGAATGATGCCTGTTTCAACCTTTATGGAAAGCACTATGGAGATATCTCAGTAAACTAAGAATTGAGCTGCTATATGGCCTAAAAATTCCTCTTCTAGGTATCTACCCCCAGAACACAAAAATATGCATTCAAAAAGACATATGCACACAAAAATTGATTGCAGCACTTAGTATAATATTTAAGATATAGAATCAACCTAGGTATACAACGATAGGTAAGTGGATCATGAATCTGTGATATACATACACAAGGGGGATACTACACAGCTGTAAGGAAAGATGAAATCATGCAGTTTGCTGCAACATGATGAAACTGCTTCATTCATGTTAAGTGAAGTAAGCCAGAATAAAGAAAAGCACAAAATAAATCTCACACACATATAGAAAGATAGACAGAAAGACAGATAGATAGATTTATGAAATAACTGGCTTGGCCACCGAGATGTGATCCCGGGGGCCGCATGTGTTTGGCCTCTCTGCAGCTGCACGAGCATGACTCCAGAGGCCAGCTAAACTACTTTTGGTACCGACAGCTCCTTCAGAATGTCTCCAGACCGAGAACTAAGCTGCGGCCACATGCCTGCCCAGGAGGGGAAAGGTTTCTCTCTCTGTCTCTGTCTCTGTCTCTGTCTCTGTCTCTGTCTCTGTCTCTGTCTCTGTCTCTGTCTCTCTCTCTCTCTCTCTCTCTCTCTCTCTCTCTCTCTCTCTCTCACACTTTCCTTGCCGGTGGGGAAAGGCATGGCAACCGCCATAATATGAGGACCACAGACGAGAGTTACAAGCTTGCAAAGATCCAATATCTGGAAGAAATTTCCCTGGACTTAGTTGCTAAAATAAAGTAATCCAAAACCGCGCAGCCGCCATCACGTCCACGCGACCTCCATCACAACCGCACAACCTCATCTCTTCATGGCAGGTCTGACTCTAGTGGGGAACTCCTAACAATAATAGTGAGGTTTTTTTGAAATATTAAATGTAATGAAAGTAAAGTTAAATTTATCAGTTATGGGGGGGATGGGAGGTATACTGGGTTGTTTTTTTTCTGTTTTTTTTTTTTGGTGGTGTTGGAATATGGGCACTGATGAAGGGATGGTTGTTTCAGCATTGTATAATTGAGACTTAAGCCTGAAAGCATTGTAATTTTCCACATGGTGACTCAATAAAATAATTTTTTTTAAAAAAGTAAAAAAAAAACTGGCTTAGGGAATACAATGCTTTAAATGGAGGATGTCAAGATCACTCTTGGCCCCAGAATATAGGGAGGAGAACAAAAGAGAAGGAAATACATTGTCGGGGAAGAAGATAGAGATAGATGCAAAGAGTGATGGGAAGCAGACGATAAGAGGATCTGAGGATCTGAGTATATTGATAGTGTAAAGGAGTGGCACAACTTAATTTCCAAGCTACAGAATCAAAGACACTTAAAATAAGATATCCAATCTTCAACAACCAACTGTAAAAATGTCCCTGTCGAGGCTGGGTGTGGAGATGGCGCTGGGGGATGGTTGGGAGAGAACCTGGGAATCATAGTAGAAAGTAGACACTGGTAGTGAGATTTGTGCTGCGATATACAATATCTAAAACCCAAATATGAATAACTTTTTAAATCATGGAGCTTTAATAAATTTTCAAGTGAAAAAAATTGAAATTCCCATAGAAAATTCTATTTCATCAAATTTACCCTGTCTTTCCTTTAATGTAGGTAGGAGCTAGTTTTCTCCTTGATTTGCCTGATGAAAAGTTGAAAATTATAAATGCAAATGCAATTTTATAGTATAAACTGGATAAAATTTCTTTTCCTCATTGGAATTCCTTGGAAGGTCTTTGTTAATATTGATTTCTGTGGCTATTTCTAACCATGTGTCATGTGGATTATTTCCCATAAATTTATATGAACTGAGTTAATATTCATGATAAACTGAAGACATTTATTAAAATCAACCTAACATTTTTACGTATCTAGATGTTCAAGAAAAAACTGCTTTAAGATCAATGTTTCAAACCACTTTCCCCAGCCTTCCATTTTTTTATGCCACTGCAAACTTGAGTGCCAACAGTACCGAATAATCGTGATACATATACAAACACAGAAACACAAAAACATAGGTGCCAGTCCTGTTTGTAGACAGTCTTCCTAATTTTATGTGAAAAAATTCTGTTTCATGTGCTAGAGAGCTAGTCAAATTTCCTTCCAAATAACTATAGATAACAAAGCTACCTTGACTCAAGATGCAAGTTCTTTAAGCATGGAAACCTCATTAACCTTGATTATGGACCTTGCTCTGAGTACAAGTTTTGTGAATTACACTGATTATCTGAAAATCACAGGCAGTGGAGAGACTGTTAATTACAAATTAAATGATAGAATTGATTAAATAATATTTAATACATTCTATGAAATTGCATGTAATCTAAAAGATATATTAGAGCCCTCTGAAAGGAACAACACTATCAAAACCATAATTTAAGGTAAATATTCATGCAAAAAATCTACAAAATCTATATCAAACAAACCAGTTATAAGCTAGGACCCTCACGCCATCTCATATGTACTTTTACTTTTTTCACACCTTTTCCATTACTTGGTGAAGAGTTAAAGATGGGAACTCATGGAAGGTGATACTGCGTTTATTTTTCTCGTTCATTTACAGGTATTATTATTTTTGTCTTGTGGGGTCATACCCACGGATACTGAGGACTTAGTCCTGACTCTCTTCCTTAGGGATCACTTCAGCAGGGGATTGAGGTTCTGGGGTGCTAGGAATTAAACCCAAACCAATGCTTATGACACAAGTGCCCTAACCACCATTTCTCCAGCCTTGGGGTTATGATACTTGTTCATTTCTAGTTGTTTCCAGTAAGATCTGTATTTTGTTTATGTAGGAAGTGAATAGTAGTAACAACACAGAATTCCTTCATAACTTGAAACAACATAACTCAGTTCTGACTACTACTGTAATACCAAACATTTACAGAAAGCAGGTGATTCTGGTTAATGTCCAAGTTGTATTTTCTTCAGAACATCCCAGTATTGACCATGTTAACAAAAGGAAGTAGTTTACAGAAGTTCACTTCATTACCTCATGTTTTTTATTATTATTTTTATTCTAAGAAAGCAGTAACATCCAAGGTCAATGCTGTTACTTTATGTTCCACAAACGAGTGTGATCTTTCCATGTCTGCAAAAAAGCATAGTAGAAATGACATCTTCATTTCTATGTTTATTGCAGCACTGTTTACAATAGCCAAAATCTGGGGAAAAAATGGAGTGCCCAAAAACAGATGAACGGTTAAAGAAACTTTGGTACATGTACACAATGGAATACTATGCAGCTGTTAGAAAAGATGAAGTCATGAAATATGCATATAAGTGGATCAACATATAAAGTATCATGTTAAGTGAAAAGAGTCAGAAAGAGAGAGACAGACATAGAAAGATTGCGCTCATTTGTGGAATATAAAGTAACAGAATGGGAGACTAACACCCAAGAGTATAGAGATAAGGACCAGGAGGTCTGCCCCACAGCTTGGAAACTGGCCTTACCTCATCTTTTAAACAACCAAAGTGAAGCAAGTAGTAACATCCAAGGTCAATGCTGGTTTTTTTTCCATCTCCCTTTGAATCATCTCTAGGTTAGGACTGGCCCAAACTGCCTTAAATAGATTCCCACAGTCTGATGTACCAGATGCATATTCCCCTATCACTTTGCTAAAACACTGGTGCAGTAGATAATTAATTTTGTAGATATACCACTGAACTTTTGCATTAGCTCTGTTCATTCTGTAAATGAGGAAGCCAAGGCTCAGGGAAAGTACATTGACTTGCCTGATATTACTCAGCTAGTTGGGTAAACAATAGAAATTCAATTGTTCCATATAAGCCAGGACCTGGAAAAGCTGTAGTCATTTATGGTTTTTTAAATTTTTTGTAGTGCCAGTGATGGAACCCTGTGCTTCACACATGCAAAGCAAGTGCTTTACCACTGAGCCACATCACTAGCCCAAATTTCTTTTAAATAGGGGGCTACGCTCAGCAGTAGTCAAGCGCCTAGGTGTCACCCAAAGAGATAATGGGCCCAGTGTTGCAGGTCTGTTGATTCTGGTTTCAGTCTCAGTGGGGTTTTGCTTCTGGGACCCAGCAGGTCCCTGCCCATTAGAACTTGACGCCTTTGTGGCACTAGGGATTGAACCTTGGATCTCACACATGCTTGTATGTTTTCCATATACACATATTCATACACACACATGCACACATATACATATATCCATTGGGTCATATCTTAAACAAGCTCTACATTATTTTTAAGTGTAGTTTGATGAGGGCCACACCTGTTTGTCCTCAGGACTTATTCCTGGCTTTGTATTCAAAAGTCACTACTACTGGGGCTCTGGGAACCATATGGAGTGTCTGGATCCAACTCAGGTGAATACTGGAGGGCAAGCCCCTCACCCATTGCACTATCACTCCAGCTCCTAGTTTTATCTTAGTTTTAATATTTATCATGAGAATCCTCTATAATAAGGGATTGATAAAATGAGTTTTTCCATGATGGTCAGAGGAAATACCCTCATAAAACTGATTTTTCTTTCATCATTTTGCATGTATCACAATCTAGTGTGAGGAAGACACAGTGACAAGAAAACAAAAAGGTACTCAGGTTATCATTTAATTCACTGGGAGACAAAATTAATAGTTGTATCATCATATTTTCTCTATCTTTTGTCCTTGTTACCGCAAAATTTACATATGATGTGCATATACTTATGTGGACCATTGGGTTCATTTTGATAGTTGCATATACCTGTGTAAATACTACCTAATCAATAATATAGAATATTTGCATTACGTCAGAAAGTACTCTTTTTTTTCCTTTTTTGGGTCACACCGGGCGATGCTCAGAGGTTACTCCTTCCTCTTTACTCAGAAATCACTCCTGATGGTACTCAGGGGACCACATGGGATGCTGTGAATGGAACCCAGGATGACTACATGCAAGGCAAACACCATATTTGTTTTACTATTGTTCCAGCCCCAGAAAGTACTCTTGTTTCCCCTTCCCAATCAGTTCCAAACCACACAAATACAACCATGTTTTAATTTATACCATAACCTAAACAAATGCAGTCATTCACAGCCAGGGAAAACAAGGTTTAGGAGAACTGGTCAAATGGTTGAAACTAACTATAGCGTGTGTGAGGCTGAGGGTAGATAAGATAGAGAAGAGACCAGTATGACAATAATAGCTGGGAATAATCACACTGGAAAATACCTGAGGGTTAAAAGTAGGTAAAGAGATATTCTTGATAACCTTTCAGTATCAATATTGCAAATCACAATTACCAAAAGGAGAGACAGAGAGAAAGAAGAAAAGTGACTGCCATAGAGGCAGACAGGGGGTGGGAGTTGGGTTGACAGGAGAAAACCTGGGGACACTGGTGCTGGGAAATATACATTGGTGGAGGGATGGGTGCTGGAATACTATATGACTTAAATCCAATAATTAACAGCTTTGTAAAAGTATATATCATAGTGATTCAGTAAAAATGTTTTAAAAATTATATCATAGATTAATCTTGCTGATTCCACTTAAATGAAATTAGAATGTGTTTTCTCTTTTAAAAATTTTCCTGACTTCTTTAACTTAGCATACTATGAGACTTATTCAAATTGTTAAATACATCAGTGTTTCTCAAACTTTCTCCTATACTGGCTGCCTTATGACCTTGTGTTCTTCCTGTGACTCCAGTATCTTAACATATAATTCCCTAAATTTTAGCCCCACATTTATGTATTTTTCACCCATGGCCCGTAGGAGCATTCTGGGGGAATACAGAGAGATATAAGCCTCTGAATGAAAAATGCTGGTATAAGAGTTCAATATCCTGTCACAGACCCCCAAATATATGGCCAGTTAATCTTTGACAAAGGAGCAAGAAATGAAAAGTGGAACAAGGAAAGCCTCTTCAACAACTGGTGCTGGGAAAACTGGATAGCTACCTGCAAAAAAATGAACTCTGACCTTTTTCTAATGCCAGGCACAAAAGTCAGATCAAAGTGAACTAAAGACCTCAACATCAGACATCTATCTATAAGGTTCATAAAAGAAAATATAGGCAGAACTCTCCATGATATTGAAGCTAAAAGCATCTTTAAGGATGAAACAACACTGACAATGCAAGTGAAAGCAAACATAAACAAATGGGACTACATCAACTAAGAAGCTTCTGCACCTCAAAAGAAACAGTGACCAAAATACAGAAAGAGCCCACAGAATGGGAAAGTGTATTTACCCAATACCCATTAGATAAGGAATTAATATCAAGGATATACAAGACACTAGTAGAACTGTATAAGAAAAAACCTCCAACTCCATCAAAAAATGGGGAGAGGGGCCGGAGCGATAGCACAGCGGGTAGGGCGTTTGCCTTGCACGCGGCCGACCCGGGTTCGATCCCCGGCATCCCATATGGTCCCCCAAGCACCGCCAGGAGTAATTCCTGAGTGCAAAGCCAGGAGTGACCCCTGAGCATCGCTGGGTGTGACCCAAAAAGCAAAAAAAAAATGGGGAGAAGAAATGAAAAGAAGTTTCCTCAAAAAAGAAATACAAATGGCCAAAAGGCACATAAAAAATGCTCCACATCGCTAGTCATCAGGGAGATGCAAATCAAAACAACAATGAGATATCATCTCACACCACAGAGACTGGCACACATTCAAAAGAACAAAAGTAACCAGTGCAGGCATGGATGTGGGGGGAAAGGGACGCTATTTCACTGTTGGTGGGAATGCCGACTGTTCCAGACTTTCTGGAAAACAATATGGACAGTCCTTCAAAAACTAGAAATTGAGCTTCCATATGACCCCGCAATACCATTTCTGGGAAAATATCCTGAGGATGCAAAAGAGCACAGTAGAAATGACATCTGTACCTATATATCCATTGCAGCACTGTTTACAATAGCCAAAATATAAAAACAACCTGAGTGCCCTAAAACAGATGACTGGTTAAAGAAACTTTGGTACATCTACACAATGGAATACTATGCAGCTGTTAGGAGACATGAAGTCATGAAATTTGCTTATAAATGGATAAACATGGAGAGTATGATGCTAAGTGAAATGAGTCAGAAAGAGAGGGACAGACATAAAGGGATTGCACTCATTTGTGGAGTATAGGGTAGCATCACATGAGGCTGACACCCAAGGACGGTAGACACAAGGGCCTGGGGGATTGCCCCATAGCTGGAAGACTGCTTAATGAGCAGAGGGGAGAAGGCAGATGGAATAGAGAATGGATCACTAAGAAAATGATGTCTGAGGAACCAGTTGGGATGGGAGATGCATGCCAAAAGTAGACAATGGACCAAACATGATGATATCTCAGTGTCTATGTTGCAAGCTATAATGCCCCAAAGTAGAGAGAGAGTATGGGGAATACTGTCTGCCATAAAAGCAGGGAGAGGGTTGGAAAGGGGGGTGTATACCCGGGATATTGTTGGTGGGGAAAGTGCTCTGGTGGAGGGATGGGTGTTTGATCACTGTGAGATTGTAACCCAAACATGAAAGCTTTTAACTATCTCACGGTGATTCATTAAAATTTAATTTTTTAATAAAAGAAAAATGCTGGTATATATCTGTGTTTGATTTTTATAATTCCTGTCTAGTATTCATTGTATGGCTGCAAGAGTTATTCTACTCTTTTTTTTTTTTTTTTTTGCTTTTTGGGTCACACCTGGCGATGCACAGGGGTTACTCTTGGCTCTGCACTCAGGAATTACCCCTGGCCGTGCTCAGGGGACCATATGGGATGCTGGGATTTGAACCCGGGTCGGCCGTGTGCAAGGCAAACGCCCTACCCGCTGTGCTATCTCTCCAGCCCCTATTCTACTCTTTTTGATGAGAATTTATGTTCCTTCTAGTTTAAGACTTAAAGATAAAGCTCCTTTAAATATCTACTTGCAATTTTGCGTATAAAATATATAGTTTCATTTTGCTTTGGTAACTATGTAGGATTGGAGTCATTATGTCATATGGAAAGTGCAAGCTGAAATTTAAAACTGCCAGAATTATAACCCAAAATAGTTCTATTATTTTATATATCTAACTACAAAATATGAGTTACAGTTAACGCAAATCCTAACCAAACTTTTTTGTCAGCTATTTCCATCATAGCCAAATGAGTAGTGTGCAGCAATGCATCATTGTGGTCTAATTAAGATGGACAAGTCTTCATATGCATGTTGGTTTTGTGTAGTTCTTTGTGGTAAAATTTCTCCTCAAGTCATTTACTCATTTTTATTAGATGTGTACGTTTATCTTCGATTTGAAGAATTATTTTTAGTCTGAGATGTGTCGAGGGCTCTGACCCTCTCCCTGCCCAATTTCCCCTGCACTTTGACTTCTTTCTTCGTCTGCAGATCCAGTAAGCCCGTCTGTCACCTTCCTATCAAAGTTAGGACACGCTCTTATGGACTTGTAATGCTGATGCTAACTTCTTTCCTCATCTAGGTGCATGACTAGAGCTCTGACTCTCTTCCTGCACCTTTTCGCCAGGCCGAGAAACCCCCACTGCTTCCAGTCTAACCCCAAACCATTCGCATGACATTGCTACCTTTTCAAATCCACAAACTCAAAACCAGTTGTCAGTTTGATATCTTACCTTAAACACCTCCATAATTACACTTCATGCAGATGGAGATATTACATGTCACCTGTGTGACCAATGAAGGGTACAGAAATTGTTAGAGTAACAAGATTATCAGGAGTAACAGCTAGCTGAAAAAATAATGAAACATATGGGAAAGGATATTCACCCAAAACCCATCCAATAAAAGGTTGATATCAAGGGTATATAAGGCACTGGTTGAACTCTACAAGAAGAAAACATCCAACCCCATCAGAAAATGGGGCGAAGAAATGAACAGAAATTTCCCAAGGAAGAGATACAAATGGTCAAAAGGCACATGAAAAAATGCTCTTTATCACTAATCATCATGGAGATGCAGATAAAAACAAGTATGTGATACCACCTCACACCACAGAGAATGGCACACATCCAAAAGAACAAAAGCAACCGCTGATGGAGGGGATGTGGGAAGAAAGGGACCCTTCTACATTTTTGGTGGGAATGCCAACTTGTTCAGCCCTTCTGGAAAACAATATGCATGCTCCTCAAAAAATTAGAAATTGAGCTCCCATTTGACCCAGCAATACCACTGCTGGGAATATATCCTGGAGAAGCAAAAGAGCATAGTCAAAATGGCATCTGCACTTGTATGTTCATCCAAGCAGTATTTACAATAGCCAGAACCTGAAAAAAAACTCGAGACCCCAAGAACAGATGACTGGTTAAAGAAACTTTGATACATCTATACAATGTAATACTATGAAGCTGTTAGAAAAGATAGTCATGAATTTTGCATATAAATGGATCAACATGGAAAGTATCATGCTAAGTGAAATGAGTCAGAAAGCGAGAGACAGACATAGAAATATTGTACACATCTGTGGAATATAACATAACAGAGTAAGAGACTAACACCCAAGAATAGTAAAAATAAGAACCAGGAGGTTGGCTCCATGGCTTGGAAGCTGGCCTCACATGCTGGGGGAAAAGGCAGTTCAGATAGAGATGGGAACATCAAGTAAGCTCTGGTTGGAGGACCCGCTCAGGAGGGGAGATATGTGCTGAAAGTGGACTATAGATTGAACACATATGGCCACTCAATACCCCTATTACACAACACCCAAACAGAGAGAGAGACAAAAGGAAATGCCCTGCTACAAAGGCGGGGGGTGCGGTAGGGGGGATGAGATTGGGGGGTGGGAGGGATACTGGGTTCACTGTTGGTGGAGAATGGACACTGGTGGAGGGATGGGTGCTCAAACATTGTATGAGGGAAACACAAGTACGAAAATGTGTAAATCTGTTACTGTACCCTCATGGTGATTCACTAATTAAAAAATTAAAATTAAAATTAAAAAAAAGAAACATATCAGCTCTCAGATCATTGGGAACCTGAAGCACAAATCACAGTGCACTCAAATCTGTAAGAACAAAGGAGAAACAAAGGAATTCACTAGCTCTGGCGGAGAAATACATTAGAACAGGCAAATCATTGGACTCTAGGAAAGCCTCAAGCCTCATAGATGAGGATCTTAAATCAACGCTCCATGCAAAATGGCTGTGGAAACAAAGCAATAACTGGAAGAAAATTTCAAACCTACTCAAAGATGAACTAATTCAGCATGTCAAAGTGCCCACATAAATGGAATTCAAGGAGTTAAAAATGCAATATCAAGTGACAACAATAGAATGCAACACGCAGAGGGCATTATCACTGGTACTGAAGACAAAATACTAGTCATCACCAGTAATGAAGTGATAAAAGAAAAGAGGAGAAAAACGATTGGAGGAGAACGTAAGATTCATGATATATAATAGAAAGAGGAATGATCTTTCTATCACAGGAATACAGAAGGAGAGGGTAGTGAGCAAGGGGGTGAACCAGTGGTTGAAAAATAATAACTGAGAACTTTTCTGATCTCTGGAGAGATATTCCTGCACAGATTTAAAAGGCCTAGAGAGTGTCAAAAAACACAGACTCAAAAAAAAAAACAATGCCAAGACACTTAGTAATCAAAATGTTAAAAATCAAAAGAAAAAGGACTACCTAAGGCAACCAGAGAGAAGAAAACACTCAAACACAAGGTAAACAACATAAGAATAGCAACATAACATTTTATGCTATCTTGCAAGCCAGTGTAAAAGTGGAATGATGTTCAAGAACACAAACAAAAAACTCCTAGATGCAATTCACCTACCCCACAAAACTACCATTTAGACTTGAGGGAGGGATAAGCACCTTTTCAGAAAAACAAGAGCTGGCAGTATTTGCAACAACTGAACCAACCCTGCAAGAATTACTCAAAGACAGCCTTAAAAAGACTCTTTTAATACAACTTGCTTTCACATACACATACACAAAATATGGCAACACAGACGTTTATATTGTTTATATTATTAATCTTTGTCAATGTCAATGGACGAAACTCTCCTACAAAAATGTATAGAGTACCTGGATGGATCAGAAAGAAGCACAATTCATCTGTTGCTAACACACCTAAACAATCACTGTTGTCCCATTGTTCATCGATTTGCTCGAGCGGGCACCAGTAATGTCTCCATTGTGAGACTTGTTGTTACTGTTTTTGGCATATTGAATACACAACGGGTAGTTTGCCAGGATCTGCCATGCAGGCATGATACTCTTGGTAGCTTGCCGGGCTCTCCGAGAGGGACAGAGGAATCAAACCCGGGTTGGCTGCATGCAAGGCAAACGCCATACCCACTGTGCTATCGCTCCAGTCCACACCTAAATAAACACCTAAACAGTCCAACCTAAGCACACCTAAACAAAGAGGATAAATATACATTAAGAATGAAAGGCAATATTTTCCTCTTTTAACTACTTTTTGGGTTTGTTTGTTGTTCCTTTCTCGGATTCTTTAAACCTAAACAAACAGGATAAATATATGTTTGATTCTTCCTAAAAAAAAATGAATGAAAGGATGCAAAACAATCATATAAGCTAATGGAAGAAAAAAACTGAAACAGAAATACTTATATCAAAACTAAACCAGTCGACCTCGTGCAAGGCAAATGCCCTACCTGCTGTGCTATCACTCCAGTCCAGCATTTTATATAAAGAAGGTAATTAGAGACTGTGGCGGACACTACTATTTGTTAAGGGAACAGTAGATCAAGAAATACTGGCATCAAGATGTATGCATCAAATGAAGGCTCAGCAAAGTTCATAAAGCTTCTTCTAACAAACCCAATGAAACACGCTTACAGAAACACAATAGTAGTGGCAGACCTCTACACTTTATATTCGCCCCTAGAAAAATAGTAGCGGGAGACCTCTGCACTCTGTATTTGCCACTAGGCCAAATAACAGTAAAGAAACAAGAGACCTCAACGAAGAGTTAAAATAACTGGGATTATTGGACATATAGAGGGCTCTTCTATCCCCCCAAACAAGAATTCTTCTCTAGCACACATGGAAAGTTCCCCTGAGTCTATCACATATTAGGGCATAACTAAAACATACATAAATTTAGAAATTGTACAAAGCAACTTCTTGGATCATAATGCAACAAAAGTAGAAATTAAGCACAGAAAGAAGATGGGGAAAACTTCCAACATTTAAATGCTGAGCAAAGCAATGCTGAACTCAAAGTAGATTGAAGAAGACATCAAGGAATAAATAAAAATATGAATATATAAGCTACCAGAATCTATGATACAGTAAAAGCTAAACGAGGGGAAAAACTTAGAGATAAGCAGGCCTACATTACTAATAAAGAAAAAGTCCAAATCAAAAACTTAAACATGAACCTACAAATCTGGGAATAGAATAACAAACAAACCCCAAAAGGTTGTTAAAAGAGGAAAATATTAAAAATAAAAGCAGAAATAAACAACATAGAAAACAAGAAGCCAATTCAAAGAATCAATGATATGAATCTCGCAGTGATTCAATTGAAAAATAAAAAGAAGAAGAAAAAACCAATGAAACTAGGAGTTGGTTCTTTGAAAGAATAAACAAGGTAGATAAACCATTATCTAGACTTATGAGGAAAAAAAGGAGAAAATGTACAAACAAATCAAATGAAAAATGAAAGGGGAGAAATTATAGTAGATCCTTAATAAATTCAAGATATAATTCAAGGTTAATATGAAAAACTTTGTGCTTTTAAACTGGAGAACCTAGAAGAAATAAATAGATTTTTAGATTCGTGTAATCACCCAAAACGAACAAGGAGGAAGCACAAAGCCTAAACAATCTAATCACAAGTAAGCACATTCAAACAGTAATTAAGAATTTCCCCAAGAACAAAGATCCCAGTCCAGATGGGTTCACTGGTGAGTTCTATTAAACATTCAAAGAAGATTTACTGCTTATACTGTAATGACAAATATGAAACTGAATGTAATGAAAATTATAAAACTGTAATGATAACTAAGAGAATGTAATGAGCACTGAGACACTGAAACGAACCCCAAGGTCATCCAGAGAAGGGAGGAAGAGTTTTTCCTTTGCATGACTGTGATCAGCTGGAATAAGGGCCCATCAGATGAGTGGGAGTGCACGGAAGGCGACACATGAAGGCCACAGCGAATAGGAAAGAGATATAGACACAGGCTTTGGGGGGCACTTAAGGCTAGGAACGATGCTTTTTCCCCCGTTTTTAGATTATAGCTCACTCAGAGAATAAAAGAAAGACCCTCCCAAGTCTCTTTCTCTTTCGACTTGGGGTCATCAGCGCTGAGCCTCTAATAAACTCATGTCTTATCCTGAGCTGTGTGTCTCTCTCTCTCTGTTCATTCACAGCTCACACCCAGCACAACATTTGGAGGTTTCACTCCAAATGCTGACGCAGCCTCTTTTCCTTTCACCTTCGGTGTGAATTCTGAACGTGTCAGTGAGTGACTGGAGAGTGACCATATAAGGCCTCATGGCTTGGGTTTGAGTGGGCTCCAACCCGAGGTTCAGTGGACCCGTGACGGCTGAAGGAGACTTGTCCCGCAAGGGAGCAACCTTGCAGGGGGGTTATACCTGCGCTCCAATGCCAAGGGAACCTTAAGATCCCCGAGGGGCCTGCCCGGTGAGCACCAGATATTTGCACATCCTTTTTCCCTCTGACCTGTTCTGTTCAGTCTGCAACAATGCCTAATTAATTCTTCTCCGTGGACCCCACCATACGCCAGAAACCCCAGCGCTGGATCAGGGTTACTCAGGTAAAGATATGGGTTAAAACTTCTGGGAGATCTCGTCTGTTATGTTGGGACCTAAAGATGGGAATGCTGGATGAACGAGAAGTTCTCTGAGGTTGGATTACCCAGAGACGTCTGTGGAATCCTCTGGATATTTTTGGGTTTTGGTCCCCAAAGGCCAATGATCTCTGTTTCTCTGTTCCTTGTATTTTCCTTGACTGCCTCTCTCTCGTTCTCTTGCACAGTGAGAGGCCAGTACATGAGGGGTTCAAGTCCCCTTGGAGAGGCAAGGTGAGAGATCCGGAGAAAAGTTTTACCAAGGAAGCATTCTGTTTTAGGTTTTCTTCTCTTTTTCTTAGGTTATTGCTGGCACTCAGGGAACATGGGTATTTCTATTTCTATACCCAAAGATTCCATTCTCCTTTGGGCTGCTTATTAAAATATTGGAAGAGTTTCCAATTAGATAGCTTAAATAAGGAGTGTCTTACTGACCTTTGTAACACCATATGGACTGAGTATAAACTAGAGCATGGGGAAAGATGGCCAGTGAATGACAGCTTGCATCGCCAGACCATTTTGCAGTTAGAGCTTTGCGCAGAAAACAAAAGAACAGGATTATCAAACCAGAGGAGTCAGGAAAATGCAGGACCATATGATCAATTGTGTTTTGCTAAGGCAGATTATCCCCATGTCTGATAAGAAAATTCTCTCTCTGCCTCAGAACTAAGAAATCTAAAATTGGTAACATCTGATCACCTTAGGCTTACAACAACTTTGTCATAGTTTAGTTCCCTGGCTTTATATTAACAAAAGCTCATACTTGACCCATTTTTAAGAAGCAGGAAACAGGCTAGTCAGCCTGGAAATGGGAGGAAAATTTCTCAATTGGTCAGCAGTGCTAATTCTGCCCTGGGGACTGCCCCTTTCTTTCTTATTCCATCAGTTCTCACCCTGCCATTCTTGAAGGGTCAGATTGATAAATCAATTGTATGTGATGTTTGTAGCCAATTCATCTGTATATCTGTCTGAGTGTGGAACACTTGAATGTCAGAGCCAGATTAAAATCAGAAGTAGAAATTCTTAGACCTGGGTAAGCTGCATCATCACAAAAAGTCAGAAAGATATGCAATCCAACAATTTAAAACGTTTAGGTGCTTTTGGACCTTCTTAGACAGGAGCAAGCTGAAAGGTCTCTAAACTGAGTGTTGAGAATGAGGAGAAATTGAAATTCTCAATCTAGATCTTATTGTAAAAGGTTCAAGGGTTCCTGATCCATGAAATTCTCCAGCTCCAGAACCTGCACTGTTTAGGGAGATTTAGAAGCTAGAACTAAGTGCAGAAGTGAGACAAGAGCTTTGGAAGTCAGTTCAAATGTTTTCTTATGCTGACATGTAAAACTTTGGTAAGAATCAAGGGCTTTTTTCTGGGTCTGAAAGCATGTTTGTATTTGTTCTGTGTGGAATCATTAAAGTATCTGTTGTAGAAAGCTCATGATTTGAAATAACTAAGGTACAAGAACTATTGAAATTAAGTCAAAGAAGGTTTTTTATTCTTTTTATTGATTCACCATGAGGTACAGTAACAAAGCTTTCATGTTTGAGCTTCGATCATACAATCATCACCCATCCCTTCACCAGTGCACGTTTTCCACTACCCCGATTCCACACCTACCCCTGCCTGTGTGTCAGAGAAATTGCACAATACTCTCTTTCTCTATTTTGATTACCTTCGATATTTCGAGACCAGACCCACCACCGCTCACACCTGCTGAAAAGGCAATGCTAGACAATGTGTTTTGTATTGCATGTTATGGATACAATATAATGTCATGCAGCCGCTCTTGCAGCCTCATGCTCTAGGAATTGTAAAATTTTAATAATTAGGGTCTGGCAAGATCGCTGCAGCAAGTGCTCGGGTCCGAGATTTGTTTGTGTGTCTCTGGATCATGGCCGTGTGGGAGCTTAAGTAAATGGTGCCCATGTGGGCATTATCTCAGAGTCCTATCAGGGCAGGGAAGGAGAAGGACTGACTCTTCCCCCATCCCATGAGGCCTGGTGCTTCCTGCCACTGTCACCCCGTACCTAGAGCTTTTCACTGAGTTCCAGAAGATGGTGACGGCCAGGGTTCCTACAGTGTTAGCGGGGGGGACAAAACCTTACCCCGTCTGGAGTGTCCCAGAGAAAGTGGCCTATTGCAAAGTCCAGAGCCAACTCTGCAGCAAGTTGCTTGGGTCCAATATTCATGTGTGTCCTAGATCATTTATTTTCCATTGCTCATTTTGTATATCATGAAAGGTAGCACAGCTGCTTAGTGGCCGCACTCTTCTGAGATTCTAAATTATAAATGGTTGGGTTCCAGAGACATCTCTGTAGGGACCTATTCCAATGCGGTTTGGAGAATTAATCCTGACACCCACATGCCGGAGCCTTGCTTGTAGAAGCTCATGGTCACCGGGATTCCATCTGGAGAAGGCGGGGAGACTGCACCTGCTCCATCTGGGGCACCCCAGTGAGTCGGCTCAGTATGGGGCTCAGAGAAATCTCCAGTGCTCTAGTGCCCTCCGGGATTCATCACTTGATAGCTGAAACTTTTGGTAGCTTAAATTTCTAGAGCTAAGTAGCAAAGAGTTAATAATGGGGTAATCTCAGACCTCAGCCTGACAGTCTGAAGCCACAGCATTGTGCCTTGGTAGAATTATTAGATATCAAGCTTTCCTGCTGGATTTCCAGACCAGCTTCAGAATTTCTTTCTGAAGAAAAATAGTCAGCCACTTTACATTCAAGCGGCTAGGGAGAGCCACTTTGGTTTTAGTGGCTTCTGAATATGGAGAATTGTGTGAAAATGTGGGAAATTGCAGCAATCAGTCTTTCTCAGACTGTTGCTAACCTGCCCAATACATGAAAATGCATCCTATTGTTAGGATAACCTTGTTTTATGTAAGCTTTGTCACCAGGTATCAACCTAGTCTTAACTTTAAGAGATCTTTATCTACAAGTATGAGATCCTTACTGTTTCATGGTAATCTGTGAATATTTTAATTCTCTTACATGTTTTCCTAGAAATCAGAATTCTAAAGATGAAACTTTTAATCTGTTCTGATTAATTCCTAATATGAAGTGAACTTTTACTAAGAGTACTTTTACTAGTATGTTATAAGATCTTTAACTGTGAGCATTGTAAACCGTTTGAAAGCCTTCAAGGTAAACCTATAAAACTGATACAGGTTTTGGGGCTGGAGCAATAGCACAGTGGGTAGGGAATTTGCCTTGCACGCGGCCGACCAGGGTTCAATTTCTAGCATCCCATATGGTCCCCTGAGCAATGACAGGGGTAATTCCTGAGTGCAGAGCCAGGAGTAACCCTTGTGCATCACCGGGTGTGACCCAAAAAGAAAAAAAAAACTGATACAGGTTTCTAAACATAAACCTATGGAACTGATGTAATGCTTTTGAAAAAGAACTGCAGAGTATAGTTTTGTCATGCTAAATGAGATAATAATGATTAGCAACTTGTTTCCGAATTTCTTAGGAGATCAGGCTGTATTAAGTTCAGTAAAATAAAGAGGTCAAATCTGTGAGATGTGACCATAAGGAAGGACTATAGATGTGTAATTTAAGTAAGAAAAATAATGGATGGAGATATCATCAGTGGTAAAAAGGAAGGGAATTCTGTTGAAGTGAAGTTGGTTTTGAAAAGAAAAGTTTCAGGATAGAACAAATGTAAAGGAATGTGCAAAAATTCTGAGGCTGTGCTTTAAGGAAACCTCAAGGAAAGAAAGTGACCAAACTGGATTGTTATTTAAATATTTCCTTATATCTGCAGAATTTTTCTAGTATCTTTTTGGCAAGATCTATGGAAAAGTTATTAGATGTATGGTCTGGACTCCTATTAAAGTGCTCCCAGATAACTGAAAATTAAGGTTTTGAACATGGGACTAAAGTGAGTCAGGCATGATATTCTTAAACTGTATGCTCTAGCTCTACATCTCTTGATGCTTCTTTTGACTAGGACCCCACTACAAATGGGTATATAGCATTTCATTGTGAGTAAAGTGAAATATTTGCTTTTCTCTAACTTTGTACCTTCAGTATGTTTTTGATGCTTCATGGCACTATGTTAGTTTGCATAAAACCATATAGGAAGTATTTCATTTCTGCAATAGGGCCTACCTCTCATGCAGACAGGAAACCAGCTATGGGACCCCTAAGCCACTTTCCAGGGAAATGGAGTCAAGGGATTGATCTAAATGACAGGAGCAGATATTTAACAAACACTAGTTCAAGTACCTACAAACATCAGGGAAACCCTAGGAGCAGGCCAGCTCAAGAAAGCACTAGAGGGGGCTGGAGTGATAGCACAGCAGGTAGGGCGTTTGCCTTGTACTCAGCCAAGCCGGGTTCGAATCCCAGCATCCCATATGGTCCCCTGAGAACAGCCAGGGGTAATTCCTGAGTGCAGAGCCAGGAGTAACCCCTGTGCATTGCCAGGTGTGACCCAAAAAGCAAAAAAAAAAAAAAAGAAAGAAAGAAAGCACTAGGAATCGTTTCTGCTATGGAAAATAAGATCTCTGCAGATTTGCAATGACTGACTCAGACTGGGCTCTGCTCTCAGCGTCAAGAAAAACCTGGAAACCAGTATCTCTCTCCCAGCCCTGAATTAGGGATGGCATGGACTCCTTTCTGCCAGGACATTCCTATGGAAAGTGTGAAGCCCACGACCACCCCCAGCTCGACTTGCAGGCCTGAGGCCACCTCCAACCCATTGTGGGATATGGTTTTCTCATCTTTACTATGGCCAAGACAGGGGTAGACCAGAAATTACAATTAAAATATAAATGCCTTTATTGGTGTCTCCTGCTCTGTCTTAACCAATCCCCAGGACTTCTCAATAAATAGTGATGTATAATAGCACAGCAGGTAGGGCGTTTGCTTTGCACCGGCCAACCCAGGTTCGATTCCTCCATCCATCTTGGAGAGCCTGGCAAGCTACTGAGTGTATCCCGCCCACATGGCCAAGCCTGGCAAGCTACCTGTGGCGTAAAGTCTCACAATGGAGACATTACTGGTGCCCGCTTGAGCAAATCAATGAACAATGGGATGACAATGCTACAGTGCTACAGTGCTAGCCCAAATTGAGACTTTTTCAATCTTGGTGTGTTTATGCTAAAGAATAAGTTCGGTATATTAAGTCATCTGGTGAATTTAATTGTAAAGGTGGAGAGAAAGCCATGCTTCATTTCAGGGACATGGTTTTGGTATAAAAGCCATATTCTTGGTCCACGGAGGGAAATAAAACTTCCACGTAGCATCCAGAGTAAAATCTGACACACCCTTTAAGGCACACAATGGGTTTAGTTCTAGGAACTTAGGCTCTGTTCAAAGTTATTTTGATTGGTGTCTTTCTAGTCTGCAATTGCTTTACCATAAAAGAACAAAAATAGCCTCTAATAGCTTTCAGTCTCTTTTCTCCCCTAAAATATATCCACCCCCTTGTTCCACTCTATACGCAACCAGACAAGAGGAATAGCGAAGGCAAGCTCAGAAAACGCCCGTTAAGAAAGAGAATCATCAGTATGAAATGTGACAAGGGTAGCCTAGGTCGTGCTTGGTAACCAGGAAGACCTAGGTTCCGTCAGAAAATCTGTATGACTGGACACCCGAAGATAATTATCTCAGCATCCTTTCCCCTGTTTTAATAAGTCTAGATAAATACAGATATCTATTGTAAACCTACAAGAAAACCTTCCAATATGGAACAACTTTCTCTATAGTTGTTTTCATGGAAAATACTTGGTCTTGACTTATGTGGGTCTGGCTCTTCTCGGTCCTGTGGCAGACCTCCGCTTGTCAGAGCTGATAGCACCTGGCCTTATAACTTTCTTGTCAAATTTATTTCCTTTAGGCTCGAGTCCATCACACTACAGAAGTGATGGATGCAGAACTATGGATGCACGCAACAGAAGCGTGGTATTGCGGGCCTCCAGGCATCCCTCTTCCTGAGACCAGCTAACTACCCATGGCCCCTATGTTAGCTACACCCAAACTCAGCACGAAGAATCCAGAGAGACTGGACACCCCATTTCCTAACTGCAGAAAGGCTTCATCTCTGTGAGGGGGAATGAAAGAGGAGGCCTCAGTTTACTCTTGCCAGTCCTGCCTTTTGGCTGGCCCATCCTACATTTTTGACTCCCGGCAAATTCCTGGGTTTCTAAATGGCACCAATGCTGGGCTAGCTAGAGACTGTTGGTTGTTTTAGTTTGGAAGTTTAAAGAACACTTTTGCAGTTTCTCAGCTTCCCCTTTTAGTTATAAGTGGAAACCAGGATCGACACTTCCTAGAGGATGCCAACCCCTGGCATGATTGAGCGAGTTCTGGGCTCTCTTCTGAGAATCACTGCATTACCCAAGAGGGCAGACTGGGAGTGGGAGACAGTGGGTCAGATTTTCAGAGAGTGGGTCCCTTTATGAAGGATGCCATTAGGGGAATCTCATATTTGCCCACCAGTAAATGGCACTGCTTTTCTGTGCGGAGACTCTACTTATTTCTCTCTCCCCACAAACTGGAGCAGCTCCTGCACCTTAATTGTGCTGCTCCTGCAGATTGGTGTCATTCCAGGAAACCAGAGCTTTCCAATTCCAGTGACAGAGACTGCCACCGACTTGAGCTGGAGGAAGAGAGCTATGATCTTGCCACTACTTGGTGAGCATAGGCACGGGAGCGGCAGGATTCGGAACATCCATCTATTTCTACCGGGAGCCCAGGCCCTTGAGAACATGCAGCAGTTGGCCGACACCACCTTGGACTGACAGGCCCGAATGGACTCTCTGTGGGCAGGTTCTTACAAAATAGGAGGGGACTAGATGATTGCTCACTGCCAAAGAATGGGGTGTGTGTGTGTTTCTTCAGGAAGAATGCTGTTTTTATGTTCACAGTTCTGGAATAGTTAAAGATAAGATCCAACAGTTACTGGAGGGAGTGGAACAGGGACGGAGGCCACTGAAGAGTGGGCAAGAAGTTTTCTGGTTGGCCTTTTGGCGCTGCTGCCGCTCAAGTATGATAGAAGAGCCCAAAAGAGCGCCCTTGGACTCCAGCATCCCACTGAAATACTTCCAGAATGTGAACTGAGACCTTACGCCGGGCTGCGACAGTGGGAGCCGGGTATTCCTCTATTTTTTTTAACCTCTCTCTCTCAACCCCTTCCTCCTGAGCACAGCACAGGTTCCACCACTTTTTGAGCACAAAATGGAGATGCTGAGCCAGCTCTCTCTAGGTTTCTCCATCTTATGAGCACCATAAAAGGGTAAAAGTTCGCAGTGATGTAATTTCTGGCTGTACTTTCCCTGGACTTTATACAGAAACCCAAAACCGCGCGGCTGGTACCGCGGCCGCGCAACCTAATGTCATCTAATCATCAGCAATATGAAATAGTTCCTTTTTAATGGGTCGGACTTTGGGGGGAAATCCTAACAAGAATAGTAAGACTTTTGTTAAAATATTGAAGGCAATCAAAGTGGTAGCCATCTCTCTAGACTGAACTAAGCCATATCCCCACACTGAGGAGAAGAAATATCCTTCTTTCTCAGGAAGAAACGCGGCGTGGCGTAAACCATAGTATAATGTCCATTAAGCAGACACAGACCTTGTGGTGTGGGAATGGGATATAAGGGAAAAAATTATTATGTACATGGAACAGCGGGACGCTGGTGGAATCTTGAGCCAGGGCCGATACCAGCGCACTACTTTTGGTTCCAGAAACTGCTTGCAGACATTCAACTAGACTATCAACTAAGCCACAGCCCCACGCCGGCTGATGACGGGAAATAACCATGTTTTTCGTTTTTTTTTCCCCTTTGTCAGGCAGCGTGGCGATTACTAAACAGGCATGAACTCGGTGGCGAGGGACGAGGGGGGGAAAAAAAGAAAAGTTATGTAACAAACAGCGGAACTTAATGTCTCTACATTCTCAGCAATGGAGAACTATCAAATGCTTCCTTGGCAGTAGGACTGTCTTTTTCTTTTTTGGGGGAAACCCCAGCAACAATAGTGAGTTATGTGTTGAAACATGGAATGTAATCAAGATAAAGCAATGTAAACAAAGTGAAACTTATCACTTACAAGGGCAGGGACTGGGGGTCGGGAGGAGGCAGGAGGTATACTGGGGGGCTTGGTGATGGAATATGGGCACTGGTGAAGGGAAGGGTATTTGAGCATTGTATAACTGACATAATCCTGAGAACTATGTAACCTTCCACATGGTGATTCAATAAAATATTTTTTTTAAAAAAAAGAAGATTTCTGGTCGGTGATAGGGGGCTGGATGCCTTATTTACTGCCTTTATTGGGCCCCCTAGTAACCATCTTTCTCCTCCTGCTGATAGAGCTATGTGCTTTCAATAGGCTGGTGGCTTTTGTGTCTGAATAAACTGATACCATAAAAATTGATGGTTGTAAGGCAGCATGACGCAATTCTGGATAAAATGGATAACTCAGATAAAGAGGTCTGATGCAACCTAAGTTACATGAAGAGGGGGGAATGTAATGACAAATAAGAAACTGAATGTAAAGAGAATTATGAAACTGTAATGAGAACTAAGAGAATGTAGTAAGCACTGAGACACTGAAACCGACCCCAAGGTGAGCCAGAGAAGGGAAGAATTTTTGCTTCGAATGACCATAATCAGATGGGAAAAGGGCCCACAGATGAATGGGAGTGCAAAGAAGGCCACACATGAAGGCCACACCAAATGGGCAAGAGATACTGACACAAGCTTTTGGGGGGGCACCTGAGGGCTATGAAAGATGCTTTGTTTTTTCCTTTTGTAGCTTATAGCTCACTCTTAGAGAATGAAAAAAGACCCTCTCAACAAACCAGGCTCCAAGTCTCTTTTTCTTTTGACTTGGGGTCGTCAGTGCTGAGCCTCTAATAAACTCACTGTCCTATCCTGAGCTGTCTATCTCTCTCTCTGTTGCTCGTGCCAACACAATACACCTTAAGCTCTTCCAAAATTTTGAAGACATGGGCATCCTTCCTAACAACTTCTATGAAGCTAACATTACACTAATATCCAAATAGATGGCGACACTTCCAAAAAATATTTCAGACCCATCTCCATGATGAATACTGATGAAAAAAATCCTCAACAAAATCTTAGCTAACTGAATCCAAAAACACATAAAAAATATCATACACCCTAATCAAGTGGTATTCGTCCCAGGGATCAAGGATGTTTCAGCATACACAAAATTTAATACAATACACTAGATTGATAATAAAGATAAAATAATATGACCTTATCAATTGATGCAGAGAAATATGTTTATATGCTCTAACATCAATTCATGATTAAAATCTGCAACAAAATAGGGGTAGGAGAAACATTACTCAAGATAGGCATGGCCATTTATAACAAACCCAGAAACAGTATAGTTCTTAATGGTGAAAAGACTAAAAGCATTCCTTCAGAGATCAGGTAAAAAGAAAGAATGTACATTCTCTCCACTTTTATTCAACATAGAATTAGAAGTCTTGACTGTAGCAGCAGGCAAGAAAGGCAAATCAAAGGGATTCAAAGTGAAAAGAAGTAAAATTATCTCTATTTGCAGTTGACATGACAATATATATAGAAGACCCTAAAGAGACCACAAAAACGCTCTTATAAACAATAAACCAATATAGCAAAGTAGCTTGCTTCAAAGTCAGTACACAAAAATCAGCCACATTCTTAAATACAAAGAATCAATAAGAGGAAAGAACACTCAAGTACTATCCAGAGACATTATGTCGAGAAATCAACTTAAAAAAAGACATGGGACATCTATACCATGATGAATTTAATACCATGATGAATTTATTTACTAAGAAAAAAGACCTTAGTGAAATAAAAAGTATTCCATGCTCTTGGATTGGAAGGATCAACATTGTTAAAATGACAATCTTACTTGTTATCTGGAGCGATAGTACAGCGGGTAGGGCGTTTGCCTTGCACGGCCGACCCAGGTTCGATTCCTTGTCCCTCTGAGAGCCCGGCAAGCTACCCGTGGCATATTAAATATGCCAAAAACAGTAACAACAAGTCTCACAATGGAGATGTTACTGCTGCCTGCTTGAGCAAATCAATGAACAACGGGACAATGGTGCTACAATGCTAGGGTGCTGAGCTAATATATATAGGATTCAGTGCAATCCTCATTAAGGTTTAGAGGACATTATCCAAGGACCTAAAAGACTTGAGAGTATAGTTTGCATGATATGAGAAGATATCATGAATATCCAAAGCCATACTGAGAAATTGGAAGGTGTCTTATGAGCTAATTAAAATTTAAGTATTTTGGTATTATAAAGCTCTAGTGATCAAAACTGCATGGTACTCAAATTAAGATAGGCTTTCAATCGGTAAGAATTGAATACCAAATGATAAACCCCCCATATATATGGGATATTTTTTGAGAAAGGATCTGAGAAAATTGAATGGAGTGAAGATAGCTTATGCAACAAATTTTGCTGGGAAAACTGTATAAGTATGTATATGAAATTAAAGCTGTGCCCATATTTCACACCTTACACAAAAGTCAATTCAAAATGCATCAAAGACCTTGACCTATGACTAAAAACTATAAGGAATATTGAGGAAAATATAGGCAGATTTCTCAAAGATTTGAAAGTCACTGGCATCTTCAGTGATCTTATACCATTGGCAAAGGCAGCAAAATAAAATATTAAAAAGGGAACTACATCAAATTAAAGAGTTTCTGTGTGGGAAAAGAAATATGGGCTAAAGCTAAAATACAGGTAACAGAATGGGAAAATATATTCCATTTAATACATCAGAGAAAGGGTTGAAATTCAGAACATATAAAGTTCTTTCAAAGATCAACAAGATATTAAAAAAACTCCATCAAAAATGGGGAGAGGAGGCTCTCCGCCGAGATGTGACCCGAGTGGCCGCACGTGTGCGGCCTTTCTGTTGCTGGATGACCAGGATCCCGGAGGCCAGCTAAACTACTTTTGCTACCCGCAGATTCTTGCAGAAATATCTCTAGACTGTGAACTACACCACGGCCCCATGCCGCCCCAGAAGGGGAAATGTTTTTCTCTCTCGGCTTTTTCTTTCCGGGGGGGGGGGAGGCGTGGTGACTGCCATCTTATAAGGACCACTAAAGAGAGTTACGAGCTTGCAATGATGCAATTTCTGGCAGAAATTTCCCTGGACATAGTTACTAAAATACAGAAATCCAAAACCACAATAAGCGGCCACACGACCTCATCTCTTCATTCTCAGCAATAGAAAACAAATTATCAAACGCTTCTTTTGGGGAAACTGATAACAATAATAGTGAGTTTTTTGTGGAAATATTGAATGTAATCAAAGTAAAGAGAAAGTAAAGTGAAAATTATCAGTTACACAGGCGGGGGGAGGAGAGGTATACCGGTATACCGGGGTCTTGGTGGTGGAATATGTGCACTGGTGGAGGGAAGGGTATTCGACCATTGTTTAACTGAGACTTAAGCATGAATGTTTTGTAACTTTCCACATGGTAATTCAATAAAGAATAAAAAACTAAAAATTAAAATTTAAAAAAGAGAAAAAGAAAAAAATGGGGAGAGGAAGTAAATGGGAACTTCTCAATGGAAGACAGGCAGATAGCCAATAGTCACATGAAAAATTGCTCAACATTATTTATCATTATAAAAATCTAAATCAAGACGACAATTAGATATCATTTCATAACAGTGAGAATGACATATATCAAAAATAGAAGGAACTTCTGGGACTATATCCCGGAGATGCAAAAAAGTATAGTAGAAATGACATCTGCACTTATATGTTCATTGCAGTACTGCCTACAATAGCCAGAATCTGGGAAAAAAAAAAAAACAAGCATCCGAGAACAGATGACTGGTTAAAGAAACTTGGTACATCTACACAATGGAATACTATGCAGCTGTTAGAAAAGATGAATTTATGAAATTTGCATATAGGTGGATCAACATGGAAAGTATATTAAGTGAAATGACTTAGAAAGAGAGGGATAGACATAGAAAGACTGCACTCATTGGTGGCATATAAAGTAACAGAATGGGAGACTAACACTCAAGAATAGTAGAGATAAGTACCAGGAGTATTACTCAACAGCTTAGAAGCTGACCTCATATGCTGGGGGGAAAGGCAGCTCAGTCAAAGAAGGGACCACCAAGTAAAGGGTGCTAGGAAGGCTTGTTTGGGATGGGAGATGCTGGCTGAAAGTAGACTATAGACCAAACATGATGGCCACTTAATACCTCTACTGCAAACCACAACATCCAAAAGGAGAGAGCAAAAGGGAATGCCCTGCCACAGAGGTGGAGTGGGGTGTGGGGGAGGATGGAGTGGGGGTGGTGGGAGGAATGCTGGGACCATTGGTGGTGGAAAATGGGCACTGGTGGGAGAGATGGGCGCTCAACCACTGTATAACAGAAATGCAAGCATGAAAGTTTGTTAAGTGTGTAACTGTACCTCACAGTTATCCACTAATAATTCTTTTTTTTTAAATTAGGAGAAACAATCTGTGCTGGCAGCAATGTGGTAAAAAATGAACTCCCATCCATTTCTGGTAGGAATGTTGTCTGGTTCCACCCCGTTGAAAACAGTATGGAGAGTCCCCTTGAACTTAGAATTGAGCTTCCATATGTAAGACCCAGCATTTCAACTTTTAGGCATATACCCTCAGGACTGAAAAACACACATTTACTTATTTTTTAAAAATTTTATTGAATCACCATCAGATAGTTACAAGCATTCATGTTTGGGTTACAATCTCACAATGATCAAACACCCATCCCTCCACCAGTGCATATTCCCCACCAACAATATCCCGGGTATACCTCTCCTTTCCCACCCTCTCCCTGCCTCTATGGCAGACAATATCCCCCATACTCTCTCTCTACTTTGGGGCATTATAGCTTGCAACACCAACACTGAGAAGTCATCACGTTTGGTCCATTATCTACTTTTGGCATGCATCTCCCATCCCAACTGGTTCCTCCAGCCATCATTTTCTTAGTGATCCCTTCTCTATTCCATCTGCCTTCTCCCCTCTGCTCATTAAGCAGTCTTCCAGCTATGGGGCAATCCCCCAGGCCCTTGTATCTATCGTCCTTGGTAGTCAGCCTCATGTGATGCTACCCTACACTCCACAAATGAGTGCAGTACCTTTATGTCTGTCCGTCTCTTTCTGACTCATTTCACTTAGCATGATACTCTCCATGTTTATCCATTTATAAGCAAATTTCATGACTTATCTCTCCTAACAACTGCATAGTATTCCATTGTGTAGATGTCCAAAGTTTCTTAAACCAGTCGTCTGTTTTAGGGCACTCGAGTTGTTTCCAGATTTTGGCTATTGTGAACAGTGCTGCAATAAATATATAGGTACAGATGTCATTTCTACTGTGCTCTTTTGCATCCTCGGGATATATTCCCAGAAGTGGTATTGCGGGGTCATATGGAAGCTCAAATTTTTTTAAGAAATCTCCATATTGTTTTCCAGAAAGGCTGGACCAGTCGACATTCCCACCAACAGTGAAGGAGCATCCCTTTTCCCCCACATCTATGCCTGCACTGGTTGCTTTTGTTCTTTTGAATGTGTGCCAGTCTCTGTGGTGTGAGATGATATCTCATTGTTGTTTTGATTTGCATCTCCCTGATGACTAGCGATGTGGAGCAGTTTTTTATGTGCCTTTTGGCCTTTAAAAAGGCACTTTACTTTTAAAAAAAAGTATTTTTTGAGGAAACTTCTGTTCATTTCTTCTCCCCATTTTTCGATGGGGTTGGAGGTTTTTTTTCTAATACAGTTCTACAAGTATCTTGTATATCCTGCATATTAATCCCTTAGCAGATGGGTATTGGGTAAATATTCTTTCCCATTCTGTGGGCTCTTTCTGTATTTTGGTCACTTTTACCTTTGAAGTGCAGAAGCTTCTTAGTTTGATGTAGTTGCATTTGTTTATGTTTGCTTGCACTTGCATGGTCAGTGCTGTTTCGTCCTTAAAGATGCTTTCAGCTTCAGTGTCATGGAGAGTTCTGCCTACATTTTCTTTTATGAACCTTATTGATTCATGTCTGATATTTAGGTCTTTAATCCACTTTGATCTGACTTTTGTGCCTGGCATCAGATAGAGGTCAGAGTTCATTTTTTTGCAGGTAGCTATCCAGTTTTCCCAGCACCACTTGTTGAAGAGGCTTTCCTTGTTCCACTTTGCATTTCTTGCTCCTTTGTCGAAAAAGGACATTTATAAGGACATATCCACACCATTATTCATTGCTCCACTTCATACAATAGCTAAAAGAAGGAATCTACTTAGATGTCCAATGGCAGAAGAATGGATTATGAATATGTGGTACATAAACTCAATGGGATACCATTCAGCTGCAATGGTATCTGAATGATGAAATCCTGCAACTGTTTTAACTTATTGAAACTGGAAGATATTTTGAATGAACCAGAAGAATAAAGAAAAGTACAGGATGATTTCATTTTATCTGTGTTATGTAGAATAAACAGTTGAGTAAATGTCACATTCACTGTCTCTGTCGTCCCGTTGCTCATCGATTTGCTCGAGCAGGCACCAGTAACGTCTCCATTGTGAACTTGTTGTTACTGTTTTTGGCATGTTGAATATTCCAAGGGTAGCTTGCTAGGCTCTGCTGTGGGGGCAAGATACTCTCGGTAGCTTGCCAGGCTCCCCGACAGGGGAGGAGGAATCGAGCCTGGTCGGCCACGTGCAAGGCTAACGCCCTACCACTGTGCTATCGCTCCAGTCCATGAGTAAATATAATATAGTAAATGGAGGATGCCCAGATCATTTTTGACACTGGAGCTAGGGAGGAGGAGAAGGAAAGAAATCAAGAGGGGAAAAAGAAGATGAGAAAGAGAAGTGATGGGGAACAGGATTTGGTTTTATAGATGATGTCAAAGAGTGGTATAATTGTGTATATAAAGCACAGACTCAACTCTGAAAACATGTGATCTAAGCTGCAACCATCCAACTTTGTCATCTACCTGCTATGGTGTTGGTGTAGGGACAGAATGTGGCAACATTGGTGGAGGGCAGTTGTCACAGGTAGTGGAATTGGTGTTGAAACCTATTGAAACTATATGCCTAAAACTCAACTATCAATTATTTTGTAAATCACAGTTATTTAGTAAAATAAAAAGTTAAGAATTATTTTAAAAGTTTGAAATCCAGTCCTCTTTCTAATTTGCCTTAAATTAATCTTACCTTTCTTATTTTTCTCCTTCAAGTTTATTATCCTATGAGTGTGTGTTGTAACCAGTTACATTTCATCCAGTTCCTTGGATGAAAACTTTGTTCTAGACAGTAAGTTTATGCTCTCTATAGTTCTCCATTGATTTATTTCTATCCCATATCAATTCATTGTTGTTTTGATTATAATATGTTTATAACTTTTATTGGAATTGTACTAAATTTCTAGATGAATTTGGAGACAATTGATAGACATATTAACATATTGGTCTTGGAGTAAATTTAATTTCTCTCAGAAATATTTTATAATTTCCAGGGGCTGGAGTGATAGTATAGCGGGTAGGGCGTTTGCCTTGCACGCAGCCAACCTGGGTTCAAATCCCAGCATCCCATATGGTCCCCTGACCACCGCCAGGAGTAATTCCTGAGTGCAGAGCCAGGAGTAACCCCTGTGCATTGCCAGGTGTGACCCAAAAACCAAAAAAAAAAAAGAAATATTTTATAATTTCCAGAACAATGATCCTATTCTTTAGTCAAATACTAAGTGTTTTGATACTTTTGTAGATGGTATAACTTAAAATTTTTATTTACCAAACGCTTTCTACTAGTATGTAGGAGTACAATGAATTTAATAGATTAAACACTGTATTACTCAAAGTTACTGGAATTCACTTATTTAATAGTTTTTGTATTCCTTGGAATTTTTACATAAAAATATAGAGAATATAATGATTAATCAAGTCAGTCAGAAGGAAAGGGATAGATACCTCTTTCACATGTGGACTTAGAGATACACAGTAAGGTACCAACAAGTGGCCTGACGCAACACAATGGGAGAAATGATCTACACAACTGAGTTGGAAGGTGGCTTGAGAAAGAGGGGCACTAGAGTCCCTTGATGAAGTATGTGAATACACTGGTGATGGGTTTTTTGCTGAAATTATGCGCACAAGAAGCCATCATTAACAGTATTTTATATCAAAGAACCTCCATCAATAAAACATTAAAAATTTTAATAGGTTTTATTAAGAAATTATGGCATAGATTTGCTTTACTGACTTATAATTGATTTTTGTGCAATGTGGAATTGCTATTTTCTTATATCACTGTATCAATGTATCATTGTCATCCCATTGCTCATCAATTTGCTAGAGCAGGCACCAGTAACGTCTCCATTGTGAGACTTCTTGTTACTGTTTTTAGCATATCAAATATGCCACAGGGAGCTTGCCAGGCTCTGCTACGAGGGTGGGATACTCTCCAGTAGCTTGCTGGGATCTCAGAGAGGGGCAGAGGAATCTAACCCAGGCTGGTTGCATGCAAGGCAAATGCCCCACCCGCTGTGCTATCACTCCAGTCCATTTTCTTATATATACACAACATATATAAACATATGGATTGGATAATAATCTGTGAATAAATAAGCTCTAGTTATTTTTATAAATATATTTACTACATTTTATGAAATATAATAAAATGATACTTTATTAAATTATCTTATACACAGGCTAGGACATCTATATAACAGTTAAACAGAATTATTGAGAGTTGATATTTTTGCCTTGTTGATCATAGGACATTTAATTATTATGATATATTTAACTATTGTAATATTTAATAGTTGAACAAATTTACACAAATATTAGTCACTAAAATGAATCATTTATTACCTTTTACAAATCTGTGAACTGGCTAGAATTTTTTCTTCTGATCTTTCATTTACTACCATAACTTTATGATGTGCAACTGGTGGATTGGCTCAACTGAAATTCTAGAGAAGCTTAGCTATTCTCCACAAAATTCTAGGAGAATCTTCATGTGGTCTCTAATATTTTTCTATTATTTTGATAACTATTCTTTATCTGGCTGCAAGAGCATTTCAAGCCAGAAATGCAAAAGATGTAAATTTTCTTGAAGTCTCGGCCCACAAATCAAAAAGGACACTTGTACAACATTCTATTTATTGGTCAACAGAAACCACAATGCCAGCCTATATTAGAGAGAAAATAGCGCTCATTATTTTTGACATGTATTTAAAATGATATGATAGATTATTTGCAGTCTTATTATCATAAAATCTATCACATTAGCTATATTTACTGGATACATGCAACTTTCAGGAAATTCCCCTGTATTCTCAATTTACTGAGAATTTTCATGATGAGAAGGTGATGACTGTTTTATAGATGATTTTACAACATCTATTAAACTAATTATATGGTTTCTCTCCTTCTGTTAATATCCTGAATTGCAATGATTTTCAAATGCTAAAGCAATCTTAATAATTGCCACCTATTAAATACCTATCATATATCAATCACTTTAAATTGATGCTTGTTAATGGAATTACTAACACAAATAATCTAACTTATTTTTCCTGAAAGGTAGCCATTTCATACAGAGATGAAAAGTGAGTATCAGTATTAATGTTACTTGTCAAAAGTCACTCGGCTAGTAAGGTTCAAATCCTATAAGTCTAGTTAACTTCAAAATAAATGTCTTTTCCTAGCAAATATTGATAAGTATAGTACTTAAGTAAGATATGGAAAAGCTCCAGAGGACAATGTTCTTGGTTTTATCATTTTGATATCTACTCATGTGTAGTACTAACCTTTGAATGCATTGAAACACTTTCATTATGGACTACTAGTGGCACCTTACCATTTGACAATACATACATTCTTACCAGAAACTACTTTTATATACATACAAACTACTAAATATCCATTAGAGCATGGAATTTGAGATGTAAGGATGACTGCCTAGAAGGATTTAGGGTTTTGCTGAGTGAAATAGGAATTTTAGAAGACTTTTAAGCAGGGAACTAGCATGATCTGATTAAAATTTTAAATGATTATTTCTGGCTGAGTTTTGGCAAAATAACTCTGCAGGACTAAACGTGGAAACTGGGAATACTGGTGGTGGTAAATGTACACTGGTGAGGGATGGGTGTTGGAATATTGCATGACTGAAACCTGATCATGAACAGCTTTGTAACTGTATACCTCACAGTGATTCAATAAAATATAAAAGTTTTAAAAAATAAGTGGAGGCAGAAAAAACAATGAGAATATTGCATCATTACATTCATAAACTATAATGCATATATATTTATATATGTTTATGTCCATTAACATAGCTTCCACTTTATTCTACCAACACAGTCCCTCAAATTGGAATTGATAAGCATCATGGAATTCAGTCAAGAGATCTTCATTAGTCTTTTTCTTTTTTAAGAGTAATTTAGCAGAGCTCTGCCATTTTCTTTCAAATGGAGTTATGTATAAGCAAAGCCAATGTCTCCTGTGCATCCTAACCAGTCTCTTGCACCAAGAAAGACTAATAAATGTTCAATATCTCTAAAGACCTAAGACTTCTTCCTGGATCTCCTTACGCTTTTCTCTGGGGTGTAAAGACTACATTATTCTCGGAAGCCATAACAGTAATGGTTTGGTCAATTAGTTTGAATATTAGCTTTGTCTAGATCCAAATGATAGAATTGTAGTTTTCAGCATTTTGCATGTAAGGCACAATATTGCTAAAACCTCTTTTGTAGATTGAATTAAATTACAGCCAATATTTCATCAAACTGCATTTAACAAACCCTGCCAAGATTTGGAGAATCACTCACCCTCAACCTTTTCTTTTCTCTCCCCTTGTCTTGTAAAATCTACTTTAAGGAAAATATATGAACATCATTTGCAGAAGTACAAATACAGACCTCAGTAAGATTTATGGAAATTTGACTACCAGTAAAACAGGCAATACAGTAAAGATTGTGTGTGTGCTTGAATGTGTGTATGTGTGTGTGTACTAGAATTTGACACATCTAAGTCTTCCATATGTCATGTGGAGAAGACCCAAGAGAATCAATGAAGAAGTTATAGTCTGAAAAGAGAGCTCCCTCTTACTTAGGGAGTCTGGTCTTATTTTTTTTTGTTATGTTCAGACCTTTAAATGATTAGATGAAACCCACCCACATTATGGAAGGCAATCTGCTTTACCCAAAGTTCAATGATTTAAATGTTAATCTCACATAAAAATACACTCCAAACTGACATATACAATTAACCATCCCAATGACCTTTGATAAAAATTGTTTAAACCAGGGTTCTATTTTTTCACATCCTATATGACTTGTGTTCTCCATCGTATTTGATATAGTTTTACGCTCTGTTCAAACAAGTAATAGTTACATGCATATCCTCATATCTGAAGTGAACTTTATATTACATATAGATAAGGTAAATTATTTTTAATAATTGACATATTCAATTTGACAGATGTATATATTTAGCCCTTTTAATATGGAATGAAACAGAAGAAAACACAAATATGTAAGAAATAGTATTGTTACATGCAAGGAGGAATATTACTACTCTTTTTTGTTTGTTTTAAAGCCACACTTGGTGGTGCTCAGCACTTACTCCTATTTCTGTGTTCAGGGATCACATCTAGTGAGGCTTGGGGAACATAATGGTACCGGGGTTGAACTCAGGTCAGTCATGTGCAAAGCAAGTGCCTTAGCTACTGTATTATCTCTGTGCCACAAAATATTAATATTCTTACATAAAGAGTACACACAATGAAAGGTCATTCAGAGAAGAAAGACATTTCGTTGTGAGAATATATTTCATCATTCCATCTTCCTTTCAATAAATATTTATGAAGTTCTATTATAGTTCAATAGCTGTTTTATATTCTGGAGATATAGCAGTTTTTTAAAAGTTCCTGCTGTCATGGAATTTAGTTTCTAGTTGGAAGACCGAAGTCAGACGCCTTATCCGTTAGGCCACGCAGCCGCCCCGCTGGAGCTATAGCACAGCAGTAGGGCATTCGCCTTTCACGCAGCCGACCCGTGTTCAATTCCTTCGCCCCTCTCGGAGAGCCTGGCAAGCTACCGAGAGTATCGCGCCCACACAGCAGAGCCTGGCAAGCTACCCGTGGCGTATTGGATATGCCAAACACAGTAACAATAAGTCTCACATTGAGAGATGTTACTGGTGCCCGCTTGAACAAATCGATGAGCAACGGGATGACAGTGACAGTGACAGTTGGAAGACAAACTAAACATCAAAACAAGGTAAGTATAGTAGTTTAAAGTCCTGATAATATTTGATCGGTGGCAAATTAACCTTCAAAACCTAAATAGAGGGATTGATGGATTGATGACCAAATTCTCCAGGCTCACACCAAGTCAGGAACAGGTGACCTCTCCCCATCTCCCTATGCTTCTAGTAGTCTGGCAGTCAAGCGCACAAGCTGCCTCTGGCCCCACATATGCTCATTAATGGCCATGATCCAGAGACTCATAAATAAGCCTCAACAGAGTAAGAGAGCAAGATGCCACAGTTTGGAGACACACAAAAGAATCTCGGAACCAAGCAGCTCACTGGAGATGCCTCCGGACATTGCAATAGGTCGATTCCACCAGGCTACTCCAGATGGGAGCAGGTGCTCTCCACCACCCTCTCCACTTACTGAAAATAATTTTTATAAAGCAGTTATGTTGGGATATCCTGTTGTTTACAAAGGAAAACAAGAAGACGCACCCCGTATTCCTGTCATGAAGTTCAGTTCTCATTCACATTTGTTAAAGTTGCCTGAAGAGTAGATGGCGGACTGTTTGACTAATTCCAAAATGTGAGAGATGAGCTTATTATTTCCATAAGACTGGTATCAGTTTGTTTTAAGGCAGTTGAAATGTTTTCCTTCAGAAGAAAATGCCTCAAAAATATTTTTTTGCAAAGGATAGTTTTTAAAAAGTTCTACCTTCACACAGTAATGACCTGTTACTTTAGTTTGTTTGGAATAGATAATATGATTCCTAGTCCTGCTCATACTATGAGAGTTTACAATGGTGTTTTGCCTTGGTCCGTTGCCTTGGACAGGCTCACAGAAAAGCCAGAACTCTTCCAGCTAGCACTGAAAGCTTTTAGGTAATTAATTTTGATTATTTATGTTGTGATACTGGCGGAAAAATGCTGATTTGGGTGGAGATGAGGGTGAATGCTTAGGGCCATAGCCAGCAATGTTCAGTGGTTACTTACTTTGAAGTCCCTTGAGGGCCATAGTGTGTTGGGGATTGAACCAGGGCCAGCTGTATGCAGAACAAGCACCCTAACCTCTGTACAGTCCATTCAGCCCCTTTTGATTTTTTTATAACATAGAAATTTCTCCTCTATTCCTAACTTAATTTTTTCAGGCTTCCAAAGACAATTTAATGAAATGCAAGACTTCTGGAATGGTGGAGTGAGCGACACTACCTCCTCGCCCGACCCCCTACAAACACACATGCACGTGCACGCGCACATACACACACACACTGCTTTTCTTCTTCCCTCTACCAATGTCTCCTGGTTCCCTTCCCATTCCCCAGCTTGCCTCCATAACAGGCATATTTTATTTATTTATTTTCCTTTTTTTTTTCTTTTTGGGTCACACCTGGCGATGCACAGGGGTTACTCCTGGCTTTGCACTCAGGAATTACCCCTGACTGTGCTCAGGGGACCATATGGGATGCTGGGATTTGAACCCGGGTCGGCCGTGTGCAAGGCAAACGCCCTACCCGCTGTGCTATCTCTCCAGCCCCAGAACAAAGTGGTTTTTTTTCTTTTTGGGTCACACCCAGCATTGCACAGGGCTTACTCCTGGCTCTACACTCAGGAATTTCTCCTGGCGGTGCTGGGGGACCATATGGGATGCTGGGATTTGAACCCGGGTCAGCCGCATGCAAGGCAAACTCCCTACCCACTGTGCTATCGCTCCAGCCCCAACAGGCATATTTTAAAGATTGGTCTGATACCTTACAGTAATATTGCCTCTACTAATTTAGATAATAATAGATTCCTCACCTTCACATTCCAGCTGAGCCCAAGCCTCCTGACCTTTGCATCTGTATTACCTTCATCTCGCTTCTCTGGATTAGCCCTCCATTTTTCCATAAAGGATTAAAAATTATGATAGGTTTATAGAAACATTTCAATAATAGAGCATTACTCTATGCCCTTCCAATTAAATTCCCCACATCCATGGGACATCAAAAGAACGCCTGGAAGCCCACCTACAAGATGGTCAGACTTCTTCATCAAAACCTGAAGGAACGGTTTGAGGCTCTTCATGTTCCTGGAGCGAGCAGATGCTATTGGGCAACACTAGCACGCGACAGGGACGAATGGAAATGTTACTGGCACTCACTCAAGCAAATCAATGAGCAACGGATGACAAGTGACAAGTGGACATCATTGGATGTGGTTATATGAGAATGTTCTTGCTTTATTAACTAAATATTCCTAATTTTAAACAATAATCACTTTTCTAAAAGTGAACAAAATACTTGATAAGTATTGAGATTACATCAGTAATACACTCAGTTGTACTTATTTATATGTATTGTTTATGTATCTAACTGATTTTTCTTAATTTTAACTGTATTACTTCTTCCTAGTCTTTTTATTTGAAATATATATTATTTTACTTCACTGCTTTTAAAATACTGAACCAGGGTCAGGGGGTCTGTACAACAGGCAGGGCAAGTAATACAATAGCTAGGACACTTAGCTGACACATGGCCTACCTGGATTTGATCCCCAGCATTTTATATGGCTCTCCAAATGAAGAGGTGCAGTTTTTAAAACATAATTCAGGAAAGAAGAAGGGCTGGAGTGATAGCACAGTGGGTAGGGTGTTTGCCTTGCACGCGGCTGACCCAGGTTAGATTCCTCTGTCTCTCTCAGAGAGCCCAGCAAGCTATTGAGAGTATCTCACCCACACAGCAGAGCCTGGCAAGCTACCCGTGTTTTTTGGATATGCCAAAAAACAGTAACAGCAAGTCTCACAGTGGAAACGTTACTGGTGTCCACTTGAGCAAGTCGATGAACAACAGGATGACAGTACTACAGTGCCTCTGTTTATATATATACATATATATATATGAATATATATATTCCAAATTTTATATATATATTCCAATAAGTAAGACAAATACCAAATGGCCTCCCCTCCGGACTGCCGGCCGAGTGGCCGGCACGCCGACCCCAAGCGCCGCCGCCGTCCTGTCTTCCGGCAAAGGTCTGTGACGCTCCCTCGACCCGCCCTTCCGGACCCAGCCTGCTCCGCGGCCCTGAGCACCCCGGGCTTCCCTCACTTCCGGACTGCCGGCCGAGTGGCCGGCACGCCGACCCCAAGCGCCGCCGCCGTCCTGTCTTCCCGCAAAGGTCTGTGGGAAAGGGGCGTGGCCTAACCACCAGGGGGCGTGGCCTAAGAAAAGTGGGCGTAGCCTCATTGCCGGCGGCCAAAGCTCACGCGGCGGCAAGTAGTTTTCTCAACATCCTATCCAAGACTAACATCCTAGCTATTCGCAAGCAGTAGGACAATAAAACACAAGACTTCACATAAGAACATCTCAGTAGGAGACCAGGTTCTACAAACGGCAAGTAAAAAGCCAACCACTATTAACTGAGCCTATCCAATCCTTTTTCGCAACAAAAGGAAACAGGGACACTCATCATCAAGAGCCCTCTTTCATATCACCACAAACAACATGAAGAAACAGCGAAAATCCCCATTGCAACCAGAGGACGATCAAAGGAATCCGGAAACCTCAATGGGCGCCTCCTACAAACTTGACCTCTCTGAGAAAGAATTCAGACTTGAAATCCTCAACATGTTCAATCAACTCAATGCAAAGATGGACAACTTCAAGGAAGACCTGGCGGAAACAATACAACAGACAGCCGTCAAAATACGGGAAGAAATGAGAGCAGAAATAAAAAACCTTCAAAAAGAAATGAAGGATTCCGTACATGAAATCAAAAACTCTCTGACTGCCCTCAACAATAGGATGACTGCAGCCGAAGACAGAATCAGTATGCTTGAAGATGAGCTGCAAGAGGCCTACAGGCAACATCAAACCATGGCAAGAGACCTCAAAATAGCTCTAGCCAGAATCAGAGTCCTAGGGGATGAATTCAAGAGGAACAACATTAGAATCATTGGACTACCAGAACCACAGGGAACCAACCCCAACGAAAAAGACACAGTCAAACAAATCATTGCGGAAAACTTCCCACAGCTGGACAATGCAGGCATCCAGATTCAAGGCGCCCGGAGAGTGCCAGCTAAAAGTGATCCTAACAGAAAAACCCCAAGACATATCATAGTTACAATGATGGACATCTTCCAGAGAGACACAATACTCCAAGCAGCAAGGTCGAAGAAGGAAATCGCATACAAAGGAGCACCCCTTAGGCTCACAGCAGATCTATCAGAGGAAACCCTCCAAGCTCGAAGGCAATGGTGGGATATAGTGAAAAAACTCAATGAAATCAACGCTTCACCAAGAATACTTTATCCGGCTAAACTCTCATTCAAACTAGAAGGAATCATACACTACTTTGGGGATAAACAACAGCTCAGGAACTTCATAGACTCAAAACCAAACCTAAAAGAAGCACTAAAGGGGCTATTGTAAGACAAGAACAACCTCTACAAGCACAACAAACCCTTGCACAAAGACGGGACAAAATCCCATAACAATAATCTCCCTTAATGTCAATGGTCTGAATTCACCAATTAAGAGACACAGACTGGCAAAATGGATTCAGAGACTCAACCCAACCTTCTGTTGCCTGCAAGAAACACATCTGAATAGCCAGAACAAACACAGACTCAAAGTCAAAGGATGGAAAACAATCCTGCAAGCAAACAACTCCCTCAAGAAAGCCGGAGTGGCTTTACTAGTATCAGATAACATAGACTTCAGGTTGAAAAAGATTAGAAGGGATAGTGAAGGCCACTTTTTATTAATCAAGGGATGTGTACATCAGGAAGAAATCACACTGCTAAATGTCTACGCACCCAATGAGGGACCAGCTAAATACCTACAACAGCTGCTAAGAGACCTCGAAAAGGACATCTCGAGCAACACAATAGTAGTTGGAGACTTCAACACTGCACTGTCTCCTCTGGACAGATCTAGAAGATTAAAACTCACCAATGAAATACTGGCTTTGAAGGAAGAAATAGAAGAGAGAGGGCTAATAGATCTATACAGGGCTTTATATCCCCCAAAAAAGGAATACACATTCTTTTCCAGTGCACATGGAACATTTTCCAGAATAGACCATGTGCTGGGCCACACAACATACCTCAACAGAATCAACAAGATAGACATTGTACCAGCTATCTTTTCAGACCATGATGCACTGAAGATAAAACTTAACTGTGGACAGATGCAGAAAACCAAATCAAACACCTGGAAATTAAATAGCTCGATATTGAACAATGAGTGGGTCAGGAAGGAAATCAAGGAAGAAATAAAAAGGTACCTAGAAACAAATGAGAATGAAGACATGAGCTACCAGAACCTGTGGGACGCAGCTAAAGCCGTTTTAAGGGGAAAATTTATAGCTCTGCAAGCATATCTCAGGAAGGAAGAAAGGGCCCACATAAATAACTTGACTTCACAGCTCAAGACCTTAGAAAAGGACCAACAAAAGGAGCCAAAACCAGGCAGAAGGAAAGAGATAATAAAACTTAGAGCAGAAATTAATGACATGGAAACCCAAAAGACAATCCGGAAGATCAATGAAACCAAGAGCTGGTTCTTCGAGAAAATAAACAAGATTGATAAACCACTAGCAAGACTCACAAAGAAAGAGAGAGAGAGAACCCTTATAAGCCGAATCAGAAATGAAAAGGGGGACATCACAACAGAAACCAATGAAATTCAAAAGATCATCAGAGACTACTTTGAAAATCTGTATGCCACGAAACAAGAGAATCTAGAAGAAATGGATAAATTCCTCAACTCCTATAATCTCCCAAGGCTGAACCAAGAAGACCTGGAGTACCTGAATAGTCCAATTAACATCAAGGAAATTGAAATGGTAATCAAAAGTCTCCCCAAAAACAAAAGCCCAGGTCCAGACGGATTCACTAGTGAGTTCTTCCAAACATTTAAAGAGGATCTTTTGCCAGTCCTTCTCAAGCTCTTCCAGGAAATTGAAGAAACAGAAACCCTCCCTAACAGTTTCTATGAGGCTCATATCTCCCTAATACCAAAAGCAAACAAAGACACCACAAAAAAAGAAAACTACAGGCCAATATCCCTGATGAACACAGATGCAAAAATTCTCAACAAAATATTAGCAAATAGAATTCAACAACTCATCAAAAAGATCATACACCACGACCAAGTGGGATTCATCCCGGGGATGCAAGGATGGTTTAACATCCGGAAATCAATCAACATAATCCACCATATCAACAAAAGAAAAGATAAAAATCATATAATCATATCAATAGATGCAGAGAAAGCATTTGACAAGATCCAGCATCCGTTTATGATGAAAACACTAGCCAAAATAGGTATAGAAGGGACCTTCCTCAATATAGTCAAAGCCATTTATCACAAGCCTATGGCAAGCATTGTCCTCAATGGGGAAAAACTAAGAGCCTTCCCTCTGAGAACAGGGACGAGACAAGGATGCCCACTCTCTCCACTTCTGTTCAATATAGTACTGGAAGTACTTGCAATAGCGATTAGGCAAGAAAAAGACATTAAGGGCATTCAGGTAGGAAAGGAAGAAATCAAGCTCTCACTATTCGCAGATGATATGATACTATACTTAGAGAACCCTAAAACCTCTACCAAGAAACTCCTAGAAACAATAGACTCGTACAGTAAAGTTGCAGGCTATAGAATCAATACCCAAAAGTCCATGGCTTTCCTATATGCAAATAATGAGAGAGAAGAAAGTGACCTGAGAAAAGCAATCCCATTCACTATTGCGCCTCAAAAAATCAAATACCTCGGAATCAGCTTAACAAAGGAGGTAAAGGACTTGTATAATGAAAACTATAAAACACTACTTCAGGAAATAAAAGAGGACACGAGGAAATGGAAAGACATCCCCTGCTCATGGATTGGAAGAATTAATATTGTCAAAATGGCAATTCTCCCCAAAGCATTGTACAAATTCAATGCGATCCCTATAGGGATACCCTTGACATTCTTCAAAGAAATGGAGCAAGCGCTCCTGAAATTCATATGGAACAATAAGCCCCCACGAATAGCTAAAGCAATCCTTGGGAAAAAGAAAATGGGAGGAATCAACCTCCCCAACTTCCAACTCTACTACAAAGCGGTAGTCATTAAAACAGCATGGTACTGGAACAAAGGCAGAGCGGCAGACCAATGGAACAGGGTTGAATACTCTGACATACACCCCCAAATATATGATCATCTAATCTTTGATAAGGGAGCGAGAAATGTGAAGTGGAGCAAGGAAAGCATGTTTAACAAATTGTGCTGGCAAAACTGGACGGCTACATGCAAAAAAATGGGCTTAGACCTCCATCTATCACCATGTACAAAAATCAGATCAAACTGGATTAAAGACCTCAACATCAGACCAGAATCCCTAAGGTACATTGAAGATAAGGTCGGCAAAACCCTCCACGACATTGAAGCCAAAGGTATCTTCAAAGCTGACACGCCACTGGCTAAGCTAGTGAAAACAAAGATAAATAAATGGGACTGTCTCAAACTAAGAAGCTTCTGCAACTCAAAAGAAACAGTGACCACAATACAAAGACAGTCTACAGAATGGGAAAGGATATTTATGCAGTACCCATCCGATAAAGGGTTGATAACAAGGATATACAATGCACTGGTTGAACTCCACAAGAAGAAAACTGCCAACCCGATCAAAAAATGGGCTGATGAAATGAACAGAAACTTTTCCAAAGAAGAAATCCAAATGGCTAAGAGGCACATGAGAAAATGTTCAACATCACTAATCATCAGGGAAATGCAGATCAAAACAACCATGAGATATCATCTCACACCACAGAGACTGGCCCACATCCCCAAAAACAAAAGCAACCGGTGTTGGCGTGGATGTGGGGAGAAAGGGACTCTCCTTCACTGCTGGTGGGAATGCCGACTGTTTCAGCCCTTTTGGAAAACAATATGGACGATTCTCAAAAAGTTAGAAATTGAGCTCCCATTTGACCCAGCAATACCACTCCTGGGAATATATCCCGGAGAGGCAAAAAGGTATAGTAGAGATGACATCTGCATTTCCATGTTCATTGCCGCTCTGTTCACAATAGCCACAATATGGAAAAAACCAGAGTGCCCGAAAACAGATGATTGGCTAAAGAAACTCTGGTATATTTACACAATGGAATACTATGTAGCTGTCAGGAAACATGAAGTCATGAAATTTGCATACAAGTGGATCAACATGGAAAGTATCATGTTGAGTGAAATGAGTCAGAAAGAAAGAGACAGACATAGAAAGATTGCACTCATATGTGGAATATAATGTAACTGAGAAGTACAAGTTGGCAACGATGCAACTTCTGGCAGATATCTCTCTGGACTTAGTTACTAAAATACTAAATTACAGAAACCCAAAACTGAGAGGCCTCTAAGTGTGGTCACTCGACCTCACACTTCTTCATCCTCAGCAATGGAAAACAAATTATCTAATGCTTCCTTTTCAGCAGGTCTGACTTTAGGGGAGAGACTCTCCAAACAATAATAGTGAGTTTTGTTGAAATATTGTATGCAATCAAAGTGAAAGTAAAGTGAAATTTATTAGTTACACAGGCGGGGGGGCTTAGGGTGGGGGGGCTAGGGGCGTGGGGGTGTTTGGGGTGTGAGGGGGCGGGGTGGAGCTATACTGGGATTCTTGGTGGTGGAATATGAGCACTGGTGAAGGGATGGGTATTTGAGCATTGTATAACTGAGATTTAAACCTGAAAACTTTGTAACTTTGTAACTTTCCACAATAAAAAATTTAAAAAAAAGACAAATACCAAATGGCTTCACTTAATTTTGGAATATATATATATAACATGATACAGTGACAGTGATAGTGATATATATATATTCCAAAATTGGGCTGGAGTGATAGCACAGCGGTTGGGCATTGACCTTTCACGCGGCCGACCCGAGTTCAATTCCTCCGCCCCTGTTGGAGAGCCCGGCAAGCTACCAAGAGTATTGAGCCCGTGCGGCAGAGCCTGGCAAGCTACCCGTGTGTATTGGATATGCCAAAAACAGTAACAATAAGTCTCTCAATGAGAGACATTACTGGTGCCTGCTCAAACAAATCTATGAGCAATGGGATGACAGTGACAGTTACAGTGACATTCCAAAATTAAGTGAAACCATTTGGTATTGGTCTTTCTTATTCCACTACGTATGACCCTTTCAATGTCCACACATGTTAAAAATTACACGATTCCCTCTTTATACCAGAGTAATATTTCATTACACATACTACCTTCTTTATCCACTCATTCATAATTGAGCACTTAAACTGTTTTCATATGTTAGTTATTGTTAAGAGCATTTCAGTGAACATAGCTAGGGATACACTGATCTGTTAGAATTAGTGTTTCATAGTCATTAGGTAAATTCACAGATGAGGGATTGCTGATAATATATGCATTCCAGTTTGAATTTTTAATGACCTTCCATACTGTTTTACATAGTGACTTGCACCAACTTATATTCCCAGCAACAGTACACAAAGATTTATTTTTCTTCACAACCTCACCAATATCAATTACTTCTAAAATTTTTGACAATAGCCATTCTAATTACTTGAGGGAAAATCAGTTGTGGTTTTGATTTCAAGATATTTTTCACAAATAATTCACAATTAGACATTTTAAAATATCTGCATGGGTGTTAGCATCATCCTTCTGAAAAGATGAAGAAAATATTTGAAGGAATCAAATCAACAGTACTGTCCAAAGCAATTAAAAGCCCTATTCCATCAAACACTTTTTTTCCTTCTAATTTCACAATGGGACTAATTTGAAGTAGCTATTTTTATATACCTCAAAAGATTAAATTTGTTATTCACAGAAAATTATACGAATTTTGATAAGATACCTAAAATACTTTCTATGTACAGCAATATGATATGAGGTAATTTAAAGATATAAACATTTTCTTGTCTAAGTAACTCCTTATTGCTATTTTCCCCCAAAAGTGGTTGTCTGCCTATCTTATAATTAATTCCACATGAGAAATTATTTTTAAGAAGCTTTCTATTTCACCATTTGTCAACAAAGAAGAAATCATTATCATTATAGTACCTATCAATTGATACTATACCTGCAACAGAGTTCTTGTCCTTAGTTACAAAACACAGAATACCATAGATCTAACTGAAGCAAAAGGGGATAGGTTAACTGGTTGCTAGAAAACTTATGGTACATTCTCAAGTGTGAGAGACCCAACCTGATATATAGTACAGCCAGATACAACACAGTCTAGTGTAATGCCCAACTACACCACAGAGCTGCTCTAGCAGAAATTCCACTAACATCACTGCCTATAAGTTAGTGTACATGACTTCAAAGAGTAGAATCCCTGACATAGCTTTCCTAGGAGTCCCATCTCTTTAGTCATAGCCACTAAAAACTTCTCAAATTTAATTGGGAAACATACATGATTGGTGAAGCCTAGATTAAATGCAGAATCTGAGATGCAAGGGAATCTAGGAAATAGGATCCTGCGATTTCAAGTTTCTCAGCAGAGAGTGGTACTGCAGAAGGAAAATGAAAGGCATACTGAGCGAATCAATCTGTCATAATTTTAATGTGTCCTCTCAAAACTTGAGATTGAAAATTTCTAATTACTTTAAATGTCAGAGGGTGTTGACGCTTAGATTCTCAAGTCATCTCAAAACTGTAATTATTCCCTTACAAAGTTTCTTTTATACACAAAATCAAGGCATTAAAATGTATTACTGTTCAATTTTATCTAGTTCAAATCAAAACCCCAAACCCACTAACTAAGCAAGTAAAATATATTTTTCTAATATATCATTATACCTACTAATTTTGTATCTGCTAATAGTTGGTCAAACATGGAAACTATGTTCTCACTCAATTCATTAATACAGATGAATAATACGACAAGGCATAAATTATAACAACTAGAAATGGATCACTATTGATCTGTAAGTTAGGTGAAAATAATTTTACTTGACATTTATAAATAAAATTACTTGTTCATGTTATATATATGCCATGCTATAAAGTGATGTGTAAAATTCTGCATAGAAATCCAGTTGCTAATGCTAAAAGGAGGGTAAAGTGAAATTTATGTTAAACTTTCAGTACTTGTAGCACAAACTACAATGCCTGAAAGGAGAGAGACAGAGACAGAGACAGAGAGAACAAAAGCATCTTTGATAGAGGCAGTCTTGTGGGGGGAGAGGGTGGTGGTGGCGGGAGGGAACTGAGGACATCAGTGGTAGGAAACTTACACTGGGGAAGTGTTGGGTGTTGGAAAATTACATGATTTAAACCTAATCATGAACAACTTTGCAACTGTGTATGTCACGGTGATTCAATATTTAAAATGAAGGAAAATAAATCTAGCTTTTCCGCTTTTAAATATCCTTTATAGAGCAGTCTGACAAGTTCCAGCATAATACAACCATCACCTGATCCTCAAAACATTCTTGTTTCTCGATTTTCCAATTTCAGCAAACAGGCCACTTTTCTTTCAGGGAACTCAGGATCATAAGTTATAAATCACTTCTGATACCTTCAACTTTTATTCAAAATCAATTAATCACTAAGTCTTTTATTTGTTCTTTATTATAACTCTCTCCAACTCTTATGCCTCCATTTTTCACATTCACCACCCTAATCCAGGCACTCATCACTTCAGACATGGGCCACTGCAAAAGCCTAACTGATTCGTCTCATTCTTTTATGTAGTGACAGTGTGAAGAATGGCTCACTTCTATCCCTATCACTCACATCTAAACTGCACTCACCCATTTCATCTGTAGTCATTTATTTTAAATTTTAGGGGTGCCGTTTCATGTCTCATTCAACCCCTTTGTAAGCAACTTGCAAGCCCAGATGATAGTATGATCCCCTGCCATTTTGCATGCAAATGTTACATAAATATCAATTACACAGTATCTAAATTCAGAAAATATTAACTAAATATATATATAATATATTAAGTCCATTTCTTAAATGTAGGTATGAAATATTTTTGTAGCATCCAAAATATGTGATGATAATTTAGTTTTTAAAATCAAGAATATAGTGTTGAATTTATCTAAGTAGTCTTTTGGTAAAGTATTAAGACTTTTTCATTTGAGAATCTTCCAAATATACAGGATGCTACTCCAAGCAGAAATCTATTGGCAGACAACATGCTCTGAGTTCAATGCTTCACTTGCAGTGTTAGGCTGAATCGGATTTGGCAGCAAAATACATTCAAGGACCTCCAGAGACTCATTAAGACCAGATAACGCTGAAGCATAGCAAAATGCTTTCCATTTGGATCATGGCACTACCTTAATAGATGTATGAAAAATAAAAAGATTAAGTAGTTTCTTGTAAGGACATTCATCTAACTAGGCAGTTCCTAAAAACAGTCAATATGTTTATGCTTATTGGGTCAACATAGTTGACCTAACTTCTTTGACCTAAACACAAGTGACAAGATAAATGACCTGATACCATATCATGTATTACTAAAACAGTATGAAGGATTATACAACTTTAAAATGAAAGGTAGGTATGTAAATATGTCTCAAGTGCATGACATAAAAAATAAGAATAGTTATTCTTGGAAACCACTTAATGATAGGCTTGTACAGTGCTTCCCAGTCTTATATATGACATATAATTATATCAGGTAACTAGGGAAATTCATCATCATTGTAGAGGATATAAAAATAAGCACAAAATTAAAATAAAATTTACACCTGGAATTCTACTACTCATATTCATGTTATCATTTGGTAAAACTAATTTTAATAATGCATTTATATATGATCTTATTTTTACTAATGTTAAACATTTTCTTAATAAAATCATCTATTTTATGATATCTTTAATGCTTCATAATTTATTTTTTGTTACAATCATTGTATCCCTGTCATCCCATTGCTCATCGATTTGCTCGAGCGGGCACCAGTAACATTTCCATCGTGAGACTTGTTACTGTTTTTGGCATATCGAATATGCCATGGGTAGCTTGCCAGGCTATGTGAGCGAGATATTCTCGGTAGCTTGCCAGGCTCTTCAAGAGAGGTAGAGGAATCGAATCTGGGTCAGCTGCGTGCAAGGCAAACACCCTACCCGCTGTGCTATGGCTCCAGCCCCATGATGTTTTTTTATTTTACAGGGGTGTTTGGGATGCAAAATTTAGCTAAAGATATGCTCTACCATTTGAGATTTGCCCTAGCCCTTGGCTCTGCCTAGTTTAGATCTGTGCTTCTACTGATAATCAATTTTAAATCAATTATAACTTTTTTCATTAGTGCTCTATGGGGAAAGTGACAAGCATATATATTGTAGAGATAAATCCATGAGGATTGTTTTAGCAATTGTGCCAGTCATTGTCAAGTTCCTCTTGAAAATACCTCATGGAAGGTATGATAATCTCCAATGACCTATGAAGAATTTGACAGCTGTCAAATAGTGCTAGCTATGGCCCTCGCAGGAAATTCTGAGTGTTAGCAATACATCTTACAGGCTCTATATTAAGGAACACCGGACATTACAAAGACTGCTTGTCTGGGAATAATATGACCTGATCTCTAATTTTGACTCTTCCACTAAATCTCACTAACTGCATTTTCTTATCTACATATGGAAGAAGATATTAAGGGAAAAAAACTTGAAAAGATCTAAGAATGCACTGAAACCCTTATTCTCATCTAAACATAAGTTATGAGTGATTGATGCATTAAAAATTAATTCCTAAATTATTCTAAAACTATTATGATTTGGAAGGTTTTAGGGGAGTAGGGTTTGGGGCCACACCCAGCAGTGCTCAGGGCTTATGCCTGACTCTGCACTCTGGAATTACTCCTCGTGGGGCTCAGGACACCTGGTATGGCAGGGATTGAAGCCTGGTCAGCCGCTTGCAAGGTAAATGCCCTACCCATTGTACCATCGCTCAGCCCCCTGTAATTTTTGGGGGGGGCTCACCTAGCAATGCTCCGGGAATACTCCTGGCTCTGCACTCAGGAATTACTCCTGGTGGTGCTTGAGGGACCATATGGGATGCCAGGGATTGAACCCAGGTTGGCTGCATGCAAGGCAAATGCCCTATCTGCTGTACTATTGCTCCACCGCCCCCCCATAATTTGTATTTTTGTGGAAGGCACATGGTATTGCAATGTAATGTACGTAATATGCTTCAGTGGACAGCACTGAAAATCAACACCTCTATACTACATTAAGTTTATCACTGAAAGTCAAATTCCATCTTTCAAAATAGAGTTGAGAGCAAGAGACCTAGTTGCCTTGCATGCAGCCAATTCTGATTCGATCGACTTCACAGATGATCTCCTATGCACTACCAGAAGAAATTCTGAGCATAGAGCTAGGTGTACCTCCTGACTACATTTTGACTTCTCCCAGGCCAGAGAGATAGATAGTACACGGGTTTAGGCACTTGCTGTCCATACTGCTGGTCCGAGCAGAGCTTGTGGTCCTCTGAACAACAGGAGTGATCTCTGAGGTCAGGAGTAAGCCCTGAGCACAGCTATGTGTGGTCCAAAAAGAAACAAAAAAGATTCCAAGATACAGTTGGCATTTTTACAAAATTTAACCTGTTAAACAATTTAACTACCCATTCACATCTCGTATCCGTTACTTAATCTTATAATGTAAATTTATTTCCAGCTTATTGTTATGGAGGTAATATTGGTTTACAAGGCCATATATATATTTTACGAATATGGTTTCACATCTCTTCAAATATACGTTACCATATCTTACCCACAATCTAAGTTCCAAAGTCCATCCACCACAATCCACTGAACTTCCACCCTTTGAAATCATCTGTTGGTTTGTTTTCTCTTCATACAACATGTAAGTGAAATCATATGATTTCTGTCATTTTCTGTTTATGTCACTTAACTAAGCATAATAACATCTGGGTAAATCCACCATGTTTGAATGAATTAACAGTATACATCTATATCTTTCTATCTATATACATATATAGATATACATATCAACATATATCCTATATATATCAAAGAAATCATCAGGGCTATAGAGATAGTATAGTGGGTTGGGCATTTAACTTGCACACGGCCAACCTGGGTTTGATCCCGAGCATCCCATATGGTCCCCTAAGTACCGTCAGGAATAATGGAATAATTCCTGAGCACACATCCAGGAGTAAGCTCTGAGCACTGCTGGTTGTGGCGCAAAAACAAAAAAGAAAAACAAATATCATGACACTAAACATTATAATGGTAACATTAAATTAATTGGAAGCATAGAGAAGGAAAAAATAAGTTTATCTACCCTTCGAAAATGTTTTTCAGTGCAAAAGCAACAAAATGTCTTATTTACAATTATAGATATTTGATTAGATAATGATAAGTCCCTGATTTTCTGAGATTGAGCCCTTTATCTCTTATATCCTTCTTACCAGAATCTTCCATTTCCTCTTCCTATTCTATATTCACTCTAATCCATAGAAATGGATTGATATAGGCTTATGGTAAATGCCAAGGAAGCTGAAGCTGCATAGCAAATTATATTAACTATATCAAATTAAATAGGGGCTCGTGCGACAGCACAGTGGTTTGGCGTTCGCCTTTCATGTGGCCTACCCGAGTTTGATTTCTCTGCCCCTCTCGGAGAGCCCAGCAAGCTACAGACAGTATCAAGCCTGCGTGGCAGAGCCTGGCAAGCTACCCGTGCGTATTAGATATGCCAAAAACAGTAACAATAAGTCTCTCAGTGAGAGATGTTACTGGTGCGCGCTCGAACAAATCGATGAGCAATGGGATGACAGTGATATGAAATTAAATATAACATCATATACCCTGTTCATATTCTTATTAAGGTCATAGTTAATCTTTCCTGAACTACATCTGTTAATTCATTTAAAAATGGACACAAAGAACAATTGTATTTGTATCTTAACAGTGTTTATTAATGAGACAGCCTAGGGTTTTTTTGGTTCCATTTTAGTGACTCAAGGTTGGAAAATGACACTAACTACATGGTTCTTTAAGACCTCATAGCTGACAAAGTAAATTATAAATGATATGAAGAAGCAGAGCTCTGACACGGTCTTGCAGTGATAAAGTGCTGGGGCCAGTGACAGGCCAAAAAAAAAATAAGGATCTCAAATCTTTGTCATGAAATTATCTATGCTTTCACCACTAATCACAGCCAGACTTTCAGAATGAGAGAAGTTCCACTTTCCCTGTCACTGTCCCCTTCCCCCTGCACTGGTCCTGAATTTGCTTTCCTTAGACTTGTTCTCTCTTCTCTTTCTTCAGCATGTGCCCTGGTTTGTTAGGATCACTTAGAGGTCAAACTCTATGAATTTGAAGGGTGGAAAAAAAGAGCAAGAAAACTCAGGGGAGTCATAAATTTCACTAGTGGAGTGATTTTTCCCAGTATTTTCTACTGGGCGTAGGAAATCAGTGGGAAAAATGATTGAGTGCCAGATCTCTGTAGGATAAAAGATAGGAATAAGCAGGTTATCTTCCCCAGCCCCTTCTTGGGCACCTATATGAGTCTCTCTCTAAAAAATACATGGGGGTAGTGAAAAAGTACTGTCACATACAATTTTGAACTTTGGCAGCTGGAGAACAGACTGAATGACACATAAACCATTCTCACTGACACTTATATCAACATTCCACTAATTTCTAGAACACAGACATAAACACAGCTGAGGAACAAAAAGAACTGGGGACCAAGGACTTTGCATACAATTAATGGCCAGTTTACTGCATTGTAAGAAAGAGTTCTAAAGTCAATGTGTATTTACAGGAATGGCCAGATTCCCCATCTGATTTTAAGCATTTTACTACAAATTCATGAAAATTTCTCCAGGGCAACACTTGCAAGGCCTGGAAAGAAATTAAAGGTTCTTCGGAATGGAAAGGCAAAAGGTAACTAGACGACTGTTTGTCTATTTCCAACTTTTCTTTATTGGGGTGGGGTGTGCTGGGTCATAACCCTCTAGCATTTAAGAGTTACTCAAGGTTGTGTACTCAGGAATAACTCCTGGTGGGTGTGGGGATCATATGGGATGCCAGGGATTGACCTGGATCGGCCATGTGCAGAGCAAAGCGTCCTGCCTGCTATATATCTTTCTGACCCATCTCTCCAACTTTCCCTAGTCACATATTCCTAAAAATAAAACAGTAACTCCCAGCAGGAGTCATATTCATCTGGTACATTTCTGTGTGATGCTATTTACTGTACTATATGGATGCATTCTAAATGCCTAGTAGCCAATTAGACTACAGTAATTCTTTTAAAATAAATAATACATTGACTTATCTCTGATTTATAATACTATAGAATTTCAGTTAAGCTTCATGCCTCTCTCTCTCTCTCTCTGTACTTATTACACTCATCCCCAAGTCCCAGTGCCATCAAAAAAACCCTTTGCTCATTTCTTCTACTACCTCTTCCTTTTCTCTCATAGTTTTCCACCATAGCTTTCCCTCCACTGCCTGCAAGTTAGCTTTGCTGAATTTTGCCAGTTTGCTATTCACATTCCACAGGAGTGAAATTATGTGGTGACTTTATCTTCCTATTTCACTTAGCATAATCACTCCAAGTGCAATTTGGTCCTCAAAAGCAGTAATATTTCTTAAAGATTTGGGGGGAGTCACACCTGGTGGTGTACTTTGTGTTCAGGGATCACTCCATATGCAGTGCCAGGGAAAGAACCAAGATCATCTACATACAAGGCAAGTACCGTAACCCCTGTATTATCTCCCTGGCTCTTTCTGAAACAGTGTTACTGCTCATGATTTTGCATGAGATAAACTACTAATGCAAATGAAAGCTCCTTTCAGAGACACTGAGGGAGACAGGGAATTTCCACGTGGCAAATTATAGGGAATTTACGTGAAGAAAACACTCCTATTTTATATTTTCCCATCCACTGATGCCAGCTATTTAAGGGTTTACAAATTAAATAATTGGAGGAAGACTGTAGTACATGGTAGAGAGATATGTCAAAATAACTAATAGCAGGTGAAGGTTAGGAGTCCCAGCAGTAGTTTGTAAGGCCTCTAATCCTCTATGGATGGTTGAAGGGATTGTATTTCTCATGTCAACTTATCTCTACCAAAACCTCAGGATCTCAAGGTACTTCAAATGATATAAAAATCTAGGAAGCTTCAAGTGGCAGCAAGGAGATCACCCATGGTTCACAAATATAGCAGTGATAGTAGTGGAGACACAAGCAACAGTAGTATAAACTGGTCATTCAGTGGCATCACTAAGGTTTACACACCCCAGAGGAAGATTTAACTGGTTCCTTGAGTTTTAAAGGTCATAGTCTCTGGTCACTTAGTCTCTTAGCCTTTGTCTCTGGTCCTGCTGACTTTTTAGTAAGGCAGTCTAGTTTTGATGGGAATAATCTGGTTTGTGATTATTGGGTGAAGAGAATAAGCAGCACAAATCAATGCCAACATCACGCATTCATCCATTTATTATGAAGACTGTAAGAGGAGGTGTGTAAAATAAACGTTAAAATGAAAAAGATTATGATTCCATAATAGCAGAAAAAGTACATTCTTACTGATAATTATAGGAGACCTTAGAGGTTCAGGATCCAAGCACATCATCTTCCAGTGTAGTTAAAGTCCTACAAAGATCACGAGAGATGCGCTTTAATAGCAAAATATACTTTTAGTTTGATATAATGATGTTAGGATTTATTTCCAACTTGAAGACTCGGTTCATTCTGTAAAGTAAGTTTATAAGATTGTGGTATCATTGTATGATAAGATGAACACTGCATGCAGGAACCAGATAAACCTGAGTTCAGATTTCAGAGCTGCCAATGAATATACAATGCCAGGGACCAACCAAATCACACATTTGCAAGGAATCCACTTGATGTCAAGCCCTATCCTTGGCCCTGAATGAGTTTATGTGTATTTTGTGACTTCAAATTGAGTTTCACTTTCAAATTTGTCAAAGAGGAATAAAATAACGTCTACTTCCTAAAGTTGAAAGATATTTAAATGTTCTCAAACCTTTTCCAACTGAGGCCCTTTCTCATTTTCCTTCCTGTAAACAGTGTTCTTCCCAGTTGGCCACTAGTGTCATGACTTGGCACTCTGTAGACAATACTTTCATGTGTAGCCCTAGCCCTAGAACACCGGTGATCCACTAGGTGGCATATGATCCCTGTTGAGAAATAACTTGCCTACTGTGTGCAAATGCCCTAGTATAAGGATTTGGCACACAGTATTTGTTCAGTAAATGGGTTATTCATTTCCCCTCTACCTTGACCTCATTGTTTAGTGAGGATTTTTGTGGGGATTTATTGTGATTATTTTTTCAGATTTGTTTGTTTGGTCTACTGGAGTATAAGTGTTTAATTCAAGACATGGCACAGAAAAATCATATTGAAAAGCAACTAAGTCTGAAATTTCTCTTCTCAGACTATAGTTCAGGATAATCTATTTAGCCTCCTGGGCTCTGAAAAGGTCAGCAATTCTAGACATATAAAAGGAAGATTAAGCTAAATAAATCATTAATTGCAAATATTTCATTTGATAGCACAAAGGCTAGAAACAAAATTAATGGATTCCCAAGGCATTTTGGTCTGCTTTGCAAATCTTTGCTCTAGAGATTTTTGCCAGATGAATTGGAGTTGATTATTCTATGGAAGGTTTATATGTCCTCAGCTCTACCTCAGTTTCCTAATTATGATCCCACCTATGAAAATCTCAGGCTGATTTGAGAAATCTGCATTAAAATATTATATACAGGGGCTGGAGCAATAGCACAGCAGGTAGGGCGTTTGCCTTGCACGCGGCCGACCCGGGTTAGATTCCCAGCATCCCATATGGTCCCCTGAGCACCGCCAGGAGTCATTCCTGAGTGCAGAGCCAGGAGTAACCCCTGTGCATCGCCAGGTGTGACCCAAAAGGCAAAAAAAATTAAAATAAATAAAAATAAAAAAATAAAATCACACTTCTTTAAAAAAATATATATTATATACAGCCTTTTCTTATAACAAAGGGATGAATGGGGTCAGAGAGATAGTACAGAAGGTGAGGTATTTATGTCGCACTCAGCTGACCAAGATTTGATCTCAGGCGCCTCAGATTTTCCCCAGAGCCCAACTGGAGTATGTCCTAAGCATATCCAGGTGTGACAAAAACAAAAGTTGAGCAAGAAAGATGAATGCAAGCAATAAGTATTTCAAAGCATACTGTGCTACTTCCCTAGGTACATTCACAAAGTTTTCTCTCAGACAAACCTTATAGAGGGACATATCACAAAGACTTCTAAAAATAGTCAAAAGTTGCAAATGCTTAATTAAAGGTAGGTGGTTTCTATAGCTGGATTCTTGACACCCTTTAATAAATGCTGAAATAAAGCAAACATGTTACAAATGGGCCCTACTTTACATGTATAATTAGAATTCTCTATGCTGAATTTCCTTGAAGATAAACAAGAAATTGTTTATGAAAATATTCAGTTATTTCCTTCAGAGGTGTTTAAATGGCTTTTCCCCGTGTGTGTAACCTCATGAATACTGGGACAAATACAGAACGTCTTTGAAAATGTGAAAAGTGAGCTCAGGGGTGGGGGTGTGGTTCAGTTTATGAGTGGCTGTCCTGTATGCCTAAGTCAGCCAGATCAATCTCAGACACTGTCCCACATGCTATGTGCTATCCTGGTAGCACTGCTGTTGGGATTCCCCGATGCAACAGTATGTGTGCAATATCTGGCACACAATATCAAAATGTGCATGGGTAACCCAACCAAGAGTGTGGCTCCCAGCGAGTACCAGAACCAAGTGTGTGAACACTGCAACCAAGTGTCTGATCCCTGGACAATGCAATGAAAACAGTGGGAAGAAAGGAGGAAAATAGAAAGAAGAAATTTTATAAGCAGTCTGAGATTATATAATAATAGTCTCCAAATATAAAATTATGATGAATCAAGGAAAGCAATTCAGAACTTTTTTCTTGTTTTTCAACTGAATTGTCATTGAACAACCTACACAAAAAAACAAATCCCCATGAAGAGCTAAACATATTATCCAAAAGATTGAAATTAGAAGTGTGGCTCCTAATTCTCTGAAAACACTATCACCAAGTTGTCATGTGTACCAAACTCTCTTGTCTTAAGTATTAGAGTCTATAGTTATGTGATATTTTTAGACCTATTACATACTGATTCTAGACAATCCACATGCATTCATAATCACTTTTACGATAGAGGAGAAATTACCATTTATATATAGAGGCAAAAAGGAATCAAAATTAGTTTCTATTAATATTTAAGAATTAGCTGACTTTATTAAGACAAGCCAAGACCATTATAAAATCAAATTTCATATCTAAATCATGAAGCCCACAGGTAGAGAAATAAGTATGAATCTATCATTTCTCTTCTAAATTTATCCAATGTTACCTCAAAACCCTGCCAGAAACATAATTCATTTTCTCAAGCCATTTTTCTAGTTATAGAATTTTAAATAAAAGGCTAATATGCTACACTGTAAGTCACTCACAAGATTGCTATTCTCTGTTTACTCCTAAAGTTGTTTCCCAGCCAAAAACTACTCTTTCAAAATAAGTGTTTACATGAGGTTCTTTAGAACTGCTACCTCAGGTAGTCTCAGCAGGACACAGATGGTATCTCAAAGGGTTAAGTGACTTGCATTTAATAGAGGGTTCATTTTTACAAGGGAACAGGCACGGTAAAAGGAAGCATCTAAGATGGCAAAGTACCTTGGAACTAAGCAGTTACTGTACTCAGGATTGAAGGAGCCAGGGGAAGTGGTATTATTAGAACTCTAAAAGCTGTAGCCACAGAGAAGGGCTCCTCAACAGGAATGAATTGTGGCTATTAGTAAAGGACTGCAGTCATTGCTAAAAGCATAGCAAGGTTGATTGCAGGATAACAAATCAATATCCTACCCACTTCTTAGTCTTCACATCTTTTGGCCTTATGTTAGTGCCTCGCATTGATTGACTCTGACCCTAGTCTTCAACTAGAGAACCAGGAGATGCAGTACCTAGAACCTCCAAGGGCACAAAGCAGATAATGGGCTGAAGAATGATTGCAGAAACAAATGGAAGATAAGTGGCACAAATCTGAATAAAAATGAATAAGTACATTGGTATTTCCTTATAACAACCCTATTCTCTTTCATTCATTTACTCCATTAATCACAGTTCTTCTCTATATAAATACCAAAAGTACCTTCCACTCTTTATACCTCTTGTAAAAGTCTTCTGCTCCTGTCCTCCCTCTTACTCTCAATTCATTCTGGAATAGAAACTCCAAAAATATTCCCCAGTCTTTTTCCCAAGGTGCAGGAAGTAAATTACATAAACAAGGCTATAATTCTTGCTACCAATCAAGAAAGGAGAAAAACTATAGAACCTCATTGATAGTAAGACTGCCTGAAATTCTGACCTCACTACCCATTCCTTACCATCAGTGTCATGAGAACTATTACTACCATTCAACTGTCATTCTGCTAGTCATAAATATTAACATTCTTCACAACTTGAGTCTTTACTCCTTCTTAAATAAGTGGAATAGGCAAATAAGTCAGATCAAAGTGGATTAAAGACATCAATATCGGACATGAATCCATAAGGTACACGGAGGAAAATGTAGGCAAAACCCTCCATGACACTGAAGCTAAAAGCATCTTTAAAGGTGAAACCAAGCAAGTGGAAACAAACATAAACAAATGAGACTATATCAAAGTAAGAAGCTTCTGCACTTCAAAAGAAATAGAGACCAAAATACAGAGAGAGTCCATGTAATGGCAAAGAATATTTACCCAAAAACCATTTGATAAGGAATTAATGTCCAGGATATACAAGAATCTAGTCGAATTATATGAGAAAAAAAAACCCAACCCCATCAAAAAATGGGAAGAAGAAATGAGCGGATGCTTCCTCAAAAAAGAAATAAAATTGGCCAAAAGGCACATGAAAAAATGCTCAGCATTGCTAATCACCAGGGAGATGCAAATCAAAACAACAATGAGATATCACCTCACACCATAGACTGACACACATGCAAAAGAACAAAAGCAACCAGTGCTGGCATGGATGTGGGGGGAAAGGGACGCTCTTCCACTGTTGGTGGGAATGCTGACTGGTCCAGCTTTTCTGGAAAACAATATGGACAGTCTTCATAAACTAGAAATTGAGTATCCATATGACCCCCACATTTTAACTTCTGGGAATATACCCCAAGTGTATAAAAAAGTACAATAGAAATGACATCTGCACATCTGCACCTATATGTTCATTGAAGCACTGTTCATAATATTCAGAATCTGGAAACAACCCCAGTGCCCGAGAACAGATGACTGGTTAAAGAAACTTTGGTACATCTACACAATGGAATACTCTGCAGCTGTTAGGAGAAATGAAGTCATGAAAATTGCTTATAAGTGGATGGACATGGAGAGTATCATGCTAAGTGAAATGAGGCAGAAAGACAGGGACAGACAAAGAAGAACTGCACCCATTTGTGGAATATAAAATAACATGAGATGAACACCCAAGGACAGTAGATGCATGGGTCAGTAATATTGCCCCATAGTTGGAAGTCTGCCTCATGAACTGGGAAAGAACGCAGCTGGAATAGACAAGGGATCACTAAGTCAATGATGGTTGGAGGATTCGTTTGGAATAGGAGATATGTATTGAAAGTACATAAATGACCAAACATGACAACCTCTCAGTATGTATATTGCATATCATAATGCCCGAAAGTAGACAGTATGAGCGAAATTGTCTGCCGTGGAGGCAGGGGGAGGGGAGGAAAGTATTGGGGACACTGGTGGTAGAGAATGTGGACTTGTGGATGGATGGGTGTTTGATCATTGCATGACTGAAACTCACCCATAAATGCTTGCAACTGTAATCATCTCACAGTGATAAATAGTAAAAAATTAAAATTAAAAAAAGAAGAACAGTGGGTAGATGCTCACCTGTCAGGAGTGATTACTAAACACAGAGCCAGGAGTAAACCCTGAGCTCTACCTGAATGGACCCACCCCAGCAATGAGAATGGATCAAAAGAAATAAATACTTAAGTTTTAATTTTCTTCAAAAATAAAAATAAAATAAAACAAATAGAATTATAAAAATAACTAATAAATGTTGCAATGAACCAGCAATTAGTAGAGTATATCATCATCATGTGGTCAGGGGGAAATACAAGATTCAAAGAGACTCCTACCAAAACCACCGTCATCCAGGGTAATTTTCTACATGCCCAGACTGCTTTGTCTAAGGTTTGTCTCTAAAATTTTTTTTAAAAATCATTTAAAAGCCCAAGTATAAGTTTGGGGTCTGCTTCTGGAGTTGCTTCAATGTATTCTCTTAATATTCTAATTTCCTAAACAATTTGTAATATAGGCAAAAAAAGGAAAAGGCTGAATACATAAATGTAGTAGGTTCCCCAGAAAACAGGAGACAATTTGTGATATGAAACGCTTCAAACTAGTTACAAAAATGTGCTAAAATAAAACCCTACTTAAGGATTTTGCAATGATAATGTCTCATCAAAGAGAAAATGTAAAAAGTAGAAACTACAAAACACAAATGGATAGTTGAAAAGTAAAGCTGAAATAAAATTTTCACTCGAGATCCTAAATAAAAACCATCTGGCCACACATTGTCCCACTGATCTACAATCTGGGAACTAGTCTCTGCCATCCTGGGCTCAGGGACCTGGGGGTGTTATGGAACATAAATCAAGAAGAGACTATGTTCCTTCAGGGTGAGCTAGAAGAGAAAGAGGATTAGAGACAACAGGATCTTCTGAAAAAAAAAAAAAACGCAAGGCTAAGCAAGTATCTGAACAAACTGTCAAGTTTATTAAAGCAAAAATACACACTCAAGTTAATGCAAAAGAATGGTTTGCAGGGGAGGATTTCTATGGGGTGGTTCAAATAAAGGAAGAGCTGTATATAAGGTATCAAAGAAGAAGAGAATAAACAGCAAGGCTGGGAAATAGCTTTAAGGGCTGGATGACATGCTTTGCAAGAGGGAGGCTGAGGTTCAATACATGCTTGAACACATTCCTCTTTTCTCAAGGTGTTTCTTCTTAATATTTTTTCACCGTTCCTTTACCAGAGAATTCCATTTCTAATTATTATTGGGATGTTGAAGGAAGGAGATCCATCTTCTATATCTACTTCAAGCTGACAAGGGGCAGTTGTCCCTACCTAAAATGGGAATGGAAATCTCTGGCAGTCGGATTAGGGGCCCAAGATGCTGTGCAGTTGTTGGCTCAATGTCTGGAATAGGTTGAAAATCTTGTATATGTTTCTGTTTTACATGAAATTGCTTGATTCTGGAAAAGATAAACTTAACAATAACGTTAAACAAGCAACTTCTTACCAAGGATAAGAAGTTATAGAATAGCCATCAGCGGTCCCAAGAGAGATAGGAACTAAGTCATTGGAGGAAGATAGCTTGTGATAGACTAAAGTTCATATAGTTTCTGAGATGGCTTACCCTGAGTAAATCTGTATACTCATTTGCCTGTTCATAGATTTTCTTGATGCTTTGTTTCAACCACCCTTGAATTATTAATGTTTGTACAACTGTGATGATTGCACACCCTCCTCCACCCTCGGCCAGGAAGTTATTGAGAGCTAGGTCATTATCAAATACAACTGCAAGGGGTTGATATAACTTTTTGAAGTAAAAGAATGTATCTGAAGTTGTGAACAAAAAAAAATTGGGGCATTCATCAACTGGGTACAGTGGCTTCATGGTATGCAAATACTCCCCAGGGACTGACAATACCTCTAACAGCACCTATTCCAGTAAAGAGCCCTATTGCTACTACAACTTGGGGTTGTGGTGTATTGTTTGAGGCTACACCAGGTTTTGTTCAAGAAAGTTGGTCTTTGTTGCACTAGTCAGTGACTCAGACATTAGCCAACACATTTGTTTGCGAGAAAATGGATGAAGTTCTAATTCTTCAGCAGGGACAATGTGAAAGGGCAGATAATTGAAGAGGAGGTCACAAAGTAAGATACAGCCCTTGGGAGCACACGATTTTGTGGGGATAACATGTTTAAACACTGGGTGAGGGTAGTAGCCCAGGTGAGGAGTTGAATTAGAGCAGTCTGGAGAAATAGTTCCTGCCGGTGACAAGGGTTCTTAAACATTCCATTGATTTTTTCTAACAGTCATTCCAATAGAGCATAAGTTAGTGTCCATTTCTCAGTGACTAAACCCTGTCAAGGTATACATATGATGATGCTCTCCTCTTTATATTGGGGTGGACACCAATGAATTAAATTGTCTTAAGAGACAATTTCCATGGTTAAGAGTCTGAACGTTTGTTTGATATTTTGTTCCCCTCATAAGTGTAGATTGACCTTTGCAACACCTGGTTTTCCCCAGTTTTCAGAGGAGTGATAGGTTACAATAGGACAATAGTACAAATAATATCTGAACTTGGAGGGGTGAGTAACATGTAGTACAGGATGTGAAGGATGAAGTGACTGGGTATATGAGGAACCTCAAAAAGCGTAGAGGCTTGTTACAGACCCGGAAAAGGGGGTCTAAGAAGTGAGACTGATAATGTGGTTTCCTGGGACTGGAGTTAGAGTAGTTATGCACTCAGGGAGGGGGGTGGATTTCCTAGAGAATTTTAGGGGTAAGAAAACAAGCAAACAGTGTGATAGTCTTATTTACGGCATCTGAAAAGGGTGTGTAGCAGATTATTTTTCCCATTGGAAACTCTAGCGGTAACCTGTCCAGTGGCTCCAATCAATATCGATAAGCTCAAAGCTAAACAAAGCATCAAGGGGCCACTGGAGGATGCAGTCCACCCACCAGTAAATATCTCCCTCCCCATGATAGTTCTCAATGAGAAAAAGTAAAACTAAAATTATACCCACTAAAGGTACAGTAGGATCCATTTTTGGTGATCTGTAAGTCAAGCCTTCTATTGTTTTTCACTCTTGAATAGGAATTCTTTTTGATAGTGGACTCTGCAATTCCTAGCAAAAATAAAAAGAGGTCATAAAAATCCATGAAGATGGATGTTTCCTGTGTCTTCTGAATAAAAGTTTTAAGTCCTTTATCAGTTACCAGCAGTAGGAAGGGAATTCCTCTCAGGCCTACAAGGGTTCAAATAAAGAAAGGCTTTACTCTTGACAGGTAAATCCAGCTAGAAATTCCTGCTATTTGGGGAGGGGCACACCCAGCGGTACTCAGGGCTTACTCTGACATTCAGGGTTCACTCTTGGTGGAACTCACAAGTCATATGAGTTGCTGGGGATAAATCCCAGTCAGCCACATGTAAGTCAAGTTCCCTACCCACTATCTTATCTCTCAGGCCCCCAAATTCCTGCTAGTTTTATTACAGTTGTAGTACTGATAATTTGAGCTCCTCACATTTAAGTTAGAGTTGGTCATAGGGGGAACTTTCTTTCCACGTTGTTGGCAATAAATCATCCCCATGAAATGTATCACATGAGCCTAGTAAGTTCATGTCCCCATATTGTTAGGCTAACTGGATCTGACCCAGGTGAATTACATGTAAAATATAAACAGTTTTTGTTTACCCAGTGCTTCTAAATGGTACATGTGCCCTAATTTACCCTTCATCCCAATTTCATACCTTTCAATGGAGTCTTCAGTCAGATCCCAACAAGATAGGGGGTCCACTTCAGGTGACCAAGTAAGACAGGCTTCTGGAATCAGGATGAAAATGCAAATAATTTCAACAAAAAACTCACTATTATTGCTTGGAGTTTCTCCCCCCCTCCAGATACTAAATGTAATCAAAGTAATGAAATGAGTCAGAAAGAGAGGGATAGACATAGAAAGATTGCACTCATCTGTGGAATATAAAATAACAGAGTAGGAGAACTAACATCGAAGAATAGTAGTATATAATACAAGGATGTTGGCTCCATGGCTTGGAAGCTGGCCTCACATGCTGGGGGAAAGGCAGCCCGGATAGAGAAGAGAACACCAAGTAAAATGTGGTTGGGGACCCCGTGCGAGAAGAAAGATGTGTGCTGAAAGTAGACTAGAGACTGAACACGTGGCCACTCAATACCCCTATCGCAAACCACAACACCCAAAAGGCGAGAGATCAAAATGAAAGACCCTGCCACAGAGGCAGGATGGGGCGGACAGGATTCGAGGGTGGGAGGGATACTGGGTTCACTGGTGGTAGAGAATGGACACTGGTGGAGAGATGGTTTCTCGAACACTGTATGAGGGAAACACAAGCACGAAGATGGGTAAATTTGTAACTGTACCCTCACGGTGACTCACTTACTAAAAAAAAAAAAAAGGGAAAAAAAGAAAAAAATTAAAAAAAGAGAAAGTAAAATGAAATTTATCAGCTACACAGGCGGGGGGGGCGGTATACTGTGATTCTTGGAGCTGGAATATGTGCACTGGTGAAGGCATGGGTGGTCGAGCATTGTATAACTGAGACTTAAGCCTGAAAGTAACTTTGTAACTTTCCACATTCAATAAAAATAAAAATAAATAAAAATAAATTTTAAAAAATGCAAATAAATGAAAATGGAATGTAGAGAAGAGAGGCTGGACAGAGTAGACTCAGTAGGAAGAAATGAAGGCAAGTGGGCAATCACCAGTCCAACCCAGAGTTGGAAAAGATGAGGGAATGTGGAAGAATGCTGGTGGTACAGAGGGTGCTCAAGTGGAAACTCCTCAGAAGAACATCAATCCCCAGAATTAAGCTCTATATTGGATTTTAAAAGGATTATGGGTACATCCAAATCATGAGGTACCACAAACATCAAGATTTTTGTAGTGTGCCATAAAGTTTTATACACAAGGAGCTCCATTCATTTCCTTTCACATTTTAAGTGAAGATCTAGGTTGAAAAATGATGTTAAATTTATGGTTGTATTTGGGAACCAATTTCATTCATCTTCCAGTTTGTATTGTAGTCAAGCTTCATTGTAATAGAATAGTATTTCCTTCTATATACCACCAAGTTTAAAACTTACTAATCCTGAGCATAGCATGAAGTAAAAGGACACTGAATGACATAGTTTTCCCCTAGCTTTAAATGAATCCAGCTCCTTCTAGTCCACGTTTTTGAAATCACCATTTGCAAATGACTCCCTGTAGTCAGAAAGCACATGCATCCCTCTAAAAGCATAGCAAACAGTAGTAGAAACCCCACTGCTTGCTGTGCTTCCATTCAGACAAAGAGGACAAGTTCTGTGATTGAGGCCCCAGTGTCTTCTTCAGCCTGTCTCTGAGGCAGATTCCCGGAGCCATTTGCAGATCTGTATCTCTACAATAGGGCAGTTTGTGGACTGTCAAACACTGGAAACCTGGTGCATCTGTTATTTTGAACATTTGGTTGCAACCAAGGCCTGCAAGAACTTGTTGCCAAAGATCTCATCACTGGATGAAAGGATGCTTTCAGGTCTTCTTAAGCCTAGTGTTAACACTTGTTGCCAGGAGTTAGAAAATGCAAATATTCTGATAGCTACAAAAACCTGAGTGGTACTACAGTTTCTTTTGGGCACCAGTTACCAGGAATCCCTACCCCAAGTCACTGCTGAACCTCAAGCACCAAAGTCACTTTCAGGCACCAGCAACTCTGAACCCTGGATCACATCTCAGATCTGCTAGGAAACCTCAGAATTGTAGTTGCTGCAGCAAGGTGATCTGCACAGCAAGTTCCTAGTGATCCTCCAAATTCAGAGTCACAGTCTCTGTATGGAATCAGAGTATGACCCTAGTTGGGTACCCAGTCTTGTACTATTTCAGAACCTCACTCCTAGCCCTCACTTCACACCAAGTACAATAAAGATTCAGAGGAATTCTTCTACTACCCAAGTTCTTCAAAACATAGTTATTGGTCTTTTATAAAAGACAAAGAGATCCCACTTGGAATTAGTATGATTCACTAAACACAAAATCTGGCTGGGATCAGAGTAATAGTATAACAGGTAAGACACTTGTCTTGCACATAGTTGACCTGGGTTTGACCCTGGCACCCCATATGGTCCCTTAAGACCCACCAGAACTGATCTCTGAACACAGTGTCAGGAGGAAGCCATAAACAGTTCTGAGTGTGCCTCTACTACCCCCCAAAATAACAAAAACAAAAGCCTTAAAAATTAAGAAGAATAAAAATAATATGAGGTTTCTTAGAACAAACTTGAGACTTAATTGCTTTAATTTTTGTTTTTGGCTTTTCGGGTCACACCCAGTGATTCACAGTGGTCACTCCTGGCTCTGCACTCAGGAATGACTCCTGGCGGTGCTGGGGGACCATATGGGATGCTGGGAATCGAAACTGGGTTGGCCACATGCAATGCAAATGCCCCACCTGCTGTGCTATCACTCCAGCCCAACTTTAAGGTTTTTATTATAGTTTAGTTAATAAGGATATCATAGTGTGTACACCACCACCACAAAGGATGGTCCATTACCATCTACCCCCTGTCCCTATGTCAACTAGTTCTGACTTTATTCCCGTATTTATTGATTGACAGTTATTGTTTGGTGCACACAGGTAGCTCCCTTTGTCACTACACATTTGTGAAACATAAGCTTAGAAACACTGGTAAATATTTCTTTGTACCTAAACAAATTTAACTTAGAAGATATAATTAAGAAGAGGCAAATGGAACCTGATCAATAAAAAAAAGACCAATATCAAAGTAACCAGGGAAGAAAATAAATGGTCAAAGAAACAAAGATAAACTTTACAAACACCCAGAATCCATACAAGAAAATGACAGTAAATTCATTATTTGAATAATTTCACTAAATAACGGTAGCCTGACTCCAATGAGACACAGTCCCCTGATGCTTACAGAAGACCCTCTTGAATGTTAGTAAACAAAATTCAAGAAGGTTTAAGGTTGGAAATAATCAGATAATCATGGTAAGAAAAATAAGAAGATCAAACATATCAGAAAAAAACAGATTGCAAACTAAAAAGCAGTAAAAAAATAGGAGAGCATTTTATTTTTATTTTATTTATTTTTTAATTTTATTTTTCCCCTACGGCAGAGCGTGGCAAGCTACCCGTGATGTATTTGATTTGCCAAAAACAGTAATAACTACATGCTCTTCATGTTCCTGGAGCAAGCAGATGCCATCAGGCTATTCTAGCACACAACAGGGACATATGAAGACGTTACTGGCACCTGCTCGAGGAACTCGATGAACAGCAGGATGACAGTAACAGCATTTTATAATAATTAATTGATGCATTAATAAGAACATTCATTAATATATAGGTACACTTTAAGGAGGATCAAAATACACAAAGCAACTACTCATAGGCCTGAAAAAAGATACTGACAACACAATAGTAGCAGAAGACATTAACTTTCTACTCTCACTAATAGATCCATTGACAATTATAAGTCAATTATAAAAGAGCAGCCTTCACTCAGCATGGCACTCTCCAGATCCATCCGCGCAGCAAAAAATTTGAAGGAGAGGAACAATTACAGAATAATCTTTCTCATATGTGGGATCTAAAGAAAAACAATAATGGAATAACAAATACAAAGGGAACATGACCTGAGCACTAGTTGACAGAATTGAGTTTTCCAACATGGGGATTATGTCCAAAGCCAACTGGATTGGCACCTTTGACCTCTATCCAGCAGGAAATGGTTGCAGGGAAGAAAGCAAACACACACATAAGGAAGCAAACACACATGGGTACATTAATATCTGAAACTGGGATAGCCTATTAGCAGGCACCCTCAGAGAACAGGTCACGAGAGTTTCCTATTCTATTTTTGCCATTCTTGACTCTAAATTTAAAAAATCCTAAATTATTTTATTCTATTTTTTCTGAGTGCATTTCTGCTGCCTATTTTCATTATAAGATCTAAGCTGGGGATTATCCCGAATTCGGGGTTGGAGTTAAGGGAACAATTTACCACAGGTTTAGAGTAGATGGGTTGAGATGAGGACAGTAAGACAATGGTGAAGGGAAGTAGACACTTTATTGGAGGGTGTGCTACTGGTTGTATCCATGAGACACTATCACTGTATTCAAATAGCAGTGTCTCAAATAAAATAATATAAAAGGAAAAGGAAGAAAGGAAGGAAGGGGGAAAGAAAGGAAGGAAGGAAGGAAGGAAGGAAGGAAGGAAGGAAGGAAGGAAGGAAGGAAGGAAGGAAGGAAGGAAGGAAGGAAGGAAGGGAGGGAAGGAGGGAGGGAGGGAGGGAGGGAGGGAGGAAGAGAGGGAAGGAAGGAAGGAAGGAAGGAAGGAAGGAAGGAAGGAAGGAAGGAAGGAAGGAAGGGAGGGAAGGAGGGAGGGAGGGAGGGAGGGAGGGAGGGAGGAAGAGAGGGAAGGAGGGAAGGAGGGAGGGAGGGAGGGAGGGAGGGAGGGAGGGAGGAAGGAAGGAAGGAAGGAAGGAAGGAAGGAAGGAAGGAAGGAAGGAAGGAAGGAAGGAAGGAAGGAAGGAAGGAAGGAAGGAAGGAAGGATGGATGAACTATTGTAGAGTTCTCCCTAGCCCCTGCCCAAATTAGTAGAAAACTTGCTTTGTATGTGAGAAGACAGAGCTCAATCCCTAGCATTGAGTGGTAGCTTGAGAATCACTGGGAGTGACTCCGAACCAAAGAATCGAGCCAGGCGTAGTCCCTGAGCACTGCTGAGCTGAGTGTGATCCTAAAACAAAGAATATAAAAAGATATAAAGAAATGTAAAAATATTATATTTTTACAGAATGTAAGAATTTTTATTGTTAAAATGATATAGCTTTGTATACAGGATGCCTGGATCTGCTCCCAAAGCTGTGGATGATTCCGCAAATGCCTTTAGGATCAACCACCAAACAATACCGGATATTAACACAGAAGAAAAAAATAGAACATTAAAATAAAATGATGGTCCTACCCTAAACATTAAACAGATTAAGTGCATTTCCATCAAAAGTTCAATAACAGAATCAGTCTAGCTATCCAAGGACTGATGAGTGGATCAGAAGATGTGGTCTATATATGCAATGGAATATACACTGCTGTTAGGAATTATGAAATCATACAATTTGCTGCAACATGGATGAAACTGCAAGATATCATGCTGAATGAAGTGAGTCAGAAAAAGAGGAAAAGTACTTATATGTGGTATTTAGAATAACTGAATGAGGGAGTGCAATATTCTAAACGGGAGATGCCAAGATTACCCCTGGCTCCGAGTATAGGAATAAAAATAAAACAAATTGAGTAGAAATTGGAAAAAACTGAGAAGAGACAGATGAGCAGCAACTGGGGGAGGGGCAGGGGTCAAGGAAATTCAGGTACATCAGTGATGTTAAGGAGCAATACAGTTAAATATCCAAATCACTGAGTCAATTACAGTGAAATCATGAGACCCATTAACTTAAAAAACTGTCTATCAAGATGGCAGTCTGGGGGTGGTGAAGGTTTGGGGGAAAGAACCTGGGAATATTGGTGGAGGCAAGCTGACATCAGTGCTCGGATCAGTATTTTACACTGTACATGTAAAACCCAATTTTGAATCACTTTGTAAATCATGGTCCTTTAATAAGATTAAATAGAGTGGTTTTCAAAGATAAAAACTTTCAGTGTTATTTCTTGAGGATAAAGACTATGAGTGAGGGACTGGCGCGATAGCACAGTGGGTAGGGCATTTGCCTTGCAAGCGGCCGACCCAGGTTCAATCCCCAGCATCCCATATTGTCCCCTGAGCACCGCCAGGTATAATTCCTGAGTGCAGAGCCAGGAGTAACCCCTGTGCATCTCCAGGTGTGACTAAAAAAAGCAAAAAAAAAAAAAAGACTGAGTGAAGTTTGTTGAAAGCACAGAACTCCCCAGAGGAAAACAATCCTAAGAAAATAGAAGGCATGGGGTTATCAATTCTTTGATCTCTACAAATTTGTAATGTTCAAACCAGTGTATTAATGGAATAAAGGCAGACCTCAGATCAAGTCAATATAACTCAAAGTCCAGAAATAAATCCAGAAACATGGAGAGTTAATTTATGACAAAGGAACCAAGAGCACAGAAATGGAGGATGGAAAGTCTCCTCATTGCAAGGTGCCAAGAAAATTGAATGATTACACACGCAATATTGAAAAATGAACCACTGCCTCACACCATTCACAAAAGCTAGCTCAAAATGTACTAAAGACTTATATGTTAGACCAAAGTCCATAAAACACAACAAAGAAAACAAATTCCAATGCTCTGTGTTACTGACTTCAGTGGTCACTTCAGTAATACAATTTCATTGAAATGGAAAATAAAAACAAAAAGTATAATATCTCAATTAAAAGCATGTGATTAACAAAGACACTATCACCAAACCAAAAACAAAATTACACAGATTATATCCACACCATATACCTGACAATTGTGCTGATATCCAAAAATATTAAGTACTAAACAACTTCATCAAAAATTGGGGAGAGGGGCTGGAGTGATAGCACAGCAGGTAGGGCGTTTGTCTTGCATACAGCTGACCTGGGTTCGATTCCCAGCATCCCATATGGTCCCCTGAGCATGGCCAGGGGTAATTCCTGAGTGCAGAGCCAGGAGTGACCTCTGAGCATCGCTGGGTGTGACCCAAAAAGAAAAAATAAATGGGGAGAAAAGCAGATAGAGACATATTGATGGCAAACAGATGGTCAAGAGCACATAAAGAGATGCTCATTCACACTGATTATCAAAGAACGGTACCACAGACTTGGCTAAAATTTCAGTAGTTATTGTCAAAGTGAATTAAGAATAATTCTGGGGGTTAAGAAGTAGTTACTATCCAATGGTAGAAATAAGAACTTTTCTCTATACCTTCGTTAACAGATGGGGGTTAAAATATTACGAATAGGGGAAGGAGCATATACATGTACAACATGTAGAATATTTGCTTCTCACCTGGCTGACATAGGTTTAATCCTCAGCACCCCATATGGTCCTATAAACCTTCCAGGAGTGACCCCTGAGTACAGACCGAGGAGGAATAAACCCTGAGTGTTTGGGGGACTTGGAGGACTGATCCCAGAGATTGATCCTGGGTTGGCCATGTGCAAGGGAAATGTCATAGCTGCTTTAAAAATCACTCTGGCCCCTAATATTTTAATGGTTAGAATTTGACTGAATTTCTTAATAAATGTAATTGCACAGTAACTTTTATCAATATTTGACCACTGTTTCTGAGCAGCAACAGAAATTATATTATACTGACACTTTTAAAGTATATATAACAATAAAATATTCAAATATAATTTTCACATAAATGTATAAATTTCAATGCTTCTTAGAGATACAGTATACTTAATGAAGTAAATGTCTCATTTTGTCCAGTGTTTTATATTTGGTAGAACACTGTGATATATTCACTTTAACTCACATAACAAAATAATGCAGTATTATCTTCATCTTGCAAATGATAAAAGAGGATTTAAATAAACCCCCAAGTGACCAAATCACAGAAAAAATAAGCAACTGAAACTCAAATGCAAATTTCTAGACTTAAGATCAACTCTAGACATTAGCTTGACTTCATCTTCCTTACCTATAACATCCTGCAAACATTCTATCAATAAAATCCTACATATTTGCCTTCTCAGCAAGACAAAAATATGCCTCCTTTACTCCATGTCCATGCTACTGGCTTACCTATTCCAGGTTTTAACTTTTCAGTCTCCACTCTAAGCTTTCTTAAGTTTGACCAATTAGTTATCTAAATGCAAACTTGACCTGACTTTATTATACAAGAAATAAAAACAGAGAGGAAATTGGCAGTATTTTGTTCTTGTTTTTGAGTCACATCTGAAGGCTTACACCTGTCTCTGCACTAAGAAATTATTCCTGATAGATTCTGGGAACCATATGGGTTTCTGGGACACACAAAAAACGGGGGCACACCGGGCACAGGGCAGTGGCACTCAATCTCTCCCGCCGCCCGAGTTTGGTAGTCTCCAGCTGCTTCCCCACCCCGGGAAGGTGGATGGTGATGATGAGGCAGGTGAAGGAAGGAACGGAGCCAGGCTTTTGATCTCAGTTGCAGTTTATTCCAATCTCCTCTCTGTACACTCCCCCCTCTCTCTCTGCTTCCTCGCCCCCCAGCCATGCTACTTCATTCTCCTTTTCCTCTGGATCTGGATCTCGATCTGGCTTCTCCAGGTCTGGCACTGGGACTGGCCCCCAGCCCACTCTCAGAGCCTAGTTAAACCTCCCAGTATGGGGGGTCGGGGCTTACACATAGGTGTGGTAACAATCAATAGGGGTAAAATTCTTTCCCTCAGGGAATGATTCTTTTAGGGCAGATTCTCTTTCAGCAGGACAACCCGCCCAAGAGCAGAGTCCCATGGGTGTGTTTCTCCTCTCCTTGTCCAACTAACATATAAGCATTCATAATATTAATATTTTGTATGGACACAGCAAGAGATATATTAAGCTTATAGAATTGCTCTCCTGGGATCATCTCGATCTCAGACTACAGTGCTCAGGCCAGATTAGTCTTTCCTATCCCTAGCAGGGTCCTAGTCTCGTCGTGCTTTTGGATCATGACAGCATTTGTCCATGACCAAGCTCTTAACTTATAGTCAAGCATTAGGTACTTTGGCCAGGTCCATCTCGATGCCAGGGTAGCACATAACTCACCGCTTGCCCTGGGTCCATCCCATCCCTCGTTGGGACCCTGCTTTTGGGGGTGCTAGGAAGTAAGGGCAGCTGAGGCTTAAGTCAAGAAAGCAGAAGCCCGGGAGTGAATAATATTCGAGGCCAATTATATCCCATGTTACAAAAGCATATTAACAACTGTCTTTCTTTGTCCATACAAAAAGGACATTGCTTTAAACTAAACTATTCAAAAGACATAAGGAGAGGAGAAAGGCAATATTAACTTACAATACAAGTTCAGTGTCCTAGAAAGGTCTGACCTTACAAATTAACAGAGTCTGATTAGGGGGAAAAGCTGATTAACTGGTTGGGGAAGAGAGCATAGAGAAGTGGTTACAGACAGACAAATGAATGGGAGCGACTTGGGAGCACTTTGATGAGTGTGACCCAATAAACCTAAGCTCCTTATGACAAGGAGAACAGGACATACCAATGTTGTCTTAAAATGTTTAGAGATTATTACCAGATAAGCCTAAACTCTTTGTGGCAAGAGAGAAAGGACAAACCAATGATATCCTACACACTAACATATTGTTATGGTTACTTTAATCACTAAATACCAAAATATTTGTTTCATCTTTCTGTCTCTCTCTGTCTCTTTTGCCCACCCCAATCCCCGGCACATCCCATTTCTGAAATGTCAAAGCTGCACTGGAACTCTGTACAATATAAACAGTCTTGACACCAATTCCACAAATAAAAGAAACTGTTTTGTTGATTTTAAAATTATACAATTAAGTGGTAAAGAATACAATGGACATAACATAGATTATCTTGTTTGAAAAACCACTGCAAAATTATAATTCATATTATTTTAAAAGTGTATGCATCCTTTTCTTCTTCCTTTTATCCTGAAAGCACATGCATACACTCAAACTTACACACAATACCATTGGTATCTCAAGCTGATTAATCAGAAAGACACCTCTGAAGGAAAACGTGATTGCATTCCACTAACACCTTCACACTGAGTGATACTAATGCCATGTTTGGTCCAAGGACATTTCATGTTGCTGAAAGTTTTTCCTCATCATAGAAGTAAAATGCCAGGCTTATAATAACCACTGCCTGGAGACAGGAGCTAATAATGTATTAATCCAAACCCTGAGAATCAATTAAACTACTTTATTAAATCAATGAGTCAAAGTTTCACTAAGTATCCTCTACAAGGCCCTAAAGCACAGTCATTCAACCCCTGGATATCTATTTATCTCAGTGTTTTCCCTCCTTTTAAGTATCTTACATATCTGTCCATTTTCTCTTTTGGAAAAAAATGATGCATAGTGTATCTATTTGGTAGCCCAGAAAAGTGGCTATTACCACAGGCTACTAAATTAAAGTTTTAGTAATGAAAACTATACAGAAAGTCTGTGAGGAGAAAAAATATGTAAGAACTTTAGTACTCTAAAAATAAATTAAGTAATAGTCTAAATACTATTTAAAAATCATCATATCTTATGTAAGGAAACAAAAGAGCAAACAAATAAATTATTTGTTTTTTATTGAATCACCATGAGAACAGTTACAAAGATTTCAGGTTTAAGTCTCAGTCATAAAATGATCAAACACCCATCCCTTCACCAGTGCACATGTTCCACCACCAAGAACCCCAGTATCTCCCCATCCCACCCCCCCACCCTGCCTGTGTGGCAGATGATTTTAACTTTACTCTCTGTTTACTTTGATTACATTCAATTTTCGACAGAAAACCCACTATTATTATTTGGAATATTCCCCTAACAATAAGACCTGCCAAAAAGGAATCAATAAATCATTTGTTTTCAAAAGGGAATACCTTGCCATAGTGGCAGTGTGGGGCAGGGGGGAGACAGGACTGGGGAGGGTGGGAGAGATGCTGGGTTTACTAGTGGTAGAGAATGGGCACTGGTGAAGGGATGGGTTCTCGAACTTTGTATGGGGGAAACATGAGCACAATAATGTATAATTCATTTCCATTCTTAATATAATTTTATTAGATCAATAAAGTCCAGATAAAAAAAAGAAAAGTTAAATAAAAAAATAAATAAATCATTTGTTTTCTATTGCTGAAAATGAAGAGCATATGATGTCACACAGCTGCAACAGTGGCTACACAGTTTTGGATTTCTGGTATTTTAACAATTAAGTCCAGAGGTTTTTCTGCCAGCAGCCGCTGCATTCTGAGATTTGTTTGTGTGCCTCTGGGATCATGGCCATTCAGGCGTGGAGGAGCCGTTTGTAGGCAGCCACTCGGGGTCTCGTCTGGGCAGGGAGCAGGCCTGGTTCCACCACCCCCCCCACATCAGAGATTTCCTGCGTGCCCCATCACTGCAAGCTCCTACCTCTCTGTGCAACTGGCTCAGAGAGGTGGCAGTCGCTGTGCTGCCGGAACAGGGAAAAGGCCGTGGGACAAAAACCCTTCCCCTCCCAGGGTGGCATGGGGCCGTAGCTTAGTTCACAGTCCAGGAGCATTTCTGCCAGCAGCCACTGCACTCCAAGACTGGTTTGTGCACCTCTGGGGTCATGGCCGTTCAGGGGTGGAGGAGCCGTTCCTGAACGTTTTTTTTTGTTGTTGTTGTTGTTGTTTGTTTGCTTTTATATCAGGAAAAGCCCTGAGGAGAAATAGTCCTGGTCCCCACATACCGGAGCCATGTTTGTAAAAAGCTCATGGTCACCGGGATTCCATCTGGAGAAGGCGGGGAGTGCACCTGCTCCATCTGGGGCACCCTGGTGTTATCAGCTCAGTTTGGGGTCCAGAGCATTCTCCAGGGTTGTAGTGCCCGCCGGCCAGATTCTTCACTGCTGAATGCCAAAAATAAATTATTTCTTGTGCCACAATACTGAAAATGAAGGTCTGGTACTTCAGAAATGTCTGTTTTGTCCAAATTACTCTATGTAGTAAACATAATTTTTTTCTATTTTACTTTTTGGTGTACTGGTCACACTCAGTATTTCTCAGGCCTTACTCCTGGCTCTGCACTCAGAGAGTGCATTCATAGCAGGACTAAGGGGAACATATGGGTTGCTGGGGATAGAACCCGGGTCAGCCATGTGCAGAGCGAACACTCTACCTACTATAGTATTGTTCTGGCCCCTAAACAAAATTTTAAAGACAGTAAAATTTTCTCTACTATTAAAGAGAAGCACAAATACATGTGATGTATCGAAAATTTGTGATAATTAGAAGGCACTTATAAATTAAAAGGTGCTTCTATTATTCTATCTTAAAAGCATAGTTTTAACACAAAAATAATGAATTCACTGAACAGAATGCTCTTGAGAGGCTGAATATAAAATACAAAATGTGTGATTTAAGTAGTTGGTCCACTTAATAACAAAAAGAAGCTATTGCCATGACACAACAAGCAGCAAACCAACAAAGCTTTAGATAAGAAAAAATATAATTAAAAATGTGCATTCAGATGAGAAGTCAGAAAAAAAACCTACTACAAAAACCAATATTACAAATCAAAAAGTTACATTTTTTCCCAAAGTCACAATTACATGATTTTTTAAATGCTAAAAGTGAACATGCATTAAAAAAACGTGAAAGTACTGGGAAACAGCTCTCAAGTTCTGCAAGGTAAGACCCTCTTAAAAGAAAAAGAGCACATGTGTATCATGTTCAAGGCTCCAAGTTTTATTGCTGTCACTGCCTGTTTCCTCAATCACTGCCAGGTGTACATAGCTCTGTTAGCCCCCCAAACATCCCTGGTGTAGTCGTGCTGGTACATGAGCCCCACTGGGTATAGTTCTGATGGATCTTAGCATCAGCTGTCTGAGCACTACTGTATCAAATTGGGAATTTTTTGTCAGGTGTGGCCCTCTTTTTAAAAAGTCTAATCTCACAAATAATGAAGTGATATAAACATATATGTAACTTTCAACAATTAAACTGGAAGTATAAAAGAATAATAACTAGGGGTTCACTGACTATTAAATATCAAAAAGCTGAAATTACGAGAGTAACCTCATGAGTATTTGTAAGTATTTGTAAGTATTTGTAAAATCTGTAAGTATTTTGGCAGTATGTACTAAAATTAAAAGAAAACTTAAAATCATGCATCAGCTGATACAATTCTACTTCTAAGAATCTTGTCTGAGGGAAAAATAATAAAAATAAAGTCACACAAGTTCCAGCTGCATAGTGCAATAAGAAAGCAAACCAAACACTGCCACACAGACCTGCAAGAAGGGAAAGGCACTTACTGCATTTCTGGGTACAATGGAGGCAGTAGAAATGCTCAAATCTACTTTCCTGTCCTTATGTTTCAGGTATTCTTTTATACAGGTAGAAGGCAGGACCTGAAACTTCTATCATGTCTGTTTCTTGAAAAAAGAGGAGGTATGCTTATGTGAAAATAGAATGGAGTTTTAAAGTAATATAAAATGTCTGAGAATAAACATTCACTGTAGCACTGTCGTGCTGTTGCTCATCAATTTGCTTATGTGGCCACCAGTAATGTCTCTATTGTGAGAGTTGTTGTTACTGTTTTTGGCATACTGAATACGGGATGGGTAGCTTGCCAGGCTCTGCCGTGCGGGCGGGATATTCTCAGTAGCTCGCCAGGCTCCCAAAGAGGAATGGAGGAATCAAACCCAGGCTGGCACGTGCAAGGCAAATGCCCTACCTGCTGTGTTATAGCTCCAGTCCATGATGATGGGATATTTTCTTTTCTTAGGGGAGGTACTTCTAACAGTATTATGTGCTTCCAGAAATGAACCCCAGGGCTCCCACTACTAGAGAAGCAGGCCAAGGCCCACTGGTGCCTCGTGGTTACTAGAGTTACACCTTGCAGTGCTTGGGGATCACCAGGGCCAAACTCTGGTTCTTGTGAAGCCCTGTGGTATATCAGGGTTGAACTTAGGGACTTGAACATGGTAGGTAAGTGTTCTATCACTTGAACATCATCATTTTGATCTTCTCTTTCCTTTCCTTAAACTTCTATGAGCAATAAACATGAAGAATCAAGTAATCAGTGATTTAACAGAAAACACTAAGCTAGTCCACCAGCAATGGTGGATCCCAAAAATAGATGTGCCCTATAATCACCTATGAGAGCTTTATTAAATTCATCTTTTCTGGAGTTGCAGATAGTACGTAGGTCCGGTGACTGTCTTACATGTAGCCAACCTGAGTTCAATCGCTGGCACCCCATATAGTACCCTGACCACTGTCAGGAGTGATTCCTGAATACAGATCCAGGAGTAACCCCTGAGCATTTCCAGGTATGACCCTAAAAATTTTAAATGTAAAGAAATAAATCATCATTTCTAATTTGCGCACCACTCAGCTGGTATAAAGGGTAACAGAATTAAAGTGGAAATCAGAAATAAATATTTTGGTAATTTTCCATAGGCTAACGTTGAAATGTGTGGGAAATTGTGCCTCTAACTAGAACTCCAAGGCCGGGACAGTCTCCAGGGTAAAAAAAAAAAACTTACATTCTAACTTAATCTTATAATATAAACAGGCAGCAAAAATGCACCCAGAAAATAACAGAATAAAAGAGATCAGGGTTTTCTCACTGAACAGGTAAACATAGGAAGATATAGAATAGGACATTGTCATGACCTTAATCTCTAATGTAAGAGTGCTTGCTGCTGGCTATATGAAACAGCCCAATATCTGTTCTTAATGTACCCACTGAATTTTGATGTGCTCACTGTTTTTAATGTCTCTAGAAATTTAAACAAAAACTCATGTGTTGAGAGCCAGGGTGGGGGAGTAACAGTGTATTGAAAAGTGGCCAGACTGTGAAATTGGGGCTGTCCAGGAGATCCTACATCTTGGACAGTCTGTGTATGATTATTTGTCTCATTACATGTTTGTTTATCTCATTTTCTATCACTGACCCCAGCTGGATGGAAGTCAACGGTACCAATCCAATCAGATTTAGACATAAATACAGGGAAAATATAGTATTTTTAGTTTAAGTACAACAAAAATCATTATTGTTTGATATTTTATTTATAAAGGCATGATACTGAATGGGAGAAAATATTCTCACACCATGCATCTCACAAAGTGCTTATGTACAAGATATAAAAAGCACTCAACAAAATTCAGCAACAAAAAAAATCAAATAACCCCATAAAAATTGGGGAGAGCTAAATATATACTTCTCCAAAGAAGAAATACAGATGGTTACCATGCACATGAAAATATGCTCACTTTTACTTATTAACAAGTAACTTTGGATCAAAAAGATAATGAGATATCATCTCATACAATGAGAATGGTCTACATCAAAAAGTCCAGAAGCAAACGCAAGCTAGATAAAGAAATCCTTATTCACAGTTGCTCAGGATGTAAACTGGTCCAGCCTCCACAGAAAAACAGTATGTAAATTTCTCCCAAAAATAAAAATAGAACTATATATTATCCAGAAATTCTACTACTAGATATTCTAAGATCATAGAAACATACATTTGTAAAGATATATCCACACATACATTCATTACATCAGTTTACAATAACTAACATGTGATAATAACCCAAATGGCCAACTAGAGACAAGTGGATAAAGATAATGTGATATTACATGGATTTTAGAAACAGCTTGCAGATTTCTGCAAAAATTTAGCTGAAAAGTTTATGCACTGAATTTATAGATCAATCTCAATTCTTCATACTATAAAGAATTTCATTCCATGAACATAATGTTCTCTTATTAGCCCAAATGTGCTTGTTTATATATCCAGAGTTTGACTGATCTAGTCTGCGATATATTAGGCAGCTCTGCTAATCTCAGATATGCTTGCTCTCATACTTCGGAGTTAGCTTACCCAGACTGAATTCTGCTGTCATAGCAACTCTGCTTAACTTTCTGCTCAACCTCCCTGGAGATTTGGAGGGCTATATTGAACCCACGACGTTCTTCTTGAAAAAGCAAAACTCCAAGGAAAAATGGAAACATGCAAGCATCTTGAGGTCTTTGGGATTCAAATGAGCTCGTGTCACTTCCATCTTATTTTACTGTCCAAAGCAAATCAGTCTGACTCAGGTTTGAGTTCTGGAGTATAACACCACAATACAGAGAGAGAAGGGTGAGAAATTAGCCGATTTATAATAAAATATTAAAGGTGACCTGTAGGATAAAATTGGGTTGTCCTTTCTGCCTTGCCACAGGGAGCTTAGGTTTACTGAATTACTCCCATTACAGTGTTCCCATTCCTCTTTACCTGTAACCTCTTGCTTTGTGTCCTGATTCCCCAACTGGTCAATCACCTTTATCTCCTAATCAGACTCTGTTAACTTGTAAATATTGTTTTTCTCTTCTCCTGAAGTCCTTTGCATAGTTAATTCAGAGCAATGTCCTTTTTGTATAGGCATAGGAAGACAATTAATGCTATGCTTTTGCAACTTGGGAGTTAACAGACTCTGAATTATATTCACCCCTGAGCATCTGTTCTCTTGACTTAAGCCTCAGTTACCCTTACTTCTTAACACCCCAAAAGCAGGGTCCCGACAAGGGACTGGATGGATCCAGGGCAAGCGGTGAGCTACCCTGGCATCAAAATGGGCCAAGCCAAAGAGCCATAATACTTAACTATAAGTTAAGAGCATGGTCATGGACAAATTCTGTCATGATCCAAAAAGTAGCAGCTGAATTTGGACCGTGCTAGTGTTAGGAAAGATTATTCTGGCCTGAGCACTGTAGGCTGAGATCTATGGTGAGATGTCCCCAGGAGAGACACCCTACAAGCTGAATGTATCTCTTCCTGTGTCCATACAAAATAACTAATATTAAGAAGCAGAATTAAGATGTTAATTAAGTTATTGGACTAAGGAAAGAAGAAAAACCCCTAAGTGGTATTTCGCCCTTGAGCCTGATCAGTGATCAAGAAGTGCTTTGATATGTTGATGATGTGCTACCTGACCTGGGTGTGTGGTTGCTACCCCCAATGCGGAGAGTTGGTGAGAGACAGGAGATTCCAGGCTGCGAGATGGAGCGCAGAGAGATGAGCGGGAAAGAGAAGGAGATGGGAATAAGGGGCAGTGTGAGACTAGAATGAGGGGCTCAGTGAGACTGGAACAGGTGCGTGGGGAGAACGGAATAAACGGCAACTGATCACCAACCAGCCTGGCCCACCTCTCCTCCCACCGCCCAAGGCATTGGACGTCCCGGGTGGAGAAGTCTTCCGAGACCACTGAATGGAGGTGGCGAGAGAGAGCCGCAGGCCTTCCCTAGCCACCTGGTGATTACACAGGAACAAATTATTAAAGTCATGACATCAACATGAGTTCTGTCAGGATTATTCAAACACATGCTGAGAATCTCACCATCAGACCCTCTAAAAATGATCCGTGAGGATGTCAAGTCTGTATCACAGTCAGACACTACTAAAAATGTCTTAGCATCTACGACTTTGACTTGATTTTTTTAATGTAAGGAAATGCACACATTTTTTAATACGAGGATATGTTTAGTGTACTTAATATGGACTGGAGTGATAGCACAGCGGCCGGCGTTTGCCTTGCAAGCAGCCAACCCGGGTTCGATTCCTCAGCCCCTCTCGGAGAGCCCGGCAAGCTACCGAGAGTATCTCGCCCCCATGGCAGAGCCTGGCAAGCTACCCGTGGCCTATCCGATATGCCAAAAAAAAAATAAATAAATAAAAACAAGTCTCATGATGGAGACGTTACTGGCACCTGCTCAAGCAAATTGATGAGCAGTAGGATGACAGTGACAGCAATTAATATATTCATCTCAATAATATTATGGAACTTTAGGGTTATCATGCATATCCCTATGCAAAATTTTAGCAATTATTTTCCAGAAGTAACTAACAGTACCTGTAATGCAAACCATAGTGACCAAAATGAGAGAGACAAAGAAAGAAACAGAGACAGAGAACAAGAGAAAGTGAGAGAGCGAGTGAGAGAGAGAGAGAGAGAGAGAGAGAGAGAGAGAGAGAGAGAGAGAGAGAAGGAAACTGCCATAGAGGCAGACTGGGGACGGGGGAGTGGAAGGAGGGAAATTCGGGATATAGGTGGTGGAAAATGTACACTGGTGAAGGGACGAGTGTTGGAACACTTTTATGACTGAAACCCAATAACGACAACTTTGTAACTGTTTATCTCACAATGATTTAACTTAAAAACTTTCAAATAAATAATCCTGTGGATAGCATAACTAGTATATTTAACTACAGAGGAAAAAATGACTTTGTACTTTTGAAACCGTGCTCTAAGCATCTGATAACTATTTGTACACTGCCCGCTCTCACTGCTTTACAATGCTAACAGAGTATATGCCGACATGCCCTAAGTCACTGGTGTCGAGAAGACTCTCGGTGGGTTGTTGTATAGCAGCTGGTATGATTCCTCACTGGCAAGTTTCCAAGTAATCACTAAAAACTAGAAAATATTTCAGTGTATTATAAAAAAAGAATAACATTGACAGGTAATTACACCAGGCTCATTTATTAAATTATACTGGAAGCAAAGATAAATTACACTTTGAAAATATTTGTCAAGAAGTTTCGTGTTTTATTATACTAGTAGTTTGACAACAAATTTTTATTAGATTGTAACGAGGAAATTATTTCACTCAGTGAATTCTAATACAGAAAAAAATTCAAGGACCAATTTATAAAAATGCGGAATGGTCTGTACGTTTTCTGTTACTCAAAAATCGAATGATAGATCACAATCTAAATATATGAAGTCACATAAAGCCCAGAAAATGCCATATTTACAGAGAACTTATCTAAGAGAATCACATCTAAATCTAAAAATAAACAATTGTTAGATTTAGATGTGAAGAAACACTTTGTTCAGCATAGAATCCTTATATAGTACCAAATCTGTTGAGCCACTAGAAAAAATCATATTAGCTCCATTTGACTTTTTTCTTGGGAACATTTGTTGGGCCACACCCAGTGGTCTTTAGGGGCTATTCTTTTATCTGTGCTAAGTGATTCTTGGTAGTGCCATGGAGGCTGTGTGGTGCCAGGGACTGAACCTGTGTCAGCCACATGCAAGGTGTCCTGTACCATCTATCCAGCCCTCACAGCTCCTAAATCAATTCATCTTAACAGCTATTTATTGGGTCATCTTTATTTGTAAGAGTTACTGAAATATGCTGTGTGCATCTGATTATGGTTCTAGAAGCACTATCTCAGAAGAGATATATGTTTCAAATGTTACAATTTAAGAATTGATTTTATTTCTGACTTAGTAATGACTTATATGCTAGGTACTGTGTTAAGTGTGTTATAGTCATTATACCATTTAATCATTGCAACAACCATATTAGAAATGTATTATGAAACTTCAGAACAAACCTGAGAAAGAGAAAGAAGAGAGAGAAGAGAGGAAAATGGGGGAAAGGAGAATGAGAACTATATAATGAAAATAGGTATGCTGACTAGTTACATTCTAGTGACCATTTCACGATGTGTATATAGATCAACATCAAGTTTACAACCTTAATATGTCAATGACAAGCTCAAAAGGCGTTTATAAAAAAGTTCACTAAAATTGGTGCTAGAGAGATAACATAGGGATTAAGGTGTATGCCTTGTACTTATCTGATACTGGTTTGATCAACCCCCAGCACCACATAAGGTCCCCCAGCTCTACCAGGAGTGATCCCTGAGCACAGAGCCAGGAGTATGCCCTGAACACTGCCTGTGGCCAAAACAAAAACTTTGTTAAATTAATAAATACATATATAACTCCCAAAACACATTTCTATGGAGAAGCAATTTGCTTAAGAGTCATTATATTAATCTTTTTTTTTGCTTTTTGGGTCACACCTGGCAATGCATATGGGTTACTCCTGGCTCTGCACTCAGGAATTACTCCTCGCGGTGCTCAGGGGACCATATGGGATGATGGGGATCGAACCCGGGTCGGCTGCGTGCAAGGCAAACACCCTACCCGCTGTGCTATCACTCCAGCCCCTCATTATATTAATCTAAATGATCTGAAATGAGGTGAGATAGCCTATATTTCTTTAATTTTAATATTGTACTTTTACCTATGAGATATATTTCCAAGGCTGAACAAATGTTGAAGATAAAAATAGGATGATCCTCACTCTAAGAATGACATCAAATATACTTGGATAATATCCTGAATACTTTACTGGAAGATAAATTTGAGATATGACACCCCTTACCACACCAAATATAAAGGAAGACTGACTCCAGTTTTAGGATTTTTTCATCTGATCTTTTCTTCTTATTTCCTTTTAGTATTATTTTGTATATTCCCTGTATTTCTAAGAGGGGATATTTATATTTTCTACTTTCAGTTCATTGAAAGACATCATTTTTAGGTTTCTGCTGTTATTGGAAGTGCCATGAGAATATCAGAAAAGGCTTCTTTTAAATATGACAAGTTGATTATAAACTGCTTCTGTGGTTTGATCACTTACATCTTCAGATTTTAAATATAAGAAAATACAAAACAAATCTCAGTTCTTTCTCTTTGCATTCGTAAGGAAAAATATTTCAAATCCTGGTCATGAACTCCATAAATCAATGCTCAGAATCTGACTTTATTTCTTCATTGGCATCTAGATTTACATTATACAAAGTTTATGTCCAATGTGTAGCTATTAAACATGGCATTTATTTCTCTTCCGTAGTGTATTTTATGTATTATATGACATTTTAGAGGAACCCCTCATTCTCATCTCCTTCCCTCTCCTCCACTCTTAGCCTCTATCTCTCCACTCCTCTCTCCTCTCTTCTTTCCTCACCCTCTCCTCCCCTGGAGCATGTGATCCACCACTATGTCACATCTATGGTTCTCTATGTTAATCTCTTATCCGCAGTGACATATTTAGGTGTTGGTTCCTATGATTAGGCCCTAGCTGCCTATGCTATGCTGCGAATCATGCCATGAGCATGACAGGTTAGAAGAAGTTAAGCCTAAATCAACCTAAACCATAGCACCCTGCAGGGTATAATTTCTGTGCCAGGTCTACCACTCCCCCGTCTCTAAAATATTGCAAATACTGCACACAGTAGGAGCCTAGTATATAGCTGCTTAATTAAGCCCACCTACTTGATAGTCTCTTGCTTCGTTTGGTTCTCATATATGCAGTGATAAAAACTTTTAAGTGATTTGATTATTCTTGTTTAGAAGAAATTTTATTTTCCAAATGTCTTCATATATTCATTTCTTTACTTGGAAACCAGAAGTTTCACAGTTATCAGCATTATAGTAAATTACTTATATCTTATGATATTTATTATAATTACTATATGTATATTATATTTATATTGTTATCTATTTATAATTTATTATATAGCACTGTCACTGTCATCCCATTGCTAATCGATTTGTTCAAGTGGGCACCAGTAACGTCTCTCATTGTGATATTTGTTACTGTGTTTGGCAATTCGAATACGCCACGGGTAGCTTGCCAGACTCTGCTGTGTGGGCGTGATACTCTCGGTAGCTTGCCGGGCTCTCCGAGAGTGGCAGAGGAATCGAACACAGGTCAGCCGCATGAAAGGCGAACACCCTACCGCTGTGCTATCGCTCCAGCCCATATTATATCATATATTGTATTTATATCTATATGATATAACATATTTACAGATATTATATATAATAATATACATAACAATATAGTATAGTATATTTATGTGTTATATTATATATTATTCGGCTGGAGCGATAGCACAGCAGTTGGGCGTTCACCTTTCATGCGACCGACCAGAGTTCGATTCCTCCGCCCCTCTTGGAGAGCCTGGCAAGCTACCAAGAGTATCGAGTCCAAGCAGCAGAGCCTGGTAAGCTATCCGTGCATATTGGGTATGCCAAAAACAGTAACAATAAGTTTCAATGAGAGACGTTACTGGTGCCCGCTCGAACAAATTGATGAGAACCAGGATGACAGGTACAGTGATTATTTATTATTAAAATTCATTGTATTATTTAATTATACAATTATTATATTAAAATATAATTGGGGTTATGATGGGCTAGAGCAATAGCACAGAGGGTAGGGCGTTTGGCTTGCAGGTGGCTGACCTGGGTTCGATTCCTCTGCCCCTCTCACGAGCCCGGCAAGCTACCGAGAGAATCTTGCCTGCATGGCTGAACCTGGCAAGCTACTGTGGCGTATTTGATATGCTAAAAACAGTAATAAGTCTCACAATGGAGATGTTACTGGTGCCCGCTCAAGCAAATCGATGAGCAACAGGATGACAGTGATTAAGCGATATCTTATGATGCCACTTCTCAATGGACAAAGCATAGAAATTTCATTCATGCATAACTCACAATAATCCATCCATTTGTGCCCATCTAAAACTCTGATCTGGCAATAATCTCACAAATGGAAGGACATTATAATTATAATAGCTATGGCTATGTTGAAATAGCTGTAGGTTTTGTTCAGTGCTGGCATGGCTAAACTTTCAAAATTAAAAGAAACCAAGAGTACTTTTTCTTCTCAGTAGCCTGATCTGAGCCTTTCTCCCACATTAAGACAGAAGAACTAAGCTCTTTTTCTTAGCTTTTTAAAAATCGAAATCCTTTTTTAATATATAAAATGTTTATATATACATATACCATGAAGTCACTAAAAAATTAATAGTCCTTTCATACCACTAGGAACACTAAGCAAAAAGATTCTAAATTTGCATTTTGCATTTTGAGTTGTTATACTTCATGTAGTATTTTTTAGATACTATGGAATATTGCTGAATACATTATCAATATAGCTTACTTGTATTTTATATTAGTCTTCTCTTAAAATTTCAGCATTGCATTTAAAGATATCCTCAAGAATAAATAATTTAACTCAAGGAGAGAACTTAAGTGAAAACCTTTTGACACAAAAGTTTTTACTTTACCACACGATAACTTACTCCAGGATTTAAAAACAGACACTGGAACACACTCTTCTTTCTGAGAACAATTGTTATTATATCCCCAGTGAGATGAAGATCGGAAGGATAAAATAACACATAAAATCCACAATTTTCACAATCAGATAATTCATTCATTATGCATTTATCCATTCACTTAACTAACCATTTAACTATTAACCAAATGCCACACTAAATGGAGTAGATTACCTACTCTAAAACCAGTTGATATAAACTCCAATAGCCTGGATGTTTACTAAGGAGTGCTCTTGAGAGGCCAGAGAGGTAGTTCAAAGTGCCGGAGTGCATCCCTGGCATGTATAAGGTCCGTAGTTTGATCCTAGCACATTTCCCTCCATCCCGCTCTGAGAATCACTGAGTGTGATGGCCAAAGAGCACTGCATCACAGGCCCAAGAACCAGCACCCTCAAACAGCCAGGTCACGTAAAACAGAATAGTAGAACTTGGTTTCTAAAGGCTTCTAGGGAGGCCCCATCAAACCAAAACCAGACCCGAAATGTGCTCTTAAAATAAACATCCATACAAAAAAAGGGAAAGAGACCAGGAATGGGCAGTGGGAGCACTCATGATATAATCATGATTTTAATCATATCCACAGGGGTCTCTGAAACTGGAGTTGTAGTTCAGAGTCTGTGCTACCGGAATGGGTGCTTTGAAGCCTACATCCTTCTAAATCAACTATCCTCTGTTTCTGAGTCGCCATGGGAACGGAAGTGACCTTGATGAGGAGAGCCGAGATTATCCTTTAGGTGGCTGACAATCAAAAACTGCTGACAGCATCCCCAACAGCTGGGGCAGCATGTCTTTTGCTGAAAAAAATATATGGGAGGCATGTCATAGCCATATACCATTCCAGGCAAGGCCTTGAAACAGAAAATGAGGAATAATTCTCGCCCTTGGAAAGGCCGAGAAAGATAAAAATATTTTAGGGTAGATGTTTATAAACAAGTAATATTGTAGTTTTGTGCTTATGGTATTTAAGACAGTTACCAAAACTGGACATATGCTATCTCCTTTAACCCCCAGCAGGACTCGCTATGAATGGTACCACTGATATCCGCATTTAACTGAAGAAGTTAAAAGGACCAATAGCCTCAAGGTTGAATGGTAAATAGCTTTAAGATCCCAAATTAAAAAAAAAAAGTTCACTGGGTTCAATCCCCAGCACCACATCTGGTCCCCCAAACCATACTGGAGTTATCCCTGAGGACAGATCCAGGAGAAAATCCCTGAAAACAGCTGGGGGTGGCCCAAAAGCCAAAATGGAAAAGAGAACCATGAACAACTTCTTCACATCTTGAACTCTGTTTTATATAGCAGGATGTTTTCTGTAACACAATGTCACTTTTCTGGCAACCTTCTGTGACCAGCCAGGGAGACAGCCCAACAGACCAGAGTGCATGTCTTGCCTGGCTGTGATACCTTGCACTGCATGATCTCCAAAGCATTGCCAAGTGTGGTCTAAACACAGAAAAAGACATTTAAATTTTTGAGGTCCTGGGAGATAGCTGAAAAAAACTGATTCATATGCTCAATTTTGATCTCCAGTCCCAAGTGGTACCCCTAGCACTAACAGGAGTGAACCCCCAGGCACAGAGCCAGAAATAGCACCTGAGGACCACGTGGTGTGGTCCCAACCCCCGCCATCAAAAAGTTTTCAATGAACAAAAAATCAAGTTTTCAATGACTATTCATTGTCTTGAACTCTCAGGACAAGACTAAAAGACTAAATTTACCAGTATGGTGCTGTCCAGAGCACATTATAAACTTGCCATTCTAGTGCTTCATCCTTACTTGCTTGAAACTGTTTATAGTCTAATACCTAACCTCCTCATTCACCCGCACTGTCAAGTTCAACAGTTTGAAGCTTCATTACCAAAATAAAGGTCATGTTCTTTTAAAATTATTGACTTTGAAACATAACCCTTCTTCCAGAAATGATTTTACCATGGGCTGCACAACAGATTCTGTGTATGCTTTCCAAGACGAAGTTCCAGTGACTTCATCAAGCTGGGTAGACAGTACAGGGGTTAGGGCACATGTATCCACCTAAATTAAGGCACTCGAGGCCCCCAGCGCACTGCCTACTATGGCTCTGATGACCCAGGCGCCAACCAGGCCCAAGCAGTATCATATCATCTGGCCGTAGCATTGAACTGTGGCCTGATTAAATTGCCAAGAGCAGTCGCCAATCCCCCTGAGGACTGCTTGGGAGGCTGCCCCCCACAGGAAAAATAAAAGTTATCTCCTCTCTGAAGCCTCCCTCAAATTTCTCCAATACATTCAATCGCCTGTTCCTCATTCTTCACTGTACGATATAATTTTGGTACAATCTCATACTACTCTATCACAATTATTTAAGTATACTTCTTTTTTACCCGGTGAGACGGATTGGACTTATCTCAGGGCAGATCACATTCTTCTCATTTCCCATCTTCATAATTTTAGTATAAGCTTACCATGATGCATTATAATGATTTAAGTGCACTTTTTTTACCTGGAGACAGGGATCATGTTGGATTTATTTTTGGATTTCTAGGCTCCAATGGTCTTTGTAATAAAGAAAAGTAGCACCGTTTTTCAATAAAGGGATGAATGTGCTTTTCTGGATTCTTAGAAAAGAATCCTCTACCACAACACCCACCCAATAAGCCATAAAGTCTTGTGATATACTCCTATTAAAGAGATTTCCAGTATCTCATATCCTCTTGATTCCTAAAAGCAACTGCCTTGTTTTATACCTCATAATTTCATATTTATAACATGTACACAGCAATTTGCTTTTCTAGCCTTTAATAGTACTCCAGATATCCATGTCTTTATTTTTCTGCGTGGCTAAGAGTAATTAGACTAAAATGTAAATGGTATCATTCTACAACCACATAAACTAAATATTTTCCATGGATACAAATTGCATAAAATATAAATCTTGTATTTTATATCGATTATATAGCCTCTTAGTTATTTCTTCCCTGTATTTCCCTAGAAAATAGATATTTTCTGGTAGTTATAGCTTCTTCTCTATTACTTTCCTTCATTCAGAGCCAGCATGATAAAAAGCTGTTAGTCATACATTGGTAAACAATTTGGCACCCAATCAAGTCAATATGTCTTTTTTATTTCTATTTTTTATTGAATCACTGTGAGATAGAGCATTACAAAAGTAATCATGGAAGTCTGTAAGTCTGTAACTGTATCTCACGGTGATTTATTAAGAAATTTTAGAACATGATGGCCACTCAATACCTCTATTGCAAACCACAACACCCAAAAGGAGAGAGAGAACAAAAAGGAATGCCCTACCACAGAGGTGGGGTATGGGATGGAGTGGGGGTGGGATACTGGGTTCATCGGTGGTGGAGAATGGGCAATGGTGGAGGGATGGGTGCTTGAGCATTGTATGACTGAAACACAAGCACAAAAATATGTAAATCTGTAACTGTACCCTCACGGTGATTCACCATTAAAAAAAAGAAATTTTAAAAAATTGTTCATGATTGCATTTCAATCATAAAATGTTCTAACACCCATAAATTCACCAGTGTAATTTCCCAGCACCATTGTCCCCACCCCTTCAAGCCAATTTCAACCCCTGTCTGCCTCTAGGGCAGGCACATCTCCATTGCCAGAGGTAATGAAGGAACAGATGTGGTGTATGACATCAAAGTCAGAATCAAGTGCTCTACCACTTAATCTATCTCCTAACTCAAGTTAATATCTTAGCTTCTTTTTCAGTCACTTTTTAAAAAATTATGAAGTTGGGGAAAAAATTGGGGTTTTTTTTGGCCATACCTAACAATGCTCTAAAGTTCTGGACTCAGGAATAAGTCTTAGCTTTGCTTGGGGGTCTATTTTGGGATTCTGGGATCAAATCTGAATCAGCTGTATGCCTGGAAGTGGCCTACCTGTTGTACTACCTCTCCAACCTCAAGGAAGAAATTAATTTTCTAACCCCGCTTTATGGTCACGCCATATCTTGTAGCCTACTTCTCCCTCGGGGAGAAACTAACAAGCTTCTGAGAGTTTCCTGCCCACATGGGACAGCCTGGCAAGCTTCCCATGGTGTATTCATATGCTAAAGCCAGTAACAAGCTGGATCTCATTCCCCTGACCCTGAAAGAGCCTCCAGTGTGACATCATTGGGAGAGCAGTAGAGAGAGACTTCTAAAATCTCAGGGAAAGGACAAATGGAGAGGTAACTGAGCCCGCTCGAGAAATCGACGATTAATGGGATTTCGTGATTGTGATCGTGAACCCTTAGATTTCACAAGGGCCACAGCGAGGGTGCTGGGTGAGAGGGAACAACAGGTCTTATAGCAAAACTTTATTATTCCTTATAATTAACAGATATATGAGATTGATTTATTGCACACAGTTAACAAATCCTGAGAAGTCCTTTGGAGACCTATCAAATTATTTAGAATTCCTTGTAGAATTCTGGTACAAGGAATTGTACCAGAGATTTGATCCCTGGGTTCAGCTGTACCACCTATGGCTGGAACCCGAAACTGCACGTTTTGCCAAGATCATTCCATCTGTGTGTGCTACCTGCCATCCTGTATCTGATTATGCCCTAGTCAACTTGCTTAAACTATAATATATCCACAAACATTCTGTATGTCATGGTTTTCTAAATATGCCTTCGTATAATCAGTGTTCTCAATTCCTTCAATAGCCTTTCCTTTCTTTTTCATCCCCTAGGTTTCATTTCCTTGTGACATCTTCTGAGCTTTTCCTTAATGCTCACCCTCAAGCAACAACTGTGAGAATGAGTTCATTTCCTCTTCTTTGCTATCATAGGACTCTAGATAAAACATCTAGGCTCACCTTCAGTTACTAAATAAGAAGTGGCCATTACCATAACAAGTAAGATTATGCACATGCTTGGGAGAAAAAATAAACAATTGTGAACAAGCTGAATACAAAGGGCTATTTAGGGCATTCAAGTAGAGATGCCTAATATTCATTTGAATAGGAATGAGTCTAAGATTCAGATGACAAATGCTGGGGGATAGATAATTTCCCCCCCCACACACACACACTATTCCAAGTCTTGAGAGCAAAGTATTCTGCATATAATTTATGGACATTTCATTGAATGAAGAATCTTAAAATTGCTGTGAAATAGGTCCACAAATAGATCAGTAGTGGGAGGATTTAATGCTGACCCATAAGTGGTAAGAGCAAGTCTACTATGCCCTTAACTTAAAAAAAAAAACACTCTACATTTAAAGACTCATGTCTGCATAGAAAACGCTCATTAATTTTTATTCTCAAGCTCAGGGAAACCACTGCTTTTAAGCCTTCCTAAATTTCCCAGAAAACTGAGGCTTCCATTTTCTCTTACATACTCTACTATAGTATTTTGGTTGTTATCTATTTTGGTCTATCCCTTACCAGACAATTCTGTTACGCTGATGTATGTGTTTGTCTTTTCTGACAAACAAGAAATATTTTAAATCAATACTATAAACATTAGCCCTATCATAATCACATATATAAATAAAAATAAATTATTAAATAAAAATTAATTACTATAATGCAAAGAACAGCACTCATTTTGCTTAAGTGAGTTTTAATTGTAAGTGGGTTTGATAAAGAAGGATAAAGGGGAGGTATCTAAAACTGGATTCATATAGGACATCTATACAGAGCTGATGTATGATGCAAATCAGAGGGTGACTGATTTGTGGGAGAGACCAGAGATGTTATATCTGATTACAGAATTTTTTTTCGTAGACCCAAAGCTATCTCTCAGACAGCAAAATTAGATTACATGGGAAGTGCACTGCCATAATAGCTAATGTCACCTATATTTTGTGTTCACGGAGGCAAATGCCATCAAAACAAAACTAGAATGGCTTTCACTCACTTGTCACTCACAAATTATAAATAAATAGATCTATTATTCTATTAGGTTAATGGCACCAAAATGAACTTATTTCCTCCTTTCCTCATATTCAAATTTGATGTTGATGGCCTTCCAGAGAGCAGGTGTTCCCCCCAAGGTTTTCCTCACAGTAATATCATCACAAGTCCATTCCGTTATCACTCACCCTTGATCACAACCTAGTATTTTGGATGTCTTACATAAAACTCCACAAAAGTAATGTGATTACATTTAGAATTTAAGTCTCAGTAGACATAGGGAATCATCTCACTCCCTTCCTATAAATTTCTACGTGTCTTGAAGACCATTCACTCCTTACCATTGACCGGGTAACTTTTCCACCCCTCCTCACTTCTCAGTGACCATGACCAGACTGCTCTTCCCAGTTTCCAAGCTAAAACTATCGCCTTCAAGGCTCTACAGAATGAAACCTGCCTTATTAGCATATCCGGCTGTAATCTGAAATCCAGAGGCTTTATGTCCTTTTCAGAAAATGTATTAGAAAAAAAAAAAGAAAGAAAATGTATTAGACATAGTTTTGTTTTCTCATATATTCCCATTTGGGAGATATTCTGAGTGTTTGCAATCACAGAACTATAATAAAACTGATAAATTCACCTAGAATACGGTGGAGGTGTTTAACTTCTCTCCAGTGAAAAGTGAGAAAAAATAAAGACCTCCAAACAAGAAATACTCTTCACAGTATATGTGAGGATAAGGGTAGTAACGTAAAAAAATGTTTTCAGAATCACTAAGCTTAGCAATACTGCAACATGTAAGACATACAGACACACAAAAGAATTGTATTTTATAAGCTAGCAATAAACAGTTGGGATCTGAAATTTAGAACAGTATAATTTTTAAAAGCATCATAAAAATATGAATAAACAGGAATAAATATGATAAAATATGCAGAAAACTGAACACCAAAATGTAAATTGTTGCAGATTCACACTAATGGAAATGTAAATAAATGATTATAGGAAGGAAACACCTTATATATAAAGACATTTTACTAGATTGCACATTACTTCTCGAAAGGGAGAAGTCCTAACCCCTAGTATCCATGAATGTGACTTTATCTTGGGAAATTTTTCTTTGTAAATATATTTAAGCAAAGAATCTTGTGATGATGTCATCCTAGGATATACAGATGAGCTCTAAATTCAACAACTGTCCCTGTAAGAACAGGAAATTATACAGAATAAACAAAAGATACACACAGGGGAGATGATGGAAGGATGGAGAGACTTGAAATATTAAGCCACAACTTAAGGAATACCTGAAAACATCAGTATACGGGAAAGGCAAGAAATGACTATTTTCCCAAGAGCAAGAGTGGGCAAACATTTTTTCTGCCAAGTGCGTTTTGAATATTTATAATGTCATTTTCAGGCCATATAATACTAAACTATGGGCTGCCATAATATAGCAAGGAAAGCACTTGCCTTGCACATGGCCAACCTGTTTATTCCCTGGAACCCCACGTGGTTCCCTGAGCAGAGCCCGGAGTAAGCCCTCGGCACTGCAGAGTGGGATTCAAAAACTAAAATATACATAGCTTACTGGGTTAAGTGCTTACAGAAAGCCTAGATTTTATCCCTAGCACCATGTGGTTCCCCAAACATAACAAAAATAGCACAAAAAATAATGAATTAAACCACAGGTCATTTTTACTCCTAAATGTAGTAGATGATCTCAATGGCTGCTTCTCCCAGACGGGAGTATAAAATGAGGCCCCCATAGCCATGTCACTGGACTCCACACCAGGGTGTTTTCACTCGGGGCACCCCAGAGGGGGGGCAGATGAGAACCCTCCCCGCCCCAAGGGACCCAGCAGCCGACCTCCACTACTCCACTATCCAACTGCCACCATGCTCCAGGCCACTTTCTGAACCGCGTGGCTGCTTTGCACATTATGATACCTCTTACCTATTTTCCATATTTATCATACCATTTTTGATGGAGTTCAGACAGTAGGCCACAAATCATAGTGTAATACACACACACACACATATATCTCAAAGAACCTGGCAAGCTACCTAGAGTATCCTGCCCACATGGGCAGAGCCTGGCAAGCTACCCATGGTGTATTTGATATGCCAAAAACAGTAACAATAGGTCTCATTCCCCTGGCCCTGAAAGAGCTTCCAATCATTGGGAAAGACAAGTAAGGAGAGGCTGCTAAAATCTCAGGGCTGGGAGGAATAGAGATGTTACTGGTGCCCGCTCTAGTAAATCGACGAACAACGGGATGACAGTGACAGTGATATGGGCTGCCAGCACCAACAAAACACACAAGTGCCTGTCCTTACATGTTCCAGGACCAGATCACATAATTTCATAGGCAGTATATGACCTGTGTGTCAACCACTTCCCACCTCTACCCTATAGCCTTGGGAGAGATTATAGTCCTGTCAACATATTTAATTCAGACTTTAGGCCTCTAGAATTATGAAAGAATGCACTTCTAGTTTAAGGAACCCAGTTCTTAGCAATTTGGATTTTCCATTTTTTAAAACTTTTTTGAGCCATACCCACTGGTGCTTCAACATTTACTTCAGTCCAGTGCTCAAGGTCACCTGTGATGGTGCCTGGGGGAACCTGCAGGGCCAGAACAAATACAGACCTCCCACCTAAGAAGCATATGCTCAACCCATCGAGCTATCCCTGACTCTATGGTGATTTTTTTATGGTAGTCCTAAAAAAACAGTGCACCAGATATAAGAATTACAATGGTCTTCTCATCAAACAAAAGAGTGAAATAAGGTATGGGAAGAAAAATATTCAACAACCTAAAATTCTGTATCTAGAAAAATTCATCTTCAAGAGTTATGAGAGAATCAAATTAACATTTCTAGACAAATAGAAACAGAAGGAACGCATTTGCATGTGCATGTATCTTGCAGATGTTAAGAAGAAATTCTGTGGCAGCTAGGAAAATATATAGCTTAAAATCTTATCTACATAAAGAAAAAAAGAGCAATGAAAAAGAAACAACTGAAAACTCAAATTATTTTTATTATTCTTAATTGATTTAGTAAATGCCTAGAAATATATTGGATAGTTAGAGCATATGCACAGAAATTAACAAGAGCAATGTCACAAGGGATAGTGTGTGTGAGACCTTTCCCCTAACTATAATCCTGTAGTTAGGATAGTACCTATGGCAAAACAACTTAGGTCTTAGAATACAAAAAGGCAGAAAAAAAGTCACCCAGGAAAGAATAAACTAAAATAGGTTAAGATTTTCCAGATGTAAGAAGAAACATGGGCAAAAACAGAACAGGAAACTGCCATAACCTTACTCTATTTTAAAGATGCCTGCTGACTGGCTTTGTGAGATAGTCCGGTCTGCTCTAAACAGACCCATTGAGGGGCTGGAGAGATAGCACAGGGGGTAGGGCGTTTGCCTTGCACGCGGCCGACCTGGGTTCAAATCCCAGCATCCCATATGGTCCCCTGAGCACGGCCAGGGGTAATTCCTGAGTGCAGAGCCAGGAGTAACCCCTGTGCATCGCCAGGTGTGACCCAAAAAGCAAAAAATAAAAAAATAAAAAAATAAACAAAAAATAAACAGACCCATTGAATTTTGATGTGCTTACCAACTGTTCTTAATGTCTCTGGCAACTTAAACAATAACTCACATGTTAAGAATCAGGGTTGGGGGGCAATACTGTGCTGAATATATGTCCAGGCCTGGGGGATCGTTAGGAACTGCTAGGAAAGCCTGAAGCTTGCACAATCTGTGTATGTTATCTCCTTATATGGTTTCTTTCTCTCATTCTCTTTGCCTGGCCACCAATGGGCAGAGGTCAAATGACTTCAGAGAAAAGTAGGGAGGAAATGGAACTGCTCTGCAATACAATATAGATAATGCATGTAAAGCAGGTTAGAGTCTTTTGGGAAAAAATTGCATTAATTTAAAATGAATATATAAATCAGGAAACAATTATCTTTTCAAATACATTTCAATTATCTTTTCAAATACATTTAATAATAAGAAAAAGAAAATATGCATTACTTCACATGTGGAATTTTAAAAATATAAAATAAGCAGAAATAGTGAAAGGAATACCGGTTGCTAGGGGTGGGAGAAATATGTGATGGTGGTCAAAAGGTAAAATATTCCAGTTACAATAATACATTCTGGACATGCAATGTATATAAGGGCTTTTGTTACAAATACTATATGATATCCTTGAGAGTGGCTAAAGTACATTTATTAGTTTTGGGACCACACCTGCCAGTGTTCAGGGTATATTCCTGGCTCTGCTTTCAAGGATCAATCCTGGTGGGGCTTGGGGGACATTGTCGTGCTGAGGATTGAACCTGGGTCAGCCATGTATAAATAAATGCCTTGCCTGCTGCACTAACTCTCCAGCCCTATAAAGTATGTTTTAATAGTTCGTATCAAGATTATGAATGTGGGTCAATGGCAGAGTACTTGCCTTGTATGCATGAGCCTTGCATGCGTCCTGAGCAACCCTAGGAGCAACCCTGAGTTGGGACTGGTCCTTGAACAGCCCGAGATATGTGGCTCAAAAAACAAAAATAGGGGCAGTCAGAGCGGCAGTATAACAGTAAGATGCTTGCCTTGCATAGAACCAACCCAGATTCAATCCCAGGCATCCATTATAGACCCCTGAGCACTGCCAGGAGTGATTCCTGAGCAGAGGCAGGAGTAACCCCAGAGCATAGGCAGATAAGACCTCAAAACAAAAATAAATCACTAATTTCCCACAAGTTAATATGTGTGGTAGAGGAAATGTTAAAAAACTTAATTCTGCAATATACACACACCAAATTATTAGCAGTATATCTTAAACTTTCACAATACTCTATGTTAATAACATCTAAATAAAACTTGAACAAACTGTATTTCATAAACAAAGAGAGGAAATGATATGCAATCATATCAAGTACTCAACTTAAATGAGTAAAGGGATCCACGAGGGTAACTCAGTGGCAAAGCATTAGGCTATTAATCTAATACCCAGTACCACTCTGTACAGAAAGCATGCTCCCAGAGCCTCTACACCTTCGGGCTCCATCACTACAACACAGCACTGTATGATGTCTGACATGTGACAACCAGATATGTGCAAGGACCACAACTAAGAGCACAACTTCCAGTAAGTTCAACAACCAAATACGTGGAAAGCAGAATGTCCAGGAGTCTAATCCCTAGTGAACAAATGGGTATAAGTCCTATCGAGACCCCCGGTAAGTGCTGTAACTGGAATGTACACAAACACAACTAAAACAGTATAGATAGCCCCAGGTGAGCATGTTTTCAAGCACTGCAACTGAATGTGTGCACCACAGCCAAGTGTCTCAGCACTGAAACCAGGTATGAACCTTTGGTTAACAAGACAAATTGTGAAAGCACTACAACAGGACCTGTATGCAAGTCCTGATCATCACAATAAAAACAACAACAAAAGAAAGGGAAGGGCAGAAGGAATCAATAAAATGAGAAAAAGCAGAAACAAAAATAGTAATGAAATAAATAGAAAATAATTGTAATTGTGGTACATGTTAATCAACAATATCAACAATCATTTTATATTTGAAAGATCTATATACACAGTTAAAAGGGAGCCACAGGGGGGCTGGAGTGATAGCACAGCGGGTAGGGCGTTTGCCTTGCACGTGGCGGACCCGGGTTCAATTCCTAGCATCCTATATGCCATAGGTCCCCTGAGCACCGCCAGGAGTAATTCCTCAGTGGATGAACCAGGAATAAACCCTGTGCATCACCGGCTGTGACCCAAAAACCAATAAATAAATAAATAAAATAAAAGGGAGCCACAGTATGCTTGAAAAACCATTATTATTGAAAACAAATAGCATTGGAAATCACAGAATCTCAATCAGAATTTTGTAAAGAAATAGAAGCCAAAAAAGGAGAGCCACAGTGATAGATAACATTATCTAATCTCATTTTGCTTACACAAAACTCATTTTAATATAAAGAGATATTAAAAGAGCTGGAAAAACAGCAAAATTAAAACTAAGTTATTTTAACTAATTTAAAAGAATAAACTTTAGAAGATAGGAAATCATCAACAATACACTATGGTCTTACACAATGGAAAAAGTCAATTCTCTAACAGGACATATCGATATTAAATGCATGTATAACTAAAAATAAGTGCCAGAATATGTGATGCTAAGTCTGGTGGAGATGGAAGAAGAAACAGACAAATACAGCATTATATTTCAATACTACTCTGTCAGTAATTGATAGATCAAACAGACAGAAAATCAGTAGGGATACAGGTGACCTGAGTAGCCCTATCAATCAACTTGATCTATTTGACATTTATGAAATACTCAGTCCAACAATAGCAGAATACATATTATTGTTAAGTGGCATAAAACATTCATCAAGAGAAACAAATTCAGGGCCATTAAATGCACCTTAACAAATTCGAAATAATATAAAGTATGTTGACAAAGAACTCCAGAATTAAACTGAAAATGAAGCTAGTCTATCTCCTAAATAGTTGAAATTAAACAACACTTCTAATTAATTTACGCATGAAAGGACCCCAAAGAGATGTTTTTTGACCTATTTTTTAAAATATTACTCAAAGTTTTAAAGAAAACATCAATGTTTCAGTTAAAGTAAAACATCAATGTTAAAGTAAACATGAATGAAACTGAAAATAGAGAAAAGTTGCTGAAACTCAAGTCTACATCTTTTGTAAGACCAACAAAATGATAGTGTATAGTCAGTCAAATCAGCAAAAAAAAAACCTTATCAATATCAGAAATTAAAATAGGTATTATCACTACTGACCATATGAATATTAAAAAGAAAATTAAATACATGAAGCATCTCTGTGCTCAAAATTTGATCACTTCGAGGCCAGGAGATAGTATGATTCCAGCACCAGAGGGTCCCTTCACATCACTGGGTGTGTAAGACCCCAGCACCTCTGGGGTGGCACAAGGCAGTCCACCTGAGGCCTTTGCAGTGAACAACTGCCCAGTTGAAACCACCAGTATCTATTTAAGAGCCCCCTCCCCAACAAACCTTTTGACCACTTCAATAAAATGAGCCTATCTCTTTTTCTTTTTTTCTCTTTTGGTTTTTAGGCCACACCCAGCTGCATGCAGGGCTTACACCTAACTCTGAGCTCAGGAATCATTCCTAGCAGGCTTAGGGAACTATTGGAGAATCAGGGATTGAAACCAGGCAAGCATCCTACTCACTGTACTATCTCTCCAGGCCCACGATTTTTTGTTTGCTTTTTTTTTATTTGAGGGCCACAGCCAAAAGTGCTCAGGACTTACTCCCAACTCTGTGGTAAAGGAATCACTCAGGGCAGGGCTAGGACATCGTTTTACATGGTCAAACACTCTAACCACAGTGCTATCAAATAGCATGAACAAATTTATTGAAACAGACTTTGGGTATCTGCTTTGGCATTCACTGAGTCAATATGACTTGAGTCTGTGCTAATACATTTCAGATATTTTTTGATTTGGGGGACCTTATCCTGTGATGCTAGAGTGGCAGGGAAAACCATAATCAAACCCAGGGCTTCCACCAAAAGCTTCACCACTTTGATCATTTTTTAAAGAATCATTACTTTTACAAAATGAATGTAAAGGATGGAATAAAAGTAGAATAGCACAGATGAGAGTATATCACACAATGTTAAGCATGATTTCATTTTTAAAAAGTTATGTGGGGGATGGAGTGATATTACAACTGGTATGGCCATTGCCTTACAAGAGGTGGCTGGCCAGAGTTCGATCCTTGGCACCTCATATGGTCCCCAAGCACCTCCAGAAGTAATTCCTGACAGCAGAGCCAGGAGTAACCACTGAGCCTTGCCAGGTATGACTCAAAAAGCACACACACACCAAATAGCACACACACCAGAACAATGGTACAGTGGGTAGGGTGTAGGCCTTACACCGAGTGGACCCAAGTTCAGTCTCCAGCATCTTACATGGTTCCCCATGCAGACTTGGGAGTAACCCCAGACATTGTAGGTATGGTCCAAAGAATTTTAAAAGCTGTGTGTATCTCAATTATCAATAGCAAGTTTTTAATTAATTGAATAAATTGAAGAACTAAATAAAAAGTAAAATTTTAAATTATGTGTCTATGATTACATTCTACATATACTTTTAGTACAAATATATTTCATGCTATAAAGAGTTTAAAATCTGAAAGCAGCTATATCAGGAAATGTAATATCAGATAACCTCCCCAAAAAAGTAGCAATTCTGCGGGTTGGAGTGATAGCACAGCAGTTAGGGCATTTGCCCTGCACACGGCCCACCCGGGTTAGATTCCCAGCATCCCATATGGTCCCCCGAGCACCGCCAGGGGTGATTCCTGAGTGCAGAGCCAGGAGTCAGCCCTGAGCATCGCCGGATGTGACTCCCCCCCCCAAAAAAGCAGCAATTCTCAAAGTCTTGTCTTCCATCTTTGAAAAAAAAAAGAAAAAAAACAGATATTTTAGTAGAAAAGGTCTCCAGAGTCTAAGTGTATGAAACCCCAGAAAACTGTGCTTCTTTTGTGATAGTCCCACCAGTCAGAAGCATAGAAAGCCGTGCTCCGTCCTGGAATCTGGCCTCGACCCTCGAGAGTGATGGGGTGGGGGAGAAAATCACGTATCCCCTAAAACAAGAAGAAACCAATTCCTGATCTACCCACCCACGATGTGAACCCCGAAGGATCCCCAGCTGGGCTAAAACGGCCCCCATTCCCAAAGAAGGGAACTCAATCCAGTGACTGGGGTCTGGAATGGATTCAGAATCTCTGTGAGAAAAAAAAAGCCAATTAGGTATCAGGCATGTAGATCCTGATCCAAGGGAGGACAAAGAAATCTCATCCAGGAAGTCTCCAAAGAGACTTTTTTGTTATTCCCCAAGACAAAGAGCCCCCGAGGCACCAACTCCTAGGACACCCCCACCCCGTCCCTCCAGCCCCCAGACAGCCAGGCGCTCACTCCTAGCAACATCCTTCAGGGGCTCAAGGGGTTTCAAAAGAAACAACTATTGATTTTTTTTTTTTTTTTGCTTTTTGGGTCACACCTGGCGATGCACAGAGGTTACTCCTGGCTCTGCACTCAGGAATTACTCCTGGCTCAGGGGACCATATGGGATGCTGGGAATAATCGAACCCAGGTTGGCCGCGTGCAAGGCAAACGCCCTACCCGCGTGCTTTTGCTCCAGCCCCAACTATAGATTCTTTTACCTTTTTTTTTTTTTGCTTTTTTGGGTCACACCCTGCGATGCTCAGGGGTTACTCCTGGCTCCTGCACGCAGGAATTACTCCCGGTGGTGCTGGGGGGTGGGGGGGCTATGGCACGCTGGGAATCGAAGCCGGGTCAACCGCATGCAAGGCAAATGCTCTACCCACTGTGCTACCGCTCCAGCCCCCAAATAACTATAGTATTTAAAAAAAAAAACAAAACACACCTTCAGAAAGTTAAAGGTTTTGTGAAGGCGAAGGGATATCAGATCTACCAAGATAGGAGCCAGAACAGAGCTAAGGCTCCCTGGCGTCGTCCAGCGCGGTTCTTGCCACCCCCACACCACCAGCAGGAGGGATGGCCCGCAGGAGCCCCTGGGGGACACTGGATGTAGAGCCCCACCCCAGCCCCCTCACGCCCCAGGGAAGAACACGGGAACGAGTGGGGGAAGGCGGTGGGAACCCCAAGCAAAAACTTACGGTGCGTTTCTCCTCTCCAGCTCCCACGTCGGCCGCGGCCGCCTCCTTACAGGCTCTGGGCCTCCAGGTGACCAGGAGAGGCCCCGGCCAGGGCAGCAGCCCAGAAGAGGGGAAGAGAGCCTCGGCCTGCAGCAGCCTGCGTGTGCCCGGTCTCAGCGCGGCCACGCCCAGAGAGGGACCCGGATGGAGCGGAGACCACAGCCCCGCCCCCACGCGTGCGTGGGCGGGGCGAGCAGAAGGAAAACTCCCATTGGAGAATCTCCCGAGGGGGCGGGGCCAAGGCCTGCCCCCCTCCCACACGCCCCCCCTACACACGCATATAGCACGCAGGCGCCTCTCAGCCCCGCCCCGCCTTTGCCGCCCGCCGCAGGGAAGCACGAGGCTGCCGTCGCCTGAGGAGACGAAGCCTGAGAGGGTCTGTTAGCCGCTCGCGGAGCCCAGGGGACTTCCAGGTAGGACTCGGAGGCCAACAGGGAGACCTTCCATCACAGACCAGAGTTCCAGGGCCCAGGGCTGCCGGTAGCCTTGACCCTGGTGGCCCACGGCAAAGGGGCATGGCGTCAGGTGGCGAGATTTCTCTGTGGGGCCGTCCAACGGCGTCGAGGCTTGAGGCCTGGACTCCATGGTGAAGGCGCAAATCCACCGAGGCACCTGAGGAGGCAACTTACGAGCCGCCGCCGAACACCACCTGTGTCGCGGCTTCCGCGGAGTAGGGCTCGGCCCGGAGTGCTCAGGGCATAGGACTGGGCCGGCCGTGTGGAAGGCAAGCGCCTTAGCTCTGAATTCTCGCTTGGGCCCGCGGAAAGTGGATTTTTGAATCTTTCCCAGGTCTCGGCTGGGCTCGGGGCTCCATTCTTTGTGAGCTGTGGTTCCAAGCATGGAAGGCAGGCGCCCGAATTCGCCGTCAGCCCTCCTTCCAGCCCCTAAAAGTCTATTTTTTTCTTTTTTGGGGGTTGTGAACACGCCCAGATATGCTCAGGGCTTACACCCAGTGGGATTCCGCAAGCCATATTTATTGTCCAGCAGTTCTACCGCGTGGAAAGCAAAAGCCTTAGCCGCACACTCTTCCACCCCCTGAAAGTCTACTTTTGTATTTGTAACTCTAGATTTTGGCTGTGCTCAGGCCTTACTCTTGGAGAGCTCAGGTATCCATATTTATTGTCCTGAGGCTCGATATCCTGATCTCCTGGAAGGCAAGCCCCTGAGCTGGAATCTCGCTCTCTTGCTCTCTCTCACACACTCCTAAAATCTACTTTTATTTTTTCCCCTGGATTTCGGCTATGTTCGTGTTTTACTCCTGGCAGTGCTCAGGGCACTATATTTATTGTGCAGCAGTTCCACATATGGAAGTGAAGTGCCCTAATTAGCCATAAACTCTCCACCTCCTAAAAGTCTTTATTTTTTTTTTCTGCTTTTGGGGGCCACAACTAGATGTGCTCAGGGCTTACTCCTGATGCAGCTCAGGGTGCCATATTTATTGCCTAGTGGTTCAACCGCATGGAAGGCTTTAGCCTGACCACTCTCCCACCTCCTAAAAACCCTATTTTATTTTTTTCCCGTGTTTAGTCTGTGCTCAGGGCCTACTCCTGGTGGAGCTTAGAGTGTCATATTTATTGTCAAGCAGTTTGACCAAACTGAAGGCAAACACCTTAGCCAGAAACTCTCACCCACAAAACGTCTACTTTATTGCTTTTCTTTGTGTGGGGACTGGGGACACACCCTGCTGTACTCAGGATTTACTCATGGCGGGACTCTCATGATGCCGTATTTATTAACCAGAGATTTGGCATATGCAAGGCTAGCATATGCCTTGCATTAACCCTAAGCTTCCTCTCCCACCACCCCCAAAGTCTTTTTTTTTCTGTTTTTTTTTTGTGGGTCACTATCAGTTCTGCTCAGGAATCACTCCTCGTGGGGCTCAGGAGACTGTATGTGATGCTAGGAAGTGATCACAAGTTGTTCATGTGCAAATCTAGGAGTTTTGGGATTTTAGTGTGCCTACCCTCAGATTATGGAGAGAAGTCCCAGGAATGGCCAGAGGTTAAGGCACAGTTTCAGGGGAGCTATAGCTACAGAAAGAGTTGCGCTTTTTCCTGACTCCTCTTTGCCTTGTATCCCTTCAGCCACTCCTCACTGCTGAGTGTTCTAACCTTCTCTTCTCCCCTATGTCCCAAATCTCTGCCCTGCACATATTCCCACCCATTAACTCCCCGCTGCAGTGACTGTCTCATACCCCCTTCTCTCAAGCACATCTGATCTCCCCGCATCCTTTCTGTTCCTCTTCTCCCCACTAGAGCAAGAGTGTTCGAACTTCTCCCTGAACTCCTCCCTGCTCCTCTGACCCCCACTGCAGCAAAAGTTCACAGCTTCTTCCAGTATTCACCCTCATCCCCTCCCCCCTCTTCCTGTTGCTGTTACCTACTCACCTCTATCCCCACAGCAATAGTGATTATGCCCATGCCCTCTCCGCCCAGCTTCTTGCTTCTTCATCCCAACCAGTTCTTACTGTCTCTACATCCCCCACTGCAGCAAAATGGTGTACCAATCCCACTTCACCACCTTCCCTCTCCTTCCTTTCCCTCTAACCCCCTTTTATTCCTCTGAGGGAAGATAGTGTACCCACATGTCTCCCTCCCCCACCCCACCTCCATGTTGTCAGCTATGGTTAGCCCCAGACTAGGTCCATGAAGGTGTTCTGAAATTATCCTTGGTAAAGAGAGATGATGCATATTAGTTGGAACTGGACTCAGGCCTTAAGATGAGGATTCTGAAAAGCTACACCTCTCTACCTACCAGGACTGAGAACAGGGATAGACCAAGTATCTTTGGGTACTGCCGTGTCTGGACTGGGACTACAGGTCTCCATATACTATGTATTCCCCTCATTTCCAGCTGACATAGGGTGGGCTCACCAAGTAAGCATCTTTTTATCCTTAGGACACCTCAAATTAGGCCCCCATATGTAATGCGTCAAACTTACATTTTGGGAGTCAGGGGTATGGGAGGGTTTTCTTTGCAGGATATAGCTCCAAATCAGCAGAGACAGGTGATCTTTTCCTGTATTTCAAAGGGAAAAACCTGAATGCAGTGTCAAGGGACCCCCCCCCATCAGATAGAAAGGACACCGAAGGTCCTCCCCTTCCTGCTGTCCACTAAGGGATTTTCAGACCAGGGAAGTTAAGGCAGAGGTTCCCTTTCTAATTCTCTGTGTCCAGCCTTGTTGGTAGTCCCTGGGAGCTAGAATGCTTGGCCTGAGGACCAAATTTTCTGGTCTGTAGAAAGAAGAAGTCAAGTCAGTAAAGGGCCAGAGCAATAGTAGAATGGGTAGGGTGCTTACCTTGTTCACGGCCATCCTGAGTATCCTTGGCATCCCATATGGTCGCTCATGCACCACCAAGGGTAGTAATGACTATACCCTGAGCACCACTGGGTATGACACAAAAACCAAAACAAAGAGAATAAAAATAAGTATTTGAGGAGGACTGTAGTTATGTATCACTACAGATTCTGAAGTATTATTGATAGTTCACTCAGATTTTTTTGTATCAGTGCTTGAAAACCCTATTGAGCTAAGCTACACTTCATCCCGAGCTTTCAGAAATATGAGGACTTTGGTCTGAAGCATCCAACATCAGTGATAAGAGCAGGAAGTCCGAGGCTCATTCAGGGTAAAGGTGAGAAACATGAGTGAGCATTGAGAGAACCATTTCCCCAAGAACAGTAGGACTTAACAAAGTCTAATCCTTTCTGTCTTGTCAGTGCTAAGGGTCCAGTATTATGATTGGAGTCTGTAATTTGGTACCTTTTCAACTCCTGTTATGTGGTGTGACACAAGTAGCTCAAGTATGAGGACCTTGATAACGGGACACGTCTCCTCAGATTAGTAAAACATAGTAAAGAAGTCAAGCTAGTACCAAGAATAAAGGTTAGGAACCTGAATATCTATCTCCTTAGGATCCCCACTCCTACTGTAGTAGCCTAAATATGAGGATGTGCTGACTGGCTAAACCCTGAGGAACTTTCTCAGATCCTTCAGCAGTTTCTTATAGTACAGTAAATCAGAAAGATAGAATTTGCCTGAAATACTAGATAAGACCTGTTTTAATAGCCTTTGTAGGAGCTAATAAGGTTGAGCCTCTAACACTTTTTTTATTTCTTCCTTAGGCCAGTTTTCTCATCTTCTGTTGTGCCCGTGCACAGTTGCAAACATCATGGATGATGTATGCAAGAATTCAGGCCAGAACCTTAAAGGAGAACTTAAGACTCAAGAAAATGCAGCAGTTTTAGAGAGTGCACAGATTCCAGTAGATGAGGGGGAGAAAGAGTCCCCAGATCTTTCTCCTTCTTTAATCCAGGGCTTCTCAGAGATGGTGCTTGCTGCTGGGACACCCAGTGTTTCCCAGAGTTCTCAGGGCACTCATTCCACTGTCACTAGTGTTGATTCACTGAGCACATCAGATGAGAGCTCCAGCAAGGAAAAAGAGAATCCTAGCACCTCTCAGTCTCCACCACAATCTGCATCATTCTTACTCGGTGATGTGCTTGACAAGAAGATGGTTGAATTGGTGCAGTTTCTTAGCGTCAAATATGTATCAAAGGAGCCTGTCACTAAAGCAGAAATGCTAAAGAATGTCCTCAAAGAGTACCATACCTACTTCCCTGTGATCTTTGAAAAAGTCTGTGAGTGCATGGAGGTTGTTTTTGGCCTTGAAGTGAAGGAAGTGGATCCCACCAAGCACGTATATGAGCTCATCAGAATACTAGACCTAACCTATGATGGAATGTTGAGTGGTGATCAGTGCATGCCCAAGACTGGCCTCTTGATTCTAATCCTGGGTGTGATCTTTATGGAGGGTAACCGTGCCTCTGAGAAGAAGATCTGGGAAGTGCTAGATATGATAGGAGTCCATCCTGGGGAGAAAGATTTCATCTATGGGGAGCCCAGGAAGCTCATCACCCAAGATTTAGTGAAGGAAAAGTACCTGGATTACCAGCAAGTTCCCAACAGTGATCCTCCATGCTATGAATTCCTGTGGGGACCCAGGGCCTATGCCGAAACCAGCAAGATGAAAGTTCTGAAGTTTTTTTCCAGAATCAGTATGACTGACCCCACTTCCTTCCCTTCCCGGTATGAGGAAGCTTTGCAAGATGAGATCAAGAGATCTAAGACCGGAATTGATGCCCCAGATGATATTACTACCAAAACCAGCTAAAGTCCTACTGTCTTGTTTAGCAAATCCTCCTGCTCTCAGTGAAGCCAGAAGAATATTTTTTTTCATTGTGTTTTGGAGGAGGTCAATGAAGATTCTAAATAATTTGGGACAAATTTGCAGGTTTCATCTATTTTCTTTGTCTTTCAGTTACTTCTAAAAGGTTTGTTAACTTTACAGTATAAGTTTATGAGTGAAGTTTATGCATTAACTATTGTTTATTATATATAAGAAGAAAAATTTTGCTATTCTGTAAGATAACTTGAGGCAACCTTTTGTGATCTGAAATGGGATAACATAAAAGTAGAATGACAATGGCCTTAGAAATGTTTAGAGTCCAGCAGTAAAATAGATGAGATCAAGAAATGAAAGAAAAGCACATAAAAGATGTTTAATCCTAGGATTCCTCCATTCTTTTTTTCTGTTGTTTTTGTAATTCATTTTGTATGTCTGGATAGGCATGTCTAATTAATAGGGTAATCAAATATTAATAAAAGATTCCTGGTTCACCAGTTCATTTATTCTCTAAATATAATTTGAGTGTTTTAATTTTAGAAAATGTTCCATAACAGTAGGGATAATAGAGTCAGTGATATATAAATATAGGATGCAGGAGTCTAGGAGCAGCAACCATATTGAAAGATTGATAAAATGCCATTACTATCTACAGAACAAATGAAAATGAGTGGTAAGGTGGGATTCCAGACATGAGTAGCCAAGTCTAAATTCCTTGAGCCAAGCTGCTTGGAGAGTTGGAAAATTAAATCCTGCTATGGTTGGGGGGGGTGGTTAGGAGGGAGAGTGGAATGGAATTAGGGTACTTTAATTTTATGGGCTGGAAAGTACAGTGGGTAGTGTACATGCCTGGCAAATATCCTACATGTGTTCAGTGCCCAGCACCCCCAAGGACCAGTAGAAGAGATCCCTGAGCACAGAGCCAGGATTAAGCCTGAGCACAGCTAAGTGTGGACCAAAAACCAAAATATAAACTTTCAGTATTATATTTCTAAAAATAGGGGGCTGGAGAGACAGTAAAGTAGGCAAGGCATTTGCCTTGCATACGGCTACCTGTGCTCAATCCCTAGCACCTTGGTGGTTCCTCAAGCACAGCTTGATCCCTTAGTTCAGAGCCAGTATTAAACCCTGAGCACCCTGAATGTGCCATTCCCTACCCCATACACACACAAAAAATTTAAGCTGTGTAGTAGCTAAGACCAGCCTTTCAGATGGTGTGTTTTAGAAGATAAGCTGGAAATGGAACACTGATTTTAATAAACTGCTAGTAGTTAAAGGGTGAAATCTGAGAAAAGAATGAGGTGATATCACCATAAGGTATCTGAACCCCATCCTTTCTTTCTGATGTCATTTATGGAAGCCCCATTCTGAACCATGATTGTATCATCCTGGAGGTATTGCTTCTATTAGCATGAAAGCATTTTCCTGTCCTACTGAGTTCTTGAGATATGTATAAAAGATTTGCATACAAAACTTGGAAGGTTAAAAGTTAGAGTTTATTGTACAGATAAGGTCTGGATCCCTCCCCAGATGTCCAGGCCTTTCCCTAACTCATGAATGACATCACTGGCCCTGTCCCTGGTGCTGCTCCATCCCATAAAAGACCTCTCTGCCTCATTCCACATAGTCTGCTTGCCTCCCGTGAACAATGACCAGGTCCTGTTCCTGCATCACTCAATCCCAGGTATGCTTTCCTCAGTATCTAGTCACGTGCACGTGGGTGAGGAATACCTATGCTCAGCACCTTATCACCACTTGGGTGACTGAGCTCTGCCTGAATCTGATCTTTCTTGGACATCAGAGCCCTGCCCGTATTCTGCCCGTCTGGGCCTAAGTGGCCTGCCTGTTCTTAGCCACGCATCTGGGTTCACAGCCCTAATCTTATCCTGGAGGTCTGGAGAGGGAGGAGAGAGAGGTAGAAATGGGCCTGAGGGTTTCTTTTTATCTGCTGCCTTACCCCACCCCCAGCCATCCCATTATCCTGACAGGCTACCTGTTGCACGGGTGAGATTTGAAGTGGCCTGGTCCTCTCCTCTCCCGCTCCTGCTGTATCACTTCTGTTTAAGGATCACAAGAAGGTGAGGTGGTATCAGTTGGAGCTAGGATGGGGTCAGCAGAGTGAAGAGACCTAGCTAGCCTAAGGGGAGAATGCTAAGGGAGAGAGAGGAGGGAGCTCTCATCACAGAGGTCCCACCCTAGCTAGAAGGCCACAGGTTTCCCAAAGGTGACGTGTATACACCCATCCCAAGAGTCAGCCATGCCATCGAATTTTTCTCAGGATTGCCATTAGATAAGAGAAAAAGGAACCTTCAGGTTAAAAATTTGGGTAGAGGTAGAAGGGGAGACCTTCCACCACAGTTAGGGGCTAACGGTGTTAGCCCACCACTAACACTGTTAAGCCCTAAGAAATGTGGTGGGACACAGTTTTGTGACTTCCAGATTTCGAGAATCTGAGGAAAACAAGGCTTTATCTGAGGACTTTCACTCAATTTATTTTTTTTAATTTGTTTTTGGGCCACACTCCGTGATGCTCAGACTCGGGTCTTATTCCTGGTGCTGCGCTCAGGGATCGTGCCTGCAGGTTCAAGGAAGCACACTGGATGCCGGGCACTGAACGCCGGTCGGGCCTGTGTTAGACAACTTCGTTTACCCACTACTAGGTCCCCAGGACTGGACTGTTTCACCCAAGAAAGCAGAAGGGGGAAGCTCAAGACATTTCTTGGTATCAGGCAGAGACAAATAAAACCGTGAGGGGTGCTGCAGGGATATTCTGGGAGTTAGGGGACTTGCCTTGCACGCCAGCTACTCAAGTGGGACCCGTGGCACCAAGGATGGTCCCCCAGAACCCCCAGGAGCATGACACGAGCACTCATGGGTGTCAACCAAAAAAAAAAAAAACCTGGAGTCGGGGGGGGGGGTGGGGGGAGGCAAGGCGGGAGCTGGGGCGGGAGCTCCCACTGCAGACGGAGGGGTCCCCGGCCTCCGGGCTTTCCCGCCCTTCCGGTGTGCAGGAGCATATTCAGGCGGGCTTTTGCAGCTCCCTTATTGGACAGTAGCTTGGAGTCTCGGCGTCTCCGGGCTAGGCCTTCGAATCAGCAGCGAGAGCGTCCCGCGCCTGGCCAATGGGAAGAGGCAGATTTCTGGCCCCTCCCACTGCAGAGGGGGGCGCGGGGGATGACGCCCACCACGCCACGCGAGAAGCCCCAGGGGGCCCCCCCGGAGGTCCCAGCTGGTGGATGCGGCTGAGCTTATAAAAGACGCGAAGGCCCACCACACGGTCTCTTGGCGCCCGTTCCTCTGGAGACGGAGGGGCGCGGAGCGGGCAGCGGAGGGGGGGCTCCCGCCTCGGGGGCCTTCTGCGGGTGCCGTGTCCCAGCGAGGCCCGCCTGCTCGCCGGGCTTCAAAGCGACGGCCCTGAGGTAAAAGTGAAAGCCCTCCCGCCTCAGAGGAGCGTCCTCTGGGCGCGGGCGGCACTTAGGTCCGAGGCGACGGTCACACCGGTGTGGGGTTCAGCACCAGGACTCTGAGGTGAAAGTGGGCTCTTCATGACCCCGCTTTCCCCCTCAAGGCGTCAGGGCTCGAGGCTTCAGGGTGTGGACCCCGAGGGTACGGGGGAGAGGGGTCCAGGGTGTCGACCGCAGAGACATTCTCGGGCCAGCGCGGTTCTCTCAGGTCAAACCACAAAGGCGACCCGGCGGCGTCGGGAGGTGGAGACCTTGCGGGGGACACGCGGGGGGAGGGGGCAGAAGCGCCTCAGCTTGCTCAGAGACATAGTGCCGAGCTCCAGGGGCGGCCCCGGAGGACCCTGGGGAGAGAGTCGGGGCCTTTCCAGCAGCGAGGGTGTTTTCTGGGGCAGGCGCCGGTGTCCAAAGGCAGAGGGGCTCCAGCTCGGAGAGCGTCAGGCTGAGGAGCCTCAAGTGGTGGTTCCTCTGGGTTTCGGGGTGGAGGCGTGACGCGTTTCTCTCAGGAGTTAGTTCAGGGCCACTCCAAAGGGCCTGGCCGGGGGGTATGGGCCGGTGTGTGTGGGGGGGGGCGCAACAAATATGGAGACTTTAGCCGGGGCTGCACGTGCTAGACCGGCGCTGCTTCAAGATGGAGACTTTGGCGGCGCCACGGGAACCTTGGGCCTGGGGGGCTTGCGGGTGAGGCGAGCCGCCTTCTGAGGCCCCGGGTCGGCGGGGCTCACCAGGCCTGGCCTTGGAGGTCCGAAAGGCCATTAGGAGGAGGCATCCGTGCCGGGAGCATTTTGTGGCTTCTTGTTTGACCCATAGGTTGAAGTGGGGACCTCCCACCACCGAGCCTTTCTGACGCGGGGGGGGGGGGGGCTTACGCCAGAAGCTAGAGGAGCTCAACCAAGCAGGGTTGCAAACTGAAGATTCTGAGGTAAAAGTGAGGCTTTTTGCCGCGGAGGCTTTCTCTAGGGTGGTCGGGAGCGGCACCCATTTTCATTCAGTAGTTGAAGGAACTCAGCCGGTCTTGGAGCCATGTTGGCGCTGGGGAGGCAAAACCAAGGACCTCTTATCTGGGTTCGAACTTTATAGAAAAAAAATCGAAACCTGAGGTAGACACTGCGGTAGAAGTGGGAACGTTCAGCCTTGGAATTTGGGCAGGGTGGAGTTGAAGTGTGGGTGTGGGGGGAGGGGCACTTCCTTCAAAACCGCTCCCGAAGAACCGTCCTGGTCTTGGAGGTGCACTTGATGCATAGGAGTAGTGCAACCTCAGAGGCTCTTGTGAGGGCGTGCCTTCTGCCCAAAACATTTACTCAGACTTCTCTGGGCTTTGAGATGAGAACGTTGAGGTAGGAAGTGTGGGATCGGCCACCACTGAGGCTTTCTCTGGAGGCATGCTTATGCCAGAAGAGAGAGGAGCCCAGACCCAGAGGGGTTCAAGCAGAGGACCCTGAGGTAGAAGTGGGGGCTTTCACTGCGGAGTCTTTCTAAGAGGGTGGAGGATGTGGCAAGCATTTCTCTCCTTTGCTGCAGGTCTGGGCTGTCGAGTGGAAGCCAGAGAAGTTTTTTTTTTTTTCTGCGAGTTTTTCCTTATTGAAAAGAGCTTAACCCTGCTGCTGTTCAAGGTAAGGACACTGAGGTAGCAGTGGGAACTTTGCACTTTAGATCCTAAGGGCTGTGGGGGGAGGTGGTTGATTTTCTCTGAACCTACAGGCGCCAAACAGCTCTGGTCTTGGAGGTGCACCTGGTGAGTAGTAGAGGGGTTCCAATCTCCTAGACTTGAGTTCGCCTTTTGCTCGAGCTTTTCCACAAAACTGTTGGGTTTTGAGGTGAGAACCCTCAGGTGGAAGTGGGGAACCTCCTATCAGGTAGAATTTGTCTGGGGGTTGAGTTTATGTCAGAAGCCAGAGGAGGGCCAGGAGAGATAGTACAGAAGGTAGGGAACTTGCTTTGCATGCGGCCAATCTGGGTTGTTCCTCGGCATCCCATGTGGTCCTCTGAGCACTGCCAGAAGTGATTCCTAAATTCTGAGCCAGGAGTAACCCCTGTACATAGCCGGATGTGGCCCCAAAACCAAAAAGAAAAAAATGTGAAAAAACACAAACCCATGGGGATTTAACCTGAACAAATGAAGTAGAAGTAGGGGCTTTCGCCTAAGAGGCATTTCAGGGGGGGGGTTGGAGGGGAAGAAATGCACATTTACCTCAGTAGCTGCAGAAGCTCTTGGTGGTACAAACTGTAGAATGGAAGCCCCTGAGGCAGTATCCTAATATTGTGCTTTTTAGAAAGGAGCTCAAATCTGCTGGAGTTCAAACTGAGGACCCAGAGGTATAAGTGGAAACTTTCAACCTTAGAGGTATTTTGTGGGGAGGGGGGTGAGTGGGGTGCTTCTCTCAGAAGCCACAGGAACCAAACAGGTCTGACCTTGAACGTACATAGGTGAGTATTAGGAGTTATCCAATATTGGCAAATTTGTTGCTGGCAAGAATTCTGCTTGTAAAATTTGCTCCAAACTTTGTTGGGCTTCTTGGTGAGGGGTTGGAAGTTGCAATGGGTCCCTACCTCTCAGCCAAGGCTTTCTCTGGGGGGTGCTGTGTCAGAAGCAAGAGGAGCTCAAATCTGTGGGGATTTCGAACTGAGAACCCTTAAGTAGATATATGGGCTAGCATCAGAGGCTTTTTCCTTTAGAGAAAGGAATTAAGACCAGCTAGAGTTCAAGTTGAGGACCCCTGAAGCCTGCACAACAGGACAGCAGGAGAGGCATTGGCCTCGCATGCCGTGCAAATCAGGTTTGATCTTTGGAAAACATATGGTTCCCTGAGCCCCACCAGGAATGATTCCTGAGCACAGAGCGAGTTCTAAGCCACCCCAAGTATTGTTGTGTGTGACCCTAAAACAAACAAACAAAACCAAGATGTGGACCCTGATGTGGCAGTGAGAACTTTTTTTTTTTTTTTTTTTGCTTTTTGGGTCACACCCAGCAATGCACAGGGGTTACTCTTTGCTCTACACTTAGAAATTACTCCTGGCGGTGCTCAGAGGAACATATGGGATGCTGGGAATTGAACCCGGGTCAGCCGCGTGCAAGGCAAATGCCCTACCAGCTGTGCTATCTTTCAAGCCTCAGCAGTGGGAACTTTCAATATTTGAGTTTGTCAGGGGAGAGGAGATGGGACGGATTGGAGTAAAGGAATGGCACTTCCTCCCAAGCCACAGGCCTGGCCTTGGAGGTACACAGGTTAATTAGCAGGTGTCCAATGCCTGCAGACTTTATTGAGGGTATGCCTTTTCCCTGAAGCTTTTCTACAAAGTTTGCTGGGCTTTTTGGGGAGAAACCTGAGGTGGAAATGGGGGACCTTCCACAGCTGAGGATTTCTTTGTTGGGTTGTCATATGCAAGATAGGAGAGGATCTCAATCATTCAGGGGTCTAAGCTGATTCTCAGAATTGGGGGTTTCATCACAGGATTCATGGGGGAGGATCGTGCTGGAGGGAGTAGCATCCATTTTTCTCAGTAGCTATAGGGACTGAGCTTTGAATTATGGAAACTCGGGTGGACATTTAGTAAAATTCAACCACCTAAATTTTTTTGTTGGTGGTGGTGATGGTTGCTTGGTCTATGTTTTGGGACCAGATCAGGTGATACTCAGGGTTACTCCTGACTCTGCAGTCAGGCATTACTCCTGGCATCAACCACCTAGGTTTTATCTGAGGGATGCCCTTTATAAAAAGGAACTCAAACATTTTGGAGTCCAAGACAAGGATCCTGAGGTAGAATTCATAACTTTCAACCTTGGAAATATGGAGAAGTGCAGTGGGGGGATTTGGGGAGGAGTGCTTTCCTCTGAGGTCATAGGTACTAAACAGGTCAGACCTTGATGTCCACATGGTGGACAATTGGAGGCATTCAACATCAGAGACATTCTTGGGGTTATGCCTTCTCCTGAAGCATTTCCTCCAAGCTTGTTGTGAAGTCAGGGAACTTTCTATCACCAGGTCTTTCTCTAGGGGAAAGCAGTTAAGTGAGAAGTGAGAGAAGCTCAAACCCACAGAGTGCAGTCAGGGGGAGGACCCACAGGTAAAAGTGGGGACTTTCATCAGACTTGCTGGGCTTGGAGGTGGAATCTCTCTTGCTGGAATTTCTCTTGGAACCCAGAAAGAGCCCAACAGAGATTCTACCCTTTCCTTTCTGTCCATTCTGACAGGATCTAGTCAAGAGGGCCTAGATGTGGTACATACACAAATCCTGCTTGAGATATGTGGAGGTATTTCGGAATTAGACCTTGATTTGGGAGTGTTATTATGGGCTATTAGAAGTATAAGTAGCCTTTTCAGAGGCATAGATGAATACACTGAAGAAGCATTGTTTATTCTTCATGACAGAGCAAATACCAAGTAGAGGTATTTGGTGTCTTTTTATCTTTGTCTAGAGTGTCCAGGCTGGTGATATCCTTGGTCTGAACTGGTGGCATCAAGGAGGAGGAATTCCAAGGATCTCACAAGATAATTGGTAAGATAAGAGTCTTGAAAGAAGACTACTCAGTCTAGTTTGGTACCTCCAAACCCAGAGAGAATGAGCCCTACAGAGATTCTACCCTTTCCTTGCTGTCCAATCTGACAGGATCTAGTCAGGAGGGTCTACATGTGGACAACCACAACTCCTGCTTAAGATATGTGGAGGTACTTTAGAGGTTAGACCTTGATTTTGGAGTGTAATTATAGATTATTAGAGCATATGGGCAATGGCCCTGTCAAAAGGAAAAAAGCAGTACCTTTACAGAATATAGAGGTATAAAATACCTATACTGAAGCAAATTAGGTCCAGCCTCTGTTGCAGACCCAGTGACCACATAGACTTGAGGTGTGACTTGATGCTCTGTCTTCACTCTTTTTGTAGAGGTCAGTTTGAGTACAAAGGTAGGTCAGCTGAGGAGTCACAACACACCAGAAGAGGGAGAAATCCCAGGTGTCAAGGTAAGGACTGTTGGTGGAACAAATACATTTTCTACCTAACACTGTTAACTGTGACACTGTAGTCCTGTTGTTCATCGATTTGCTCGAGTGGGCACCAGTAACGTTTCCTTTGTGAGACTAGTTGTTACTGTTTTTGGCATATCGAATAGCATATCAAGAGCAGTCTCCGCTATGAGTGAACTCTCAGGAGCTCATCTTCATCTGTTAGTTGAGGCTCTGGAGGCCAGCACTCTCTACAGGAAGCCGGAAGTCTCTGGCAGGCATAGCCCGGTTTGCTCATGGCAGTAAACCTACTCTTTCACATGCCCATATGTCTCTGTCCTCATTTGCTTATCACCCAGGTAAATTACTTGCACCCATATCCTTGTCTTGGGGACTAATTCTGGGAAATTCTAGTTCTGCTACAATTCACTTAAGTCCAGACAAGTATAATTAACATAGATACTGATATATTTGAAACATGTCTACAGTAGGAAGTTTACAGAATCAAATATATTCTCCCTTTGCCCACATTTCATACTTTTGGGTCCAAAGTCTTCTGACATAGCCTCTCATATTCTGGATATTTAGCCTGAATTCAAGCAGACATAACCAGATGCAATCTTTTCTGGTGCTGGGCAGTAGACCCAGCTCCTTTTATCTGTGAGGCATGTGCTCTACTACTGATCCACATCCTTGTTCTTGAAATTTGAATTGGAAAATTTAGTACTATTCTTGGACTAGAGCAGAACTTCTAAGAGTTTACTCTAGTAACCCCTTTTCACTCACAAAATAGCCCTGGTATATGAAACATGGATACAAAATAAACATTTACAGGTAATATATTGTAAGTATATTTTATTCATTCATTTATTTATTTATTTCAATTCCTTTGTCCCTCTTGGAGAGCCCGGCAAGCTACCGAGAGTATCCTGCCCGCAAGGCAGAGCCTGACAAACTACCATGTCTTATTTGATATGCCAAAAACTTTCTACCTAAGAAATAATAAATCTCACAGAGTCTATCTCCTGTCTTACCACTTTTCCTATGAGATGCTTGGGATTCCTCCTCTTAGTCTGAGGAATATGAACATATTTCTGAGGGTTTTTGATTCAGGTTAGAAGAGGGAGGAGGTGAAAGGTCAAGGCCTTTTCAGGTTACAGGTAAGGTTTGTGAACAAGTGAGGGATACTCCTTTTACAGAAGAGTACAGGGGTGGGTCTTGACATGCCTCTGCAATCACCCATGGAGTCCCCAGGCAGAGTTTCTAGATGTATTTCATATATATATATATATATATATATATATTTAGTTAGTTACTTAGTTAGTCTTGAATTAAGAATGTGAATGTGAGGCTTTCCTTAAAGGGTCTTTTACCTCTGAAAGAGGAATCCCAGCTCTGATGAGCTTCAAGGTGAGGTCTCTGAGGTAAAAAGGGAAGACTTTCAAATGTAGAATAAGGGAACCCTTCCCTGCCTTCAGTGAATCCTGGGAATTCCTAAACAGGTTTCATCATGTAATCAGAGATTGGGGGTTTTCATATCATCAAAAGGAGGAGTCAAAGTCTTGATTAGTCCTGAGACGAAGAGCCTATGGACTTTAGGAGAGGGATATTGTCACACTGTTGGTGGGCATAGTGTGATAACATTGCAGCCTAAGTCATAAACATTAGTGAACTAGTGTGACCTAAGTAAAAAAAAATTAAAGTGAAGGAAAATATAGAGAAATGAATCTTCCATAAAGGAAAGAGCTTTGCAGGATTAGAGGAACACTAGCCACATCCTTCACTGCAGTTGTCTTTGAGATATTCCAGGCAAGGTTCCTGGATGAGTGTTTGTAAATTTTATTATGGGAGTCTGAGGGAAGTGAGGCTTCCTCTCTGGAGTATTACCTGAGGTTAACAACGGGCACAGTCCCAGGCTTTGTGATGCATCAAATAGAATCTTGAATGGATGGAGATCTCCTACTCATGTGCCTGCAGACTTGGCCTTTCCTGAAAAGACTATAAAACTAGAGATAAGAAGACTTAGCACCCGGACTCTCCTGTCAGTCACAGAAAATCACAGACAAGGGTGGACATATGTGGCATTTCTTAGTCTGAGGAAGGTCTTAGAAACATGATGAAATTGGTCTGTGCAAGTGACAGTCCTGTGGCGGGGAGGTATCATACCAGTTCAAAAAAGGGAAGAGTCCTAGGCTATGACATGATCCCAGGTAAGGATTCTTGAGGAAACCTAAAGGCATAACTCCCTATAAAGACAAAACCCCACACAACCTCACCCCTAAGAGTATCAGAACATGAATGGACGAAGCAGCTCTTTTTCTACATGTTCTATCAGAGTGAAGAGGGTGGAATGACTCATGGAGGTGACCAGTTGAAAGAGAGACTTGAGGTTATCAGAGGGTAGAAGTAGCCTTTTTAGAAGCATAGATGAATACACTGAAGAAGCATTGTTTATTCTTCATGACAGAGCAAATACCAAGTAGAGGTATTTGGTGTCTTTTTATCTTTGTCTAGAGTGTCCAGACTGGTGATATCCTTCGTCTGAACTGGTGGCATCAAGGAGGAGGAATTCCAAGGATCTCACAAGATAATTGGTAAGATAAGAGTCTTGAAAGAAGACTGAGGGTACCTCCGAACCCAGAGAGAATGAGCCCTACAGAGACTTTACCCTTTCCTTGCTGTCCAATCTGACAGGATCTAGTCAGGAGGGTCTACATGTGGATAGCCAGAACTCCTGCTTAAGATATGTGGGGGTACTTCAGAGCTTAGACCTTGATTTTGGAGTGTAATTATAGATTATTAGAGCATATGGGCACAGGCCCTGACAAAAGAAAAAAAGCAATAACTGTACAGAATATAGAGGTATAAAATACCTATACTGAAGCAAATTAGGTTCAGCCTCTGTTGCAGACCCAGTGACCATAGACTTTAGGTGTGACTTGATGCTCTGTCTTTTCACTCTTTTTGTAGAGATTAGTTTGAGTACAAACGTAGGTCAGCTGATGAGTCACATCACATCAGAAGAGGGAGAAATCCCAGGTGTCAAGGTAAGGACCCTTTGCGGATCTAATATAGTTTCTACTTAAAAAATCTCACAGAGTCTATCTGTCTCCTTTTCTTAATTCTGGGAGGACCCAGACATGGTTATCTGCATCTGGCATACCCAAACTTGCCTTAAGGGAGGTATCTCAGAGATGTCAGGGCATGACCCTGGGGCACGTGATGTCCAGTCAGTAGGAAGTGGTTTAAGCCCTGCCAGAATTAAGTATAAATATCATGAGAGCTAATAAAGGTTAATTAGACCACAGAATGTGAGGGGCCTAGTTCTTCCTGGTAGGATTAGAAGAACATAACAAGTGACAAGATAATGTGCCTTCTTACGTTTATCCTGGGGCCCTCAGAGTAGTGGAGGTCTTATTCTGAGATAGAAACAGTCTAAAGAGAACCATATGACATCAGTAGAGTTAAAAATCCCAGATATTGCCAGGGTTTAACTTAAGGACCTTCCAGCCCCACCGTAGTATCACTGTTGGGAATGAGTAAATCCTAAATTGGGAACAAAGGATTCTTACAGATTTCTGCCTGCCCTTACTGTCACCTTTGGTAGACCTGAGCAAATATGGGAGATACCTTCACCTCTTCCTCACTGGGCTCAGGGATGCAACTCTTACTTTGAAATATTAACCTTAGGATAGCAGTGATGTGGGGGTTGTGCTTTGTCAGGGGAAAGGTGAGAGCTGTAGTGGGTAGAGAACAAAGGGTATGGGGAAGATGGGAGGGCTGATCCACTCCAAAACAGAAGAGACCTTATAGAATATGACCCCATCTACCCAAAGTCTGACCTGGAAGCCTGAGACTGTGTTGACTGGCTTTATCCTGAGGAGCTTTCTTATATTCTTCTATGAGTTCAATAGAACAAGCCATCCAGGAAGAACAGAGTCTTGTGGGACCCTAAAGTATCCCCTAAAGAGGACACCTTAAAGTTGGACTTTTCAGAGTTAGTAAGGGTGTGTTTCTCCGCTGAGGCCACTGAATATTTCTTTTTCCTTTAGGCCTGTAGGATACGACCTGACTCTTTCCTGAAGACCCCCTCATCAAAAGTCATCATGTCAAACTCCCGCACTCCAAAAAATGTATCTCTCACATTTGAGCCAAATTTTAATATCCAAAATGAGATTGAGATGGATTATGTGGAGGTAGAACAGGTGGGCTTACCTAAGTTAGATGATGAAGTCTCCTCCGTTTCGTCTGACTCATTTCTCTTCTCTTACCCCTCTGCCTCCTGCTCCCCCTCATCCTCTCCTGTGGAAAGTGGCACTGAAAGGGCAGAGGAAGAGGAGGATAAGGTAAAAGAGGAAGAGGGGGAAGGGCAACAGGAACTAGAGCAGGAGAAACAGAAACAGCAGGAGTATGAAAATTATCAGGAGGGTGAGGAAGAGGAAGAACAAATGGAAGGGGAGGATCAGGAACAGGAGCAGGAAAAAAAAGAAAAACAGGACATGTCTGCTGATTTTGTCTTAAATCTTTCCAATAGTTCTGTGAGCTCTGATCTTTCCTCAGTAATTTGGAGAGAATCAGTTGACAGCTGTAGCTTCCAGGAATCAGATGATAGCTCTTCGCATATGTCAATTGATTCCTGGTCCAGTTTTTCACTTGACTCGAAGGTGATTGATTTGGTGCAGTTCATTATTTTCAAGTATCGATTGAAGGATCCCATCATTACCATGGAAGAAATGCTGGAGGTTATCACTGATGGGCATGAACAGTTCCCTGTGATCTTTAAGAAAGCCTCTAAGTGCTTGGAGGTGATATGTGGTATTGATATAAAGGAAGTGGACTCTAATACTCAGTCCTATGTCCTTTTTGACTCATTGAGCCTTACCTATGATGGGATACTCAGTGACAAAGAGAGCATGCCTAATAAGGGTCTCCTAGTAATTGTCCTGGGTGTGATTTTTATTGAGGGCAACTGTGCCCATGAGGAAGATATGTGGGATTTCCTTAATATTATTGGAGTATATGCTGGAAGGAGTCACTTCATTTATGGGGAGCCCATGAACCTCCTTACCAGGGAGTGGGTGCAGGAGAATTATCTGGAATATAAGCAAGTGCCTAACAGTGCTCCTCCATGTTATAACTTCCTGTGGGGCCCAAGGGCCTATGCTGAAATCAACAAGTTGGAAGTTATGCAGTTTTTGATTAAGATCAAAATTACTGATCCAACTTCCTTCCTATTCTGGTATCGGCAGGCTATGAAAGATGAGGAAAAGAAAATTAGGAACATGGTTCACCCCAGAGATAGTACTACTGCCCTGAGAACTGCACATTTGTCAGAGTCTCCTGCCCCAACTGAAGAATGAATCCAAATCTTAGTTCTCTTTAAAGTGGGTAGTCAAGCTCTAAGTCAAGAAGGGTCTGAATCTAGGAAGAACACAGTGTACAATGCTGTGTTTTTATGTGTGAATGAAATTTCTTTCTTTTGCTATTTTCAAAAGCTGTTCCTTTGTTCTACCAGCTTTGTAATTCAAACTTATGAGTGACTTTTGTTGCATACTTGATTGATGTTTATCAAGTTAATTATCTTGATATTTCCCCCAAAAGTTAGAAAATCTTTCCTCTCATTCTGTGTGTTGTAACAAGATAGCATGGCAGTGGAAGAGAAACTTCCATGGAAAGTATTCAGCAAATAGACAAAAAATTTAAATCTATATATAAAAAATGTAAAGAAGATAATTGGTTGGTTTATTAATTTCCATAACCATTTCATTTTGTTGTTCTGTAAAATGTAAAATTTTGTACCTGAATTTGCTTGGTTCATCCAGTAAAGCAGTAATAATAAATCCTAATTAAAGACACTGTACATTGAATTTTTTATTCTCCCAAGAATTAATTGAGGGACTGGAGCTATAGCACAGTGGATTGGGTGTTTGCCCTGCATGCAGATGACCCAGGTTCAATTCCCATATCCCATAGGCTCCCCTGAGCACTGCCAGGAATAATTCCTGAGTGCAGATCCAGAAATAACCCCTGTGCATCACCAGGTATGACCCAAAAAGTGAAAAAAATATATATTTTTTGCTTTTTTTTAAAGCACCATATTAGTGGAGGAAATACTAGGATAAGCAAGACATGATTGTACCCAATGAAGAGTAAGGCTAATGTTAGAAGTCCTATCAGAAAGATGGTGAGATGTTATTTAAAAACAAGTTAAAATATGGAGTGAGGAGGTAAGACTCTAGATATCAGCAATGTCAAGTGAAATGTCTTGAATCAAGATATTTTGGAGAGTTGGGAAACTGTAAATCCTACTATGGGAGTTAATTATAAAATGAACTGTGTGGTGGCAGGGACCAAATTATCAAGACAGTACCGTTTTAGAGGTGAGACAAGGCCTGGAGTAGAAAACCACTTAACTCGTTCCTTTTGGGTCATAGATAACTTTCCACCCAGGACAGGTATGGAAAGTATCTTGAATTCTTGCTCAAGTTCAACTCAAGTGAAACAAATTGTTCTGAACATATGTGTAAGGATTTGAGAATAGAACATTTCTTTGAAGTTGTATCACCAAAGGATGACTCTTTCTTACTGGTCGAAGAGAGCCATAGCTCACTCCATTCAACAGACACTTTATTAAACTTTTTATTGCACCACTGTGAGACCATTACAAAACTGCTCATGATTGTATTTCAGTCATACACTATTCCAACAGGCATTTTATAAGTTGTCAAGACTATAGAATCTCACATGGCAGAGCATGGCAAGCTACCCATGATATAACAATAATGGGCCTCATTCCCCTGACCCTGAACGCAATGGACGAATGAGATGTTACTGGAACCCACTTGAGCAAATCGATGAGCAACGGGACGACAGTGTTACAGGGATCAAGACTTGGGGCTGGAGCCATAGCACGGTGGGTAGGGCATTTGTCTTGCATGCAGCTGACCCAGGTTTGATTCCCAACATTCCATATGGTCCCCTGAGCACTGCCAGGAGTAATTCCTGAGTGCAGAGCCAGGAGTATCCCCTGAGCATCACCAGGTGTGACCCAAAAAGCAAAAAAAAAGAAATCTCTCAGCAAGAACTTGATTTTTTTTGTGTGGGGGCAAAATAATGAAAAATAATGGTTTTGACTAATGAATAGCTGTTATTAAGGAAGGAGTTTTTATTTACATAATTAGGAACTTTGAGTTACATTTACATTGAGAATATATCCTATACCCAAATAACATAATAGATCCACTGTTAGGGAAATTTTACTGAGTTCTGGGGAAGGGGCTAGAAGCAGTGCTCAGGGAAACTTGGGCGATTTCCTGGAAATTTTGTCAGGCAAACCAGTGGATCAGTGTGAGTGTTCGAGGATGCCGTCTTGTTAAGGCCCTGTGACGCCAGGGTTCACTTGGGTTACCCTAGAGATTATTCAACACCTCTAGTCCAACACCCATTGGCGTTCAGGGAACCATGTGATGGCAAGGTTCTGTTCAGTGTAAACTTCATCCATGGTATGCTCCTTAATCTCTGTACTATCCTTCGAGCTCCAACATTTTACAGAACTTAAAAATTAAATATATTTGAATCAATTGGGGTGTTAAATACCCAGTTTTCCATGTTCTATGAGATACCATTAAAAGCATATGCGCACACAATATGAGAGGAGTAATAGAATTTGGGGTATTTGTTTTGTTTTGTTTTGGGACTACACCCACCTTGTAGTACTTAGGACTTAGTCCTGGATCTGCGCTTAGGGATCACTCCTGCGTCTGCAGTCGGGGGACCATATGGGGTGCTGGGAATTGAACCTGAGTCAGCACGTGCAAGGCAAATGCCCTACCTGCTATACTATCTCTCTGGCGAGAAAATGATAGAGTTTAAGGTAAAAATCATTGGAAATTAATGATTTTATTAATTATTAAAGATAAAATTGCCAGAATGTGCTTACATATGTCCTTAGAATTTCTACAAGTCAGTTTACCAAATCAACTTTGGGGACAGAGATCCCAAGACTTACAAGCCCATGAAAAGTTGCCCAACCCAATATCTATTAATCTAGAAATAGTGCTCTAGTACTCTAAGAACTAGATTAACTAGGGATCCATGCAAATAAATGGAGAACTTTCAGAAAATAAAGACAACAATAAAAAATTTCTGAGTGCCCAAAATAAACTCTATAATGAATCTTAGATATTTCTGTTAACACTCATCCATGCTGCATTTCTTGAGCAAAAAGGGATCACAAGTGATAAAAGTTTAAAAAGCCTTGCTTAAAGACAGGACTGAGTTATATGGAAGCATATGACCCAGTGATTACACTTCCCGTCATATACTCCCAAAGCACAATATTTTTTTTATTAATTTAATAGTTTATTTTTAATTAGTGAGTCAACGTGAGGGTACAGTTACAGATTTATACATTTTTGAAAGCACAATATTTTTTTAATTTTATTGAATCACTGTGAGATAGTTACAAGCTTTTATATTTGGCTTACAATCACACAGTGATCAAACACCTATCTCTCCACCAGTGTACATTTCCCCCCACCAATATCCCCAGGATACCCCCTTTCCCACCCTCCCCCTGCCTCAGTGGCAGACAATATTCCCCATAGTCTCTCTCTCTACTTTTGGGCATTTTGGCCAAAGCCCAATATTTTTAAATAGATATATGTACACTTATGGTTATTACAGTGCTTAATACAATAGTTGGTATTTAAATATATAGAGAGAGACAGACAGACCGACAGAGAAAGGGAGAGTTAAAAACACAATGGACTACTCTGCGGTTGTAAGACAGTGAAATCTTTTTGTTTTCATTTTAAGGTCACACCTGGCTGTGCTCAGGGCTTAGTCTTGGCTCTGTGCTCAAGGATCACTCCTGGAGGGCACAAGGAGTATACATGTATATATGCACTGTCAGGCATATATATGTACTGTATATGTATATATATATGTATATACTCTCAGTATATATATGTCCCTGTAATCTTTCAGCTTAAACTTAACATTATTTATTATGTTAAATAAGTCCAAGGGAGAAGGACAAAGTCAGTGACACTACTTATCTGTAGTAAATAGAGATAAAAAAAAACAAGAATATACAGTTTCAAAGGGATTTGGAATTAGGTTACAAATCAGGAAACAGCAAAATTCGATGAGGGGTAGTATAACATGGACTAGAAGTAACAAAAGGATATTCATGGAGGGTAGTAGACACTGGTGATCCTGGAATGTGGCAACTGCACATTAAAATCATAAATTATGTGCTGGGAAGATAGTACTGTAGGTAAAACATTTGCCTTGCATGCAGCCAGAGTTTAGTCCCGATACTGCACAGGGTTCCCTGACGCTCACCAAGAGTGTTCTCTGCTGAGCACAGAGCCAAGAGTAAAACCTAAGCACAACCAGAAGTGTTCCAAGTAAACCAAAAAATTATGAATATTTACTATAATAACAATACTATATTGTGTGCTGGAATGATAGCACAGCAGTGGGGCATTCACCTTGCACGTGGCCAACCCGTGTTCGATTCCTCTGCCCCTCTCAGAGAGCCCAGCAAGCTACCGAAAGTATCACACCTGCGCGGCAGAGCCTGGCAAGCTACCCGTGGTGTATTTGATATGCCAAAAACTAACAATAAGTCTCACAATGAGAGACGTTACTGGTGCGCGCTCGAGCAAATCGGTGAGCAACGGGATGACAGTGACAGTGACAACACTACTGTAAAAATGTGACCTAAACTAAAATTGAGTTCTCAAAGATTTAATTGGGCTAGTTCCCTGATCTGAATTCATCCAGGCTCAGGGTGTTTCCTCATCTCTCAGCCTGGGGCAGCCCTTCTGTTCTTTCACTCAGTTGCCTTCTCACTATTCCGTATTGTCTTTCATCCAAAAAAAAATCCCTGTGGTCAAGAAACAAACAAATATAGTCCAAAGAAAAGTGGGTAACAGTGTGAATCCAACAAAATTTGTGGATTATTTGGGCTTAATTTCGGGTCCTTCTGAGCCCCCATTTTTCTTGAGGGCTGACTCTAGCAAGATTGTGGCATTTTTATCAGGTTTGGGCACTTTGCTGCCTTACACCAACCCTCTGCTAGTCTTCTCTCACGTACCCACCTATTCGCCTATGAATCACACCCAGCTGGCCCCACACTTCTCTCCCTCTTCCTGTGAAACAACCCCAAATCTCCAGCCTTCCCTCAACAGCATATATTCCTACTCTAGATGTTCGATCTGTCCCTTACATCACTTTACAACCCTGAAAATAGCACTTTCAAAGTAAAAGTGCACTTTAGAGGGTGTTTAGACATCTGGATATTCTTTCTGGATATTCAACAATACCCTCAAATTGTTTTTCAAATTAGTTGATGAATATAATCTTATTTGCATGTTGTCAATCTACTAATGCATGGGCTATAACTCTGAAGTTAGATAGGCTTTTGAAAACCACCCTGACATTTGAAGCAGCATTTTAAAAAGAAATATTATGGGGGCTGGAGCGATAGCACAGCGGGTAGGGCGTTTGCCTTGCACGCGGCCGACCCGGGTTCGAATCCCAGCGTCCCATATGGTCCCTTGAGCACCGCCAGGAGTAATTCCTGAGTGTAGAACCAGGAGTAACCCCTGTGCATCGCCGGGTGTGACCCAAAAAGAAAAAAAAAAGAAATATTATGTAAAATGGAACTGTTAAATCAACAGATGAATGAATTTATTTAGTTGTCAAAAATCAAAGCTTCTTGGAACTGGAGCTATAGTACACTGTATAGGACACTAGCCTTGCACTGCCAACACTGGTTTGATCCTCAGCACCCCTTAAGGTCCCCTAAGCACCACCAGGAGTAACCCCTGAGCATCACCAGGTGTGGTCCCCTCAAAAAAGAAAACCAAACAAACAAAGCAAAACTCAAAGCTTCTTTCCTAAGAGGCACATGAGGAAACAACACAGAAATTCCTGAAAAATCAAACATATACAAGCGCTGAAATTCTAAATCCTTAGTCCTCTACCAGAAGGTTAAGTTTGGCAATGGTTGCTTATTAGGACTCTGCTTCTCTGTCTGAATGACAGTCATCCTTCCTCTTGGCTGTACCGGAAAAATCCTTGTTTGCAGTGCAGTAATGACTCTTGTGTAGGTGTTTGAAATACTTGGTCATGTGGACAGGAGTAGAGACTCCTTATTTACATTTCAACCATATATCATAAGGGAGAAGAAAATTCGCAGGCTTCTAAGAATATAAAGGCCACAGCAAAGTGTCACTGCAGAACTCTCCGCTGACATTTACAGGATCCTTTTAAAACTAGATGTATATATTTGAACGTACCTGACAAACAAGAGGTTCTTAAAAACACTGGTAAATTTAAAAAATTATATTCTCAGATTATCTTCCAAGAAATGCAGAGAGGATTTTTTAAAAAATAATCATAATCACTGTATGTATTGAGCACCTACTAGGTGGTCACTCGTAGGTGAGAAAGCAAGTGCTCACCTTGTCTTTCCTTGCTGTCTAATTCACTTGCATTTAGGTTGGATCCAGTATGCCATTTCAGGCTTCCTCTGAGATTCAACTTCAGGCAGACAGACCCCATGTAAGAGATGGCAGTGTGCTCTAAAATGGATGCAGCCTGAAGCTTGAATCCCTGAGTCACCAGAGACAGGAGTGTCCTCATTACACACAATGACATTTATTTGCATGAAAAAAACCCTTCAAAATTCATTATTTGTCTGTTCCATTAGCTAGCAGTTTACTTTGCTTAATGCACAGCTTTGGCTTCTGTTGTTTGGCTTGTTTAAATATTTTAATCATAAAAGTAATTATGTAGATACACTTAATGAAAAACCTCCTGAAAATACAAATGAATCCCAATTCTTTCCTTTACAAGGTGCCCCCATAATTCATCCTTTGATCTGAAGTAACTGAAAGAACAACTTAATGTGTATTATTTTGATGCCAATTCTAAGTTTTTTCCTTAGTTCACTGTATCACTGTATCACTGTCATCCCGTTGCTCATCAACTTGCTCAAACGGGCACCAGTAACGTCTCCATTGTGAGACTTGTTGTGACTGTTTTTGGCATATGGATTACACCACAGAGAGCTTGCCAGGCTCTGCCATGCAGGCGGGATACTCTCAGTAGCTTGCCGGGCTCTCCAAGAGGGACAGAGGAATCAAACCCAGGTCAGCTGCGTGCAAGGCAAACACCCTACCTGCTGTGCTATCACTCCAGCCCAGCCAGCTTAGTTACAGTATAAAATATACTGTGCTTTTAATATGCATGAGAAATAAAGAACATATTCATCTGACTTTGCCACTTAATAAAATGGATGTGGCTCTTTCCATGACAGAACACATAGATCTACCTCACTTTAGTAATTACTCTCTAGAATTCTGAAGTATGTATGTGCTGTAATTAATTAAACTCTTCTGCTGATAAACACATAAGTTGTTTCCCATTTTTTGGTATGATTAATGGAACTTAAATCAACATCTTTTAACATGATTCTTGGGAAAATGTGTGTTTTTTCATAAGAAAAACATTTTATGTAGAGAGAGTAATTAAAGAGGAAAGGGTGTGAATAGTTTTATTTTTACCAATACTGCTAAAAGCTTATTCCAAAAATAAAAGCATTTTAATTCCCTACATGCTCAGAACCATTTTATTTTATCAATTTTTTTCATTTGAGGAAAATTGCTGGTCAAAAATACTGTTACTATTGTTTTAATTTATATTTCCTATTTGCTCTTTAGCTTTAGCAGAAAGTTAATCCCTCCTCCTATAAAGTTGGGTTTATATACTGATGTTCAAAGCATAAGTTTTGCTATGGGTATTTATTTAAAGTTCTGATATTGAAGAATGACATTTCTTCTTTATTTTGAGAAACAAGGTTTGGGCCAATGATCAGACAGGAAACTCTCAAAGTGGGAGGAGCACTGACATTATCTTGGAGTCAGCAATTGCCAGAGTTTAACATCACTGTCACTGTCACTGTCATCCCGTTGCTCATAGATTTGCATCTCCAATGTAAGAATTGTTACTGTTATTGGCATATCGAATATGCCCTGGGTAGCTTGTCAGGCTCTGCCATGAGGGCGAGATACTCTCAGTATCTTGCGGGGATCTTCAAGAGGGGCAGAGGAATTGAACCCAGGTCGGCCGCATGCAAGGCAAATGCCCTACCTGCTGTGCTATCGCTCCAGACCGAGTTTAACATACGAAATCAAATCCAGAGTGCTCCAGGCAACTTGACAGTCAAGACTCTGAGGCCAACGTTTGGTATAAAGAATGAAAGGGTCCAGAAGTGGAGACACACCTGACATGGAGAAATTCATCTCATTCTGAATAACAACAGGGAAATGATAAAGTTGGTGAGCAGTCGGGCACTTTTACCTCATGGAGACAGAATGGCCCCAGGCCTGGTATAAGAGGCATATTTGATCCACTTATATGCAAATTTCATGATTTCATCTTTTCTAACAGCTGCATAGTATTCCATTGTGTAGATATAGCAAAGTTTCTTTAACCATTCATCTATTTGGGGGCACTCTGTTTTTTTCCAGATTTTGGCTGTTGTAAAGAGTCCTGCAATGAACATACAAATGCAGATGTCATTTCTACTATACCTTTTTGCCTGTCCAGTATATATTCCCGAGTGGTATTGCTGGGTCAAATCACTGTCATCCCATTGCTCATCGATTTGTTTGAGTCGGTACCAATAAAGTCTCTCATTGTGAGACTTATTGGTACTGTTTTTGGTATATCAAATACACCACGGGTAGCTTGCCAGGCTCTGCCATGCAGGCGTGATACTCTCAGTAGCTTGCCAGGCTCTCAGAGAGGGGCAGAGGAATCAAACACGGGTTGGCCGCGTGAAAGGCGAATGCCCTACCTCTGTGCTATCCCTCCAGCCCAAACAAAAACAAAACAAACGATAAAAAGAATAACAGCATCATAGGCACAAAAATATAGAATATTAAGATGCTATAAATGTTAACTGGAAGACCAAAGAAAATGAAAGCAAAGAAACTATACTTTGTGCTATGACAATTCCATGACCATCAGAAAGAAGACTAAAGAGAACAACCTGAGTGAGCAGGAAGACATACACCAACATGCCTATGCATCAAGACAAAGTCTCCCTGACATGATTCTTTCCTACACAGCTTTTTATTGTACTTCCCATCTCTTAATGCAAACTTTTTATGACTTCCTAAGTTTCCTAAGTTTCTTTCTTCCTCTTAAATAAATGCAATGCGATATTTAATAAAGCATCTAAATACTCCAAGTATAGTTAAGAGAAACAAAGTAGGCTTAGCTAATGTGAACTGGATGTCAAGGCATTTTGTTTTAATCAAATAATTTTAATATCTGCTAGATATTTGCAAATCCCTTCTCAGAATTTTAACTCATTTATATATATATATATATATATATATATATATATGTTTGTGTGTGAGTGAAATCCCCAATTAATTTTAGACTAGAGAAGAAATTAAGGCAAATAGCATAGTAAGAAAATGTACTCGAAATTACTTACGCTGGATCAAATGGGAACTCAATTTCTAATTTTTTGAGAATCGTCCATATTGTTTTCCTAAAGGGCTGAACCAGTCGGCATTCCCACCAGCAGTGAAGGAGAGTCCCTTTTTCCCCACATCCAGGCCAACACCAGTTGCTTTTGTTCTTTTGGATGTGGGCCAGTCTCTGTGGTGTGAAATAATATCAACATGGAAAGTACCATGTTAAGTGAAATGAGTCAGAAAGAGAGAGACAGACATAGAAAGATTGCCCTGATCTGTGGAATATAAAATAACAGAGTGGAAGACTAACACCCAAGAGTTGTAGAGATAAGGACCAGGAGGTCTGCCCCACAGCTTGGAAACTGGCCTCACATGCTGGGGGAAAAGGCAGCTGAGATAGAAAAGGAAACACCAAGTAGAGGATAGGGAGGATCTGTTCGTGTTGAAAGATGTGAGCTGAAAGTTGACTGTAGACCGAACATGAAGGCACTCAATACCTCTATTGCAAACTACAACACCAAAAGGAGAGAGAACAAAAGGGAATTCCCTACAACAGAGGCCGGGTGGGTGGTGGGGAATGGGGTGGGGGTGGTGAGAGGGATACTGGGAACATTGGTGGAGGAGAATGGGCACTGGTGGAGGGATGGGTAAACAATCACTGTATGAGTGAAATGCAAACACAAAAGTTCATAAGTTTGTAACTGTACACCACAGTGAGTTTCTAATTTGTTTTAAAAAGAGGCATATTTTAATGAGCAAATATGAACCTCTTGTATTTAGGTCCATTTATTTGCTTATTCATTCACATGTTCATCAATTATTGAAGATGTACTCTAGAAAGAAAATAAAAATGATAAAACACTTAATTTCGTTTGGAGCTTAGGTTAGACTATATGAACAGCCCATTTTAGGCTATAGGTAGATAACATTGGGGCTTTTTTATAACACACATACCCCTTGGTAACCAGAATTACACAACTCTTGATAAATAAAGGATACGTTTTTGAACGGCAAAGTATTAATTCAGAAAAGTCAGAGGAAGATAGTGTTTTTTAGTTCAACTACATATTATATCCTAAGCATCTTTTAAGAATTTACTTCTTGAGCCAGAGGCATAGTACCAAGGTTAAGGTGCCTTACTTACATGTAGCCAACCCTAGTTCAATTCTGGGTGCCACATATCATTTCCGAAGTGCCAAAACAAGTGAACCCTGACCACAGAGCCAGGAGTAAGCCCTGAGCACTGCTGGGTGTGTTCCAAATCCCCTTCTCTACCAATAAACAATTGTACTTCTTACTAGAACTTTGATGGTGAGTACAGTGGTGTGTATAAATACATGTGGAGTTGTAAAACTATACTCAGAAAGTGTTACACAGTATTGTAAACCGATGGTAAATCACTAACATTTGAGTACAAAATAAGTTACTCTTGTTATCCTTATCGAAATCTGAGCTCAGTTCTACCAGCACAGAGATATTTGTCTTCTCTGTCTAGTTTGTTTTATGAAACTGACAGCTCTGTAGTAACAGCTTTCTTATAAATATAACAAGGGGTCTGAGACTCCAGAAAACTCGAGGCTAAGATTCCATAATCCATCTCATGTCTAATTGGTACATTTCAATTTTCAAAAATATAGATGACAACCCTTGAATTCCAATTGAAACTTCCTAAGAGAATGCAATCCACATGAAAATGTTAGGGGTCAGAGCCACAACATTTGTTAGGGCATTTACTTTGCACACGGCTGACCCAAGTTCATTCCCTGGCACACCACATCATCCTTGGAACAGCCGGAAGTAACTACTGAGCACAGAGCCAGGATTAAGCCTTGACTACAGCTGGGAGTAGTATGCCACGCCACCCCTTGACACCTCAAACACACACCCGACCATCACTAAAAAGGAAGTCAGGTAAGTTGAAGTGAGAACTGAATTCCCAGAATCGTGCACACTCATTGCTCTTTCTTCTCTTTTGGGATCAGTAGCCCTGATCCTCATCCAGGGAAGGCTTGGCTTTCACTGAATTTTCCTGGGAAAGCTGGATGGCTACCCTCTGTACTATAGCTCCAGCCCACATGTTAAAATTTTCATGTCTCAAAGTTTCTTTATTATTTTTATATATTTTCAGTGTTTACTTTTAATCTATAATCTTTCCTCTTATTTCTTGAGCATATGGAATACATTTGAAATAACTTTCAATATCTTTACTATCATAGTTGCAATATTAAGTCAGTTTTTGATCAAATAATTTTCCTTCTAAGCACCAATACGAATTTCATGCTTTTGATCAAATTATTTTATTTCTCGGCACCAATACTAATTTCATGCTTTTCTGCATATCTGATCCATTTTATCCGATGCCAAACATTGTGACTTTTATCTTCCTGAGTGTTGAATATTTTAAAATTTTTCTTTTCTATAAATAGATACTGATTTTTTTTTAAATTAGCTTATTTTTAGGCATTATTGAGACTTTCAGGCCATGAAAAGCTTAAAACTTGGTTATATAAGGCAGAAAGAGTTTGGCTACAGAAATATTACCTACCTACAAAAGAAAACCCCCTTCCAAATATTCTAAGTAATGACTCTTGAATGATAAGGATTTTCATTTTAACTAATGGGAGCAGGAATTAATCCAAATCTTGTCTGAATGTCAGAGTTATCTTTCTGCACATCTCTCTCTGTAATAGTCAGTCCTACAAATTCTAGCCACTCTGATCTCTTAGCTCCATGTCCTAAACTCAGAGTCTTTCCAGGTTCCCCCTCTGTCAACTGTGGCTGCCCTATCTACCCATGCACACGTCGGAATATTGTAGGATCTTTGTATATCTTGTAGATCATTGTGCTTTGTGCCCAACAAATTGAAAACTGTTTCACATTTTTACATTTGGAATTTGAGGTATATAATGTAAATTTCTATTTTTTTTAATTTCACCATGGCCAAAAACAGAAATCCTATTATCCAAACTGAAGAGCTAAATAATTAAGTTATGACATCTGTTCCAGAATTTCAATCTCATTTGAACTAAGTGAATATTGAAAATTTTTAATATATAATACAGCGGTTAGGGTGTTTGCCTTGCACGCAGCCAACCCAGGTTCAATTCCTCCATCTCTTGAAGAGCCCGGCAAGCTACCAAGAGTATCCCGCCCGCACGGCAGAGCCTGGGAAGTTCCCTATGGCATATTCGATATGCCAAAAACAGTCAAAACAATTATCACAATGAGAGACGTTACTGGTGCCCACTCGAGCAAATTGATGAACAACGGGATGACAGTGCTACAGTACAGTATTTATATATAATATATAGTAAATATATAGCATTTCCTTTAATACTGACATACTTATATATAACTGGGACTATAGGCAACAAAATACTACCAATCTTTTATTCTCTTAGGGAAATTAGAAGTGACTCTTTTAATTTCTTATTTATGGTTTTAATTTTTCTAACATTTCTGAACCATATGTATTACATTTATAATTAAAAACTATATAAATATTTTTAAATGATTTTGTCTGCTAAAAATAAGTACATATTCTCTAGATGGTTTGTTTGCAATATGGATCAACCTCTTGCTGGATTCTACCCAGCCTCTGGCATGCCTACTGCCTGTTTGACTAAAATAAGAAAAAAATGTAGTCCAATTAGTAAACTATGTGTAGTCATCCAGTTTTCTCCACAAATTCAAAGACAACGCTGCACTAAGAATTTATCTTCTTTTTAAAATCGTCTCTCCAGAAAAATTGCTAACTAAATATAAAATGAAAAATTATATTTACATTTAAATATTCCCCATGATATGATTGGATCTAACATTTATGAACAGTACACAGGAAATATTGAAAGAGAAATTAAATGATAACATTCATTATTGTGAGTGTTATTTATATACTTCTGTTAAAGCACACAATAATACTATTTTTAAAATACATTGTCATTACTGTATTAATTTCCATTTGTACTTGAAAATCCACTTCTAATTTCCTATGATTCATATATTTTCATAAGAATATTTGTTTTCTTTTATGGAATTTTATCAATAGCCTCTTGACAAATGAGAAAATATATAAAAGTGCTATGATTCAGAGTTTTGATGATGGTTCTCTATTGTATGTATTGTCTGTTTTATTGTTAATAATATCTCATCATTTTTACACTTATCAGTTCCAGTATTGTGATAATTTTGCTCACATAATGCAATGACAAAGGCACAATGATCATTGACTTGATTCTTTGGGATGTATGTTCTGATCCTGCACCTCTACTTGTTTTATTTTTCTTTATAGAGGAAAAGCAGTGTCTGTTTTTATTTGATCTTTGTTTGGGGGACCATAGCCTTCTTTCTGAATTTAATAAATTCCTGAGTGTTACTAAATGATTTTGATAAAAAAATATGCCCATTTTGTGTCCCATTTTCTATTGTAGACAACAACAACAAAAAACAAAAAAACAAAGTGATACCATAGGAAAATAAAAAAATAGTACTAGTTTTACAAGAGGGGCTGGAGCACAGTGGGTAGGGCGTTTGCCTTGCACGCAGCTGATCTGGATTCGATTCCTCTGCCCCTCTCAGAGAGCTGGACAAGCTGCCAAGAGTATCTCGCCCGCACAGAAGAGCCTGGCAAGCTACCTGTGGTATATTCAGTATGCCAAAAACAGTAACAACAAGTCTCACAATAGAGATGTTACTGGTGCTCGCTTGAGCAAATCGATGAGCAACAGGATGACAATGATACATTGACACAGTTTTACAAGAGAGCGGCTGGAGTGACAGCACAGCTGGTAGGGCATTTGCCTTGCACACGGCCGACCAGGGTTCGATTCCCAGCATCCCATATGGTACCCTGAGCACCAACAGGGGTCACTCCTGAGTGCAGAGCCAGGAGTGACCCCTGTGCATCGCTGGGTGTGACCCAAAAAGCAAATAAAACAAAAACAAGAGAAAACTAACCTTTGGTAATATATTAAAGTTGGCAAAAAAAGTATCAGCAAGATTCTGGTGCTTATTAATTTATTTATTTATCCAGGCCTGCTTTCTTGTTAGGCATGGTTTAACGTTCGGTTGTTAAAGTTTGAGTGCCATCATTTCAATGTTGTTGACTGTACTTTGAATATCTAGATCTATCCCTTAGTGCTGCTGATGTCCTGAGTCCCCTTGACCTCTGTCTCCCAGTTCTTCTCAATTGTCTCTTCCCCCCTCCCCACAACCCTAAACTTTTTTTTTTTACGTTTAACATATTTTATTGTTTAGTATGAATGATGTTAAATTAGCTTTGGGGTAGCATTACATTGTTCCAGATGACTGAAGTTTTAAAAAAATCCTAACTGACCACCTGTAATGATGTTTAATTGTCTAAGATATATCATTCCAAGCAGATTTTAAATATACAACAAATACAACCAAGTTCCTCAAGTTGCTTTTATTTTCTGTTTTTAAAATTTTTTATTAATTACTGTGATGTACAGTTACAAACTTATGGACTTTCGTGTTTGCTTTTCACTTATACAGAGATCATTTACCCATCCCTCCACCAGTGCCCATTCTCCTCCACCAATGATCCCAGTATCCCTCTCACCACCCGCACCCCATCCCCCACCACCCCACCCTGCCTCTGCTCAGATAGAGAAGGGAACACAAAGTAGAGGATGTTGGGAGGACCCATTCGGGTTGGAAGATGCAAGCTGAAAGTAGACTATAGACCAAACATGAAGGCCACTCCATACCTCTATTGCAAACCCTAAGCTTATTAAGTGTTTGAAAAATTTCTGTAGCACTGTACAACTGTCATCCCATTGTTCATCTATTTGCTCGAGCGGGCACCAGTAGTGTCTCCATTGAGAGTATTGTTGTTCCTGTTGTTGGCATATTGAATTCCCCACAGGTAGCTTACCAGGCTCTGTCGTGCAGGCAGGATACTCTCGGTAGCTTGCCAGGCTCTCCGAGAGGGATGGAGGAATCGAACCTGGGTAGGCCGTTTGCAAGGCAAATGCCCTACCTGTGGTGCTATCACTCCAGTTCCATTCTAAGATATTTAAATTTCTCTTTCAAGAAGTTATTGTTCCATTGACATTAATTTCCTAAGTTCGATCTCATTGATTTTACTTTGTACCTTTATTGTTATTCGTGTCTTCTTTTACTTAGGTTTAATTTACTTATTGGGCCAGAGTGATTTTGCAGTGGGTAGGGCGCTTGCCTTGCAGGCAACTGACCTGGGTTTAATTCCAACACCATATATGGTCCCTGAGGACTGCTAGGAGTGATCCCTGAGCACAGAGCTCTTAGTACGCCCTGAGCACTGCCAAGTATGACGCAAACCCCCTCCAGAAAGTTAAATTTACTTATCTCTTCATAGTTTTTTAGGTTGGAAGCTATTTCTCAGCTGAAACTTTTGTTTCTTTCTATACATAAACATTTAATTTCATAAATCTCCTACTATACATTTTAGCTGAGTCACCCAATTTTAATATTTTTTTATATTTTCTTTTTATATTTGTTTTGGTGCCACATCTGGAAGTACTTAGGGTTCTACTCCTGTCTCTGTGATCAAGGATCACTCCTGGTATGCTCAAGGAATATGCATATGCAGTGCTGTTGATTGGCAGGTTACCCAGGTGCAAGCCCAGTGCTTTACCTGCTGCTCTACTCTCTCTCCAGCCCTGTGTTTAGATTTTTCATTCAGATAAAGATGTCTTCTAATTTTCTTCCTTCAGTAATTTCTGTTGAAGCATGGGTTAATACAATGTGTTGTTTAATTTTCAAATACCCAAGGCAGAGCTCCCGGCAGCCGAAGGCCACTGGAACCTAGCTACAGCCATGCTCGAGGCCCCTCTCCACACGTTTGAATGGGCCTCACGCATGAAGGGACCAGTAGAGGAACCCAGGTGTGTGTAATCCCATCAATGGCCAACTTCCAGAGACTTAAAAGCAAGCTCCCAGAAGCTTATCTTGTAGCCTACTTCTCCCTCTGGGAGAAGCTGGCAAGCTTCTGAGAGTTTCCTGCCCACATGGGACGGCCTTGCAAGCTTCCCATGGTATATTCATATGCTAAAGCCAGTAACAAGCTGGATCCCACTCCCCTGACCCTGAAAGAGCCTCCAGTTTGATAGCATTGGGAGGACATAATCCAGAGAGACTTCTAAGATCTCAGGGAAAGGATGAATGGAGAGGTTACTGAGCCCGCTCAAGAAATCGATGATTAACGGGATTTCGTGATCATGATATTCGTCAAACGCATATCTGTGAGTGAGGTTGTTGAATCACATAGCAGATAAACTTTTAATATTTTGACAAAAAAAAACTTAGTGTTTTTCATAGAGGCTGGAATTTACATTCCCACCAATTGGTTCCCTTTTCTTCACATCCACTCCAACACATGTAGTTTCTTGGTTTTGGGATAATAGCCATTTTTGGGATAATAGCCATTTCATGGGTGTTAATTGATATTTCATTATCTTAACTTGCATTTCTATAATAAGTATATTTACATGTGCATGTTGGTCATCTGCATAACTTTTTGGAAAAGTGTATTCAGCTCTTCTGCATAGTTTTATAGGGTCCATCTCACCTCTAACAGTGCTCATTGGACCTGGGACTATACCTGGTGGGGATCAACATTAGTGGTGGGGTCCTAAGGGTTCCATGCTCAAGCTTATGCTCAGCTTCAACGGGGTGGAACATGGTTGTGTCCTAGGGACTGTTCTGTGCCTGGGGAACTCAGGGCCTTATAAATGCTAGACATATTTTTATCACCTGGGTTATCTCCCACGACTTTGCCCCCCTTTTAAGGGAGATGTGGGCATACCCAGCTGCGCTCAGTTCTTACTTCTGATTCTGTGCTCAAGGATCACACCTGATACTTCTTGCGGGACCATACAGAGTTTCTGGGGATTGAACCTGGATCTGATAAGTACAAGACAATCCCCTTACACACTATACCATCTCTATGACCCCTTATCCATTTTAATGGGCTTAATTTTTATATTCTTTTTGATTTGTACTAATTACTTAAAGATGAGCAAGGGAAGTGAAGGTAAATGTAGAGAATAATACATTCTGTTCAGCAAAGGACTATTTTTTTTTGCTTTCTGGGTCACACCCAGCAATGCTCAGGGGTTACTCCTGGCTTTGCACTCAGGAATTACTCCTGGCGGTGCTTGGGGGACCATATGGGATGCTGGGGATCAAACCCTTGTCGGCCGCGTGCAAGGCAAACGCCCTCCCCGCTGTGCTATCGCTATGGCCCAGCAAAGGACTATTTTTAAGGACTTTTTAACACAGTTGTGTCACAATATTCATATAATATGACAGAAATTTGAAATATTTTTTCAATATAGCATGGTCGCACTGTAGCACTGTCATCCCATTGTTCATCAATTTGCTCGAACAGGCACCAGTAACATCTCCATTGTGAGACTTGTTGTTACTGTTTTGGGCATATCGAATTCACCAGGGGTAGCTTACCAGGCTCTGCTGTGCGGGTGGGATACTCTCGGTAGCTTGCCAGGATCTCCGAGAGCAACGGAGGAATTGAACTCAGGTCAGCCATGTGCAAAGCAAATGCCCTACCTGCTGTGCATATGTGCTCCAGCCCTCATGCTGAATGAAATAGCACCGTAGCACTGTTGTCCCATTGTTCATCGATTTGCTTGAGCGGGCACCAGTAATGTCTCCATTGTGAGATTTGTTACTGTTTTTGGCATATCGAATATGCCAGGGGAAGCTTGCCAGGCTTTGCCGTGCGGGCGGGATACTCGCAGTAGCTTACTGGTTGCTCTGAGAGGGGCGGAGGAATTGAGCCTGGGTCGACCACGTGCAAAGCAAACGCCCTATCTGCTGTGCTATTGCTTATATATATATATATATATATATATGCATATACATATAAAATAAGAGAAATTTCTTGCTGCAAAGGGGAGAAGGACAGACAGAGCCTTTGAAGTTAAGCTCTGCAATTAAAAGAATCTGTTGCAGGGTGGAACAATAGTACAGTGACTAGGGCCTTTGCTTTGCACATGGCTGAGCCTGGTTTGATCCTTGGCATCCCATCTGATCCCCCAGCATCGCCAGGACTAAGAGTGCAGAGCCAGAAATAACCCTTGAGCTTTGCCATTGTGTTCCCTGCCCCTTCCTTGCCCCCTCCCCTGCCACCACCACAAAAAGATTCTGATAGCACTTTCACTTTCCTTTATGTGATTTTTCACAGACAGAATGGAGAGAAATTTGATCATAGGTTGAATACTGAAGTAAATAGCACACTCCAAAGAACACTCCAGAAATTCATCAATGACATTGCTTTGCTATTTCCCTTAATGTTGCTTTCATTGAAACTGTGGTTCTTAATGCTTTTGTATATGTATTCCTTTCAGAATCTAACGAATTTGGGAAGAAGACTTTTACCAAATAAACTCTCTCATATGTGCCTAAAATTCATAATTTTTCTGTAATTTCAGGGGTCGAATAGATCCTTTTCTTTTGTGAATTTAATTGTGTCTTCCCAAAAGATATTTTGAAGTCCTCACCACCAGTACTTGAAACATAATCTTATTTGAAATAGTCTTTTCAGAGATAAAACCAAGTCATTAGGAACATGGGTCCTAACTCAGTATGGTTGGTGTGGAATTGTCATGTGAAGACAGAAACATAGATTGAAGTAATATACTCATGCATAGAACACCAAAGATTACAAACTGTCACCAGAAACTAAAACATAGAAGTCTCTCTCTGAATATACTGAAGGATACCAACAATGCTGACAACTTTATTACAGATTTCTGGCTGCCAGAAAAAGGTAAAGATAAGATTCTTCTGCTTTAAGCTACCTAGGTACTTTGTTTTGGCAAAGTACATAGAAAAACAAATGCTGCTTCTTGAAAGTGGGTTGTTGCTATAATGAATAAATAAAATATAGAAGTGTCTTTAAATTGTGTATTGTGCGATGTTGAAATAATTCTGAGACATTAATAAAAATTCCTAGATTGCTTTTTAGTGAGTTAGGTGGAAATGTAAACATTAAAGGTGTTTCTGATGAGACTTTAAAAAGAAATGATGAAGTTTTATTGAACACTAGAAGAAAAGCAATATTTATTACAAAACAGCAAAAGGAACCTTGTTTGAGTTATGCTCTACTATTAGGTGTAATACAAAACTTGTGAACAACAAGTTAGATATTTAGCTGAGAAAAATATTTAGAAATTAGTTAGAAAATGCAACCTAATATCTCCTGACTGCATATATTAAAATGAGAAAGCAAGTAAATAAATTAAAGAATAAATTATTAAGCAACCAGAATTTAGTGATTTTGAAAATTCTTCTTGTGGCCAGGGGAATAGCTGGAAGACTGCTTCATGAGCAGAGGGGAGAAGTCAGATGGGATAGAGAAGGGGTCACTAAGAAAATGATGGCTGGAGGAACCAGTTGGGATGGGAGATGCATGCCGAAAGTAGATAATGGACCAAACATGATGACCTCTCAGTGTCTGTGTTGCAAGCCATAATTCCCCAAAGTAGAGAGAGTATGGGGAATATTGTCTGCCATAGAGGCAGGGGGAGAGTGGAAAAGGGGGGATATACCCGGGATATTGGTGGTGGGGAATGTGTACTGGTGGGGGGATGGGTGTTTGATCATTGTGAGATTGTAACCCAAACATGAAAGCTTGTAACTATCTCATGGTGATTCAATAAAATTTAAAAAAAGAAAATTCTTCTTGTATCTAGTTTTCATGATTTGAAGACATGACTAAGAACTTCTTGGATGGCTTAATAATTGTTTATTAAATATGTTGAGAGTATGATCCTTATAGATTCAGTCAACCAACTCATAACCAGCAATCGAGATTTGATTACATAAGAAGAATATTAAATAGCTTCCATATCTAATGACATGGATTCCCACAACACTAACAGTAAATTTAAAGTGGTTTTGAAAAGTATATCACTATAGCATTGTCAGCCTTCATTATAGTGACTATAGTAACTAATTGTGTCAAAATTAAGGAACAATGACCCCAAAACATAGCCATGAACACAAAATTGAAAGAAAGTCTAGACTTAGGAGATAGATTGATACTTTCTACATTCTATAGGATGGAACTGTTGTACAAAACTAACTGTAAATTAAATAAAGAAGGTCCACAATGGAATACTATGGAGCCTCAGAGAATGATGAAAATATGCAATTTGCTGCAATGTGGTTGGAAGTGGAAGATATCACATTGAGTGGAGTAATCCAGAAGAATGGCGAACATTCATCTGTGGTATATAGAATAATGGATGAAGAAATATAATAAAAGGGAAAGGCTTAGGTCACCCATGATGCCTTTATTTTATAGAAGATGGACAGAGAAGGAAAGGAATAAAGTGGGGGGGAGAAGAAAACAAGAAGCAATGGATGAACAGGCATCAGAACTTCCATTATACCGGTATAGCCATATATCCCAACACAAATTCAACAAAACTGAAAGTATGAGATCTAAGTGGCAGTCACTCAAACTTTGTACTGTGACTATCAAGTTGATAGGCGGGGATGGGTTGCTGGTTTGGGTGGGAAGGGAATATGGGAATACTGGTGAAGGGAAGTTGACACTTATGTTGGGAGGTTGTGTTGAAATATTATATGCCTAAAAGTCAACTATAATTAACTTTGTAAATCACAGTTCTTTAATAAAAATGAATAATTTTTAAAAGAAGGCGAAAAGGATGAACATCAAGTTATAATTATTTTGAACCTTGAAAACCTGAAGAAATGTGTCCTGCTATGCTTTGAACTTACTTTTCGCAAATGACTGATTTCCTTCTAATCTCCCTTTTGGAATAAAATGGATGCCTATCTTGTTGTCCTGCATTTATATCTTAGAAAAATACAACTTTTTTTTCTAGGTTTCAAAGGTCCAAAATAGATAAAAAATTTTGCTCCAGAACTGACCATACTAAAAGTCTTAACCATAACTTACTTAAAAGTTGTAGATAAGACTGGTAAGGGCACTTGCCTTGCATGTAGCTGACAAGGAATTGATTTCTGACATCACATCAGGTTACCCAGGTACCACCAGGAGTAGTTCTTGAGCAGAGACAAGAATAATTCCTGAGCATCACCGGGTATAGCCCCCAAACAAACAAACAAAAATATTGATAATACAAATTTGGTCTTAAAAACTTATTTAATGATTGAGCTTCTGTGAGTTCCATTACTGTTAAGGATGTCTTACCATGCACATAATTCCAATACCACAGCACTCACTAATGTACCCACCTCCACAATTTGGCACTTTTTGAGTTGGGCATATTTAAGTAAAATTTTAGGTTTAAAGCTGTTGCTTTGATTTTCAGAGATCTTTACAATAAAGTTAATGCCTTTTTGTATTTGTGGAAGGGCCCTACAGAAGAAATACTGTCCTGAGTTGAATGACAAGAGGAGAGAAAAGGAGAAGTACATGTTCAAGAAAGAGCATGGGCTTCTTTAAAATGGAAACACACAAGCAAAGAAACATCGAGACAAGCAAACAAGATGTGTTCAAGGAAGAATACAGGCTTGAGGATCAAGATTATCGGTTTTAATTTAATATTACTAGTGCCTTATAAATGAAAGGAGGTGGTATAAATACTGACACAGAAGGCATCCCAAAGAAAGATGGAGTCAGAGATTGGAATAATGCTTCTAGAAGGAAATGAAACATTTTCAGCTAAACTAGAATCTAAGAGACAAGGAAACCTCATTAGAAATGAATCTCACTAACACTATTTCTTGATTCTAGAGCAGAGACAATGAAGTTATCTTGATTTAAAACACTTGGTTCAGGATCCAAAGTGATACTATAGCAGGTGGTGTGCTTGTCTTGCATGAAACTGCCCCAGGCTCAAAACCCAGCACCATACATTGTCCCCTGAGTCTGGCCAGGGGCGATCCCTGAGTGCAGAGCCAGGGATAAAATCTGAGTATTTCTGGGTGTGGCACAATAAAAATTAAAGCACCTAGTTCATTATATTTTGCCTTAGAATCCCCATCAAATTAATGTATGCAAGCTTAAGCCCAATCTGTGATTCTCTTTAGCAACCTATGAAAGTCAAGATGCTTCCATTTTTAGGTATTTGTTCAGCAGCCAGACTGTTGGCAAGATGCCTTGATTACTGTATAAAGCAAATTTTGCAGCAACTTCTATGACTAAATTACATATATATATTTGAAGAATACATTTCTACTGTTTAGATACATTAAATAATTTAATAAACTAATAAAGAGTGAGCTTTGAAAAAGGGACAGGCTGGTATCAGAAATTTCACTGCAGGTTTATATTCTCCACATAATTAATGCTCGCTTACTGATTGATTAATGTGTTTACCTGCTTTCTCCATGAGCATAGAGTTGAATATCAAATTTGCAGCTGCCTCACTTTTTAATGGATATTTAAGCATACTCTTTTCACATACTAGGTAAAAATGTATCCTTAGCAAAATAACCTGTAATAGGCAAACAAACTGCACCTACTAAATTGGTAGTATGACTTCCTTCTAAAATTATTAACTTAGATTCATGCCACTTTCATAAGTCTATAGGACTATGAATTATGGAAAAATATAAGTTTAAAGAAGAAATACACCATATGTTAAAAATCAAACAATATAAGCCTGTGTATCATGCTGTTCTGAGTACAAAGAACCTGCTGAAAATTCATGCACTACAATAGGTTTCACAAAGTTATGCAATCAAAGTTTTCATTAAATGTACTTTAATCTCAGTCTCTAGAGTACTATATATTGTCCTATCAACTTTGAGGTATAGAACTCTTTTATGAAAGGCTTTCTTCTAATTTTATCTTACAGAGCAGTAATTTTTTATCTCTGATTATAAAGATAAGCATACACATTAATGTTAGGAGAATAATTTACTAATCAGATATTTGCTAGATATCTACTAAACATCTGGAGACATGCTGTATAGTGACAACACAGAGACAAATAATATAGGCAACTACCTTAATGGAATCTTTCTTATAGGAGTAGCTACAAAAATTAATAATTAATCTGTTATGGCAAGACACCCGATATTTATGGAGGGAGTGTGAAGAATTAGTGTTCTACGAGAGATAGTAATTGTATTGAATCTTAAAGCTGTCACATGCATTCCAAAGAGCTGTGATGGTATAAAAAAAAGCAAACGTGGGGTCAGAGAGGGAGTACAGCAGGTAAAGCGTTTGCAGTGCCCCTGTCTAAAATGTGATCTATCTCTAACATCCCATATGATTCTTTTGAGCACCGCCAAGAGTGATTCCTGAATGCAGAGCTAGGAATAACTCTTGAGCATTGCTGGGTGTAGCCACAAAGCAAAAACAACAATAACAGCAAAACCTTAAAGCAAAGGTAATAAATAACAAGTGACGTGATATATATTTATACTTAGAAAGGCAATTTTAACTCGAAGTTCATACTTAAATAAGTGTTTACATTTTCTAAACTTTTCAACTTTATGCATGGGGTTGTTGAACACATGTATGTGTTCTTGAAACTTTAGGGATAAGACAAGAGTAGTAAGGGAAAGGACTGGAAAGGTAGGCAAATATCAGAACAATAAAAACTTGTTTAATGTAATATATGCTAGTCAGATAGTTTGTACTTAGTTCTGAGAACAGTAGTAAAGTATTATGTTTTATTAGCAGAAGAGTAATACAGTGAGATTTTCCCTTTAGATGGCTTATTATGACAACAGATGAAATATATATTTCTCTAAGTAAAAATATGGACAAGGAAACTATTAGATAGAATAATATTTGTTGGGGTCTCAGCAGCCAGCCTGAGACCCTGGCCAAATCCCCTGCCCTTAGAAGCAGGAGCAGGCGCTCTTCACAGGGGCCCTGTGCCAGCACTCCAGCAGAAAGGCGCCCTGGTTGAGGAGATAATGGGATGAAACTTGAAAGTCACCACTAGTCTGAGCTAGCATACCCGACTTGAGAGGAGGGGAACATAAATCATTAGTTAACATCTATAAAAGGCCCAGCAAAATGTTTACTCAAGAGTTGATAACCAGGTGTCCATAATGTCCACTCATCCCTAAAAATTTGCCTTTAAATATCAGTATGTAAGCACTATAAAATGAGAGTTGCTTGACCTCCAACTCTCCCCCCTCTGCATGCGTGGTTCTTTCTCGGTGGCGGCGGGAGGGTGGCCGTGGTGCGCTGAGGGGCAGGGCAGAGGCTTCTCCCCTTCCCACTCCCTCTCCTCTAGGGAGTAAGTCCGGTGGCTGGGGGATCCTAGTCCAGTTTGCCGGGGTCTACTGGCCAGGATCCTGACATCTGGCTCCACGAACAGGGACGGTGTGGACATGGACAGCAAGGACATCGCTGGAGCAAGGTATGATCCTCTGACTACCCCGAATCCATGCAGTAAAATAGGCGACTGCATGGAGCAACCAGGCTGGGAATTCAGGAAGTGGAATGCAACTGGAGCTAAAGCTCTGCCCCCTGATAGTAAGGCAGGCTATCAGAAGAGTCCTCCTGGGGACAGGACTGTTTCGGTCAATTCTCACTTTGTTTTCGTGTCTCCCCCCAATGGGGTGCCTAGCATCTGTTCTGTATTGTCTCATTCTTGCTGTGTATTTTCAAAAGGCCAGCAGCAACCGCCTTTCTCCTCGCGAGCACGGATTGAGCACATAAATGCCACAGGGTGCTCGCCGCTAGAAAAGACACCTGTGATAGGATGAGGGGGTCACAGCCTGGGGTTCCAGATAAACTCGAGTCCCCCGCAGAAGAAAAACTGTGCAACAGGCAGGAACTCGTTAACAAGCATTCCATCCGTCACCGTTTATTGCGGGCGCTGCTGAGTCTCTCCTCTGTATTCTTTCCTTTGCCTCGGTGGTCTCCTAGAGGGGCCATCAACTATCCTGACCTTTTTGACACTACTAGATTCCCTAACATCATGGGCAACTCCATTCAGAAGGTGCATCACCCGGCTCTGAAAGCCCTACGTTATCTGCTAAAGAGCCGGGGGCTAGAATTCTCTGAAGACAGGGCAGCTAAGATCTGGGGCACTATCCTGGAGGTGGCTCCGTGGGTTCCCACTGGGGACCTCTTCTCCTGGGACACCTGGGATCAGGTAGAGAAGCTTGTCAGGGGGCAGACAGAAAAAACAGGCAAAAGTCCCCCACCAGGTTTGCATGCAACAATAGCAGCTTTAAAAGCATGCTTGGGCGGGGGGTGCTGGAGTGATAGCACAGTGGGTAGTGCATTTGCCTTGCACTCGGCCGACCCGGGTTCAAATCCCAGCATCCCATATGGTCCCCTGAGCACCGCCAGGGGTGATTCCTGAGGGCATGAGCCAGGAGTGACCCCTGTGCATCACCGGGTGTGACCCAAAAAGCAAAAAACAAAAAAAAAAAGCATGCCTCTGGGAGTGGGCCTGGAGAGTGGGCCTCTCCAGATACTAAACAAGCAGCTAGCTCAGGGCCGCCTCTTACTGACATAGAAGATGAGATCGCTGAAGAAATTCTTGGGGGAGTACACCTGAGCCTTTTCGCCCCACTGCCCCTCCAGAAGGCGCTTCTACTCCTTTTTTGACCCAAGACTGAAGAAGGACCATTGGAAACCCCTCTGGGCCTTCCCGGATCAACCCGGGGGGAGCCTGGCCTGCAGTTTGGTATGGGGCTCTTTCTTTAAGGAAGAATGTCATGCACAGGCAGACCGCAATGCTAATGCCCCAGCCCCCACCCCCATAACATATGGACAGCTGTCAGGGATGGCAGATCAGTGGAGCACAGGCCCCCAGCAGGCAGCCATCCCGGATCCTTATCGAGATCAGGTTCGCACCTTGGCGTTATCAGCCTGGAGGCGGCTTGAAGAAGGTCCCTCTGAGGCTCCTCCGGGTGGACTGCGGCAAAAGGTGGGGGAAGATCTCCCGACCTTAGTCGATGGAGTGCAACAAAGCATTCAGCGAAAGTTTCCCCCTGGGCTGCTGAGAGATCAATTTATCAAACTGTTAGTATGGGATGGCATGACTACGGAGCATAAGACCGCTTGTGCGGGTAAGAAAAACGGCTCCATACATCATTGGATATGTGCTACCCAAGACCTAGGGTCCCCTACGCAGCAGACCCGGGTGCTAGCAGCAGCCTTACAGGATCAGAATGAGGGCCTTGCAGAAACTCTGGCAGGCGCGCTGCAGGCTCAAACTGATTCTATGACGCAGGCATTCTCTCAGGCTTTTATGTCACTAACATCTAACCAGGGACTCTCCCAAGTAGAGTGTTTTGCCTGTGGATAAAAAGGGCACTTCCGCAGGGAATGCCCCAATAGAAAAAAATGTGGGCCCCCTAAGCAGAGGACCTTTAGACAGCGACCTGCCCCTAGAACACCATGCCCAAAATGCAAACGAGGATACCCCTGGACAGCACACTGCAGGGCATTTAGAGAGGAGCCTTTAAACTACCAAGGGGGCAGCCCCCAGCCCGGTCTCCAAAAGGGGGAAGATGAGCCCAGTATAAACTGGAGTGTCCCTGTTGTCAGGGGGGTAAGACCAAAGATAACTGTGCTGCTGGATGGTAAGGAGTTCAAAGGGCAGCTTGACACAGCCGCAGATAGGACTACAGGAAGCCTATTCTCTCCCTGAGTTGCACAGACTCTTAGGAGGGATTAACTGGCTCTGGGCGTGGATCCCTATCTCCTCAGGACAGCTTGCCCCCTTGTTCTCAGCACTGAGGGGACGAGAGCTGACGGATGTTATTAAACTAGGGCCTGCGGAAAGAGCTGCACTAGGAGAAGTTCAGAGGGCTTTAAACAGGGCTTCTCTGAGCAGGTTGGACTCTAAAAAAGAACTGGAGCTCTGGATAATAGCAGGCAAAGGAACTCTGTTAGCAGTAATCGTCCAGGAAGGAGACCCCCTCCAGTGGGTACACCTGTCACCTGGGGGACATCCCAGAGTTTATTCCCCTAGGGATCAGATGGCTGACCTTATCCAACTAGGTAGGGACCTAGCACTTCAGCATTATGCCCAAGAGCCACATACAATAATTGTCCCCTCCCAGCTTGGAAACCTGCAATGGGTAATGCGTAACAACGATAGGGTGGCAGTAGCCCTTGAAGGGTTCCAAGGAAAGATTGATTGCCACTATGGGCCATATAAATGGGTGTCCGCCTTTTCCTGCCTAGATTGGAAAGAGCCTACTTTATTTCAAAGCAAACCCATTAAGGGTGGTACAAAAGTGTACACTGATGGTGGACAGAGAGGAACGGCTGTTACCATTAGAGGGGCTGAGGTTACTGGCTCAGCACAACTCAAAGAGCTCTTCACTATGGTCATACATAGCTTTACAGAAAGTTCTGCAGCCTATGAACTTGTTTACAGATTCTTTAAAACCAGCTTTTTAAACAAAAAGGGGGAGCCAGCCCCCACCAGCAGTTAGGGCTTGCACTCTTCACATTAAATATATTAAATTTTTCAAAAGTATGCCTTTTCACCGGCACTGGCAACTAAAATTTTTTAGAGCTACTTAGCAAAGGGCTAGAAGGGGTTAATCTCAAATGTCAGCCCTATAGTCTGAAGCCACAGCATTGTGCATTCTCAGCTCAGCCAGCCATGCCTCAGTTGAAGACTATATTTCAGACCCTCCCTAACCTCAACAGTGAATTCTAATCACACTTTTGCCCAGCAGATAAAACTTGCTAATTTAGTTTGTTAACTCTTCCAGGTATCTGGTCTTGCAACTTTGTAAATGAGAAAGGGCTTGGAAAAAAATTGATTCTTATATTTGCATTAAAATCTGTCAAACACACAAAAAATAAATAGTGGCAAACCTCCTTTTAGGAGGAAAAGTCTATGCTTATATTTTAACAGATAACACCTACTAATGTACTCTGGGTCCTGCTATGGCTTCATCTGGAGTAAACTTCATCCTCCTGATACAGACCCCAAATCACCTGAGACTCCACAACCCTCCGAACTTCAACCTCAAACAGATCTCAGCTGGAAGTCACAAGGAAATCTGAGGAAGAGTCAGCGACAAAGGACCCCCATGGGGAAGGGCAGGCTGAACTGGCCTGAGGACTTAGTCTGGAATTTACGGTACCGACCTAATCCTGAACCTCAGAGAACTTTGTACACAAGTGTAAAATCCTTACTGTTTCATGGTAATCTATGAGGGTTTTAATCCTTAAAAAGTGTTTTCCTAGAAATCAGAATTCTAAAAATGTCTCCAGGTTAATATATGTTGTAAGAACTTTAGTTGTGAGCATCTTTAAATCTATAAGAACTGATATAATGTTTGTGGCTGCAGAGTAGTTTTGCCATGTTAAATAAGATGATTGTCAATTTGTGTCCAAACTTGTGATATCATTTTGTACCAGTTTCAGTGAGTTTAAACTTGTGGGATGACTATAGATGTATGTCTTAAGTCAGAAAGATAATGTATGGAGATATCATCAGTGAAAAGTAGAAAAGCAAAGTGCAGTTGGTTTGGGAATGGAAAAGTTACAGGACATAATGGATGTAAAGGAAGTTTGAGGTTGTGTTTTGAGGAAAAGAAACTGTAATCAATCTATATTGTTGTAAAAACTCTTTAAAGTATAGCTGCAGAATTGTTCTAGTATCCAGACTCTTGTTACAGTGCTCTTAGATCATTGCCCTGAATCCTTTACTATGAAGGAGACTCTTTACCCCTACAGGTAACCCATCAGCCCATTCAGAAGAGGGAGGTGATATCCACTCTAACCATAGCCACGCTGTTTGGAATTGGACTGGCAGAAGCCAGGACCGGTATCGCTTCACTCATGACCCTGCAGAGCAGATTCTCATCCCTCAGAGCGGCCATCGATGAAGACTTGGAGAGGATTGAGACCTCCATCAGTCATCTTGAGAATCCCTGATGTCCCTGTCAGAAGTGGTGTTGCAGAACAGGAGAGGACTGGACTTATTAATGTTGCAACGGGGGGGGGGGGGGTGTTGTGCGCCGCATTAGGGGAAGAGTGTTGTTTTTATGGTGATCATACTGGAGTTGTACGTGATTCTATAGCTAAGCTGAGAGATGGATTAGCTAAGCCAAAGAGGGAGCGTGAGGCACAAGAGGGACGGTTTGAGATATGGTATAGTATGTCGCCTTGGCTTACTACACTTGTGTCTGCCCTGGTTGGGCAGGTCATTTTGCTATTGTTACTTGTAACACTTGGACCATGTATTGTAAACCGCCTTGTTCAGATGATAAGAACCCGATTTGGGGCTGTGGTGATGCTCAGCCATGCAATAGATAAACTTGCAGACCCTCGACCAAGAGATGCGGCCCGGGTGCATGTGGCCATGGAAGGAGTGCGTGAGTGTGCCACCTAGCCGCCATGCAGGGAACAACGCTGGGTTGGAGAGCCAGAGACGGGTAAGACCTCAGAGGAGGCAACCTAAGACAGACCTGACCCCTAAGGCCCTAGCGTGAGGCTGTTGGGTGGCCCCCAACAGCTGGCTTTTATAAAACAAAAAGGGGGAGATGTTGGGGTCTCAGCAGCCAGCCTGAGACCCTGGCCAAATCCCCTGCCCTTAGAAGCAGGAGCAGGCTCTCTTCAAATGGGGCCCTAAGGCCCTGTGCCAGCACTCCACCCAGAAAGGCATCCTGGTTGAGGAGATAATGGGATGAAACTTGAAAGTCACCACTAGTCTGAGCTAGCATACCCGACCTTGAGAGGAGGGGAACATAAATCATTAGTTAACATCTATAAAGGGCCCAGCAAAATGTTTACTCAAGAGTTGATAACCAGGTGTCCATAATGTCCACTCCTCCCTAAAAATTTGCCTTTAAATATCAGTATGTAAGCGCTATAAAATGAGAGTTGCTTGACCTCCAACTCTCTCCCCTCTGCTTGTGTGGTTCTTTCTCGGTGGCGGCGGGAGGGTGGCCATGGTGCGCTGAGGGGCAGGGCAGAGGCTTCTCCCCTTCCCACTCCCTCTCCTCTAGGGAGTAAGTCCGGTGGCTGGGGGATCATAGTCCAGTTTGCCGGGGTCTACTGGCCAGGACGCTGACAAATATTAGGTTAATCTGGGGAGATAATAGTAGCTTACACTAATATAGTTATTTGGAGAAATGTCGATAAAATGACAGAAAAACTTTTAAATATGAAAATCAGAAACTTGTGTAGCTGAGCATGTGAGTGGTAAAAAGGGAGTTTAGGATGATTTCAAAAATTCTCTACTTATAACTGATACATGCATGAGAAACACAGCGAAGGGAAAGATAACAATTTATATTTTGTAGACTGAACACGGTTTGTCTTGAGCTGACAGAGATAGTGAACAAGCCAAATGTAAATGACCAGCAGGTATGGATTTGAGAATAATTAGGATTGAGTTCAAAACCTGAAGGTCACAGAAGCACAGAAGACTTATGAGCTCTATGGCTTGAATTTGATAAAATCAAATATTCTTGAATGAAAATTGTCACTCAGTGTATTTCTAAACATAACCAATCAACGAACCCTAAAAGATTCAGTACAGTGAACATATAATAATGAAATAATTGTGTGTTTATGATAGGAAAATGATAATAGAATTCTTGCTATGATGGATATTGTGTCATTTTTTAAATTTATTTTTGTTTTAGGGACACACTTGGCATGTTCAGGGCTTACTCCTGGCTTTGTGCTCAAGGACCACACCTGGTGGGACTTGGAGAACTCAAGCCAGCAGCATGCAAGACAAGTGACTTACCTGCTTGCTCCAGTCCCCAAATATGTCTTAAAGTAATGTGAGAAATTGCAGCTAGAAATATGCCAAGTCAACTTTGTTGCGCCAGGAAACAAACCTAGGTCTTATGCATGCAAAACATGTATTTTGCCACTGAACCACATTCCCAACCTATCCACAGATACTGTTTACAATTTTTTTTTGCTTTTTGGGTCACACGTGGCGATGCAAAGGGGTTACTTCTGGCTTTGCACTCAGGAATTACTCCTGGTGGTGCTCAGAGGAACATATGGGATGCTGGGAATTGAACCCGGGTCAGCCGTGTGCAAGGCAAACGCCCTATCTGCTGTGCTATCACACCAGTTCCCTGTTTACAATTTTATTTATTTATTTATTTATTTATCTATTTATTCATTTATTTTAATTAATTTATTTTTTAATTAGTGAGTCACAGTGAGCGTACAGTTACAAATTCACACATTTTCGTGCTTATTTTTCCCTCATGCAATATTTAAGAGCCCATCTCTCCACCAGTGTCCATTCTCCACCACCAATGAACCCAGTATCCCTCCCACCCCCACAGTCCCACCCCCCCACCCCATCCTGCCTCTGTGGCGGGGCATTCCAATTTGATATCTTTCTTTCCTTTTGGGTGTTGTGGTTTGAAATAGGGGTATTGAGTGGTCATCCTGTTCAGTCTCTAGTCTACTTTCAGCACACATCTCCCTTCCCGCACAGGATCTCCAATCACATATTACTTGGTGTTCCCCTCTATCTGGGATGACTTTCCCCCAGCGTGTGAGGACAGCTTCCAAGCTATGGAGCCAACCTCCTGGTATTATATACTACTATTCTTGGATATTAGTCTCCTACTCTGTTGTTCTATATTCCACAGATGAGGGCAATCTTTCTATGTCTGTCCCTCTCTTTCTGGCTCATTTCACTTAGCATGATACTTTCCATGTTGATCCACTTATATACAAAGTTCATGACTTCATCCTTTCTAACAGCTGCATAGTATTCCATTGTATAGATGTACCAAAGTTTCTTTAACCAGTCATCTGTTCTCAGGTCCAGACAGATTCACTGGCGAATTCTTCCAAACATTTAAAGAAGACTTGTTGCCAGTTCTCCTCAAGCTTTTCCAGGAAATTGAAAAGACAGGAACCCCCCCCCCCGAACAGTTTCTATGAGGCACATATCTCTCTAATACCAAAAGCAAACAAAGACTCCACTAACAAAGAAAACTATAGACCAATATCCCTGATGAACACCGATGTGAAGATCCTCAACAAAATACTAGCAAATAGAATCCAACAACTCATCAAAAAGATTCTACACCATGACCAAGTGGGATTCATCCTGGGGATGCAAGGATGGTTTAACATTCGGAAATCAATCAACATAATCCATCATATCAACAAAAATAAAGATAAAAACCATATGATCATATCAATAGATGCAGAGGAAGCATTTGACAAGATCCCACATCCTCATGATAAAAACTGTCACCAAAATGGGTTTTGGAGGAACTTTCCTCAAGATAGTCAAAGCCATCTACCACGAACTTATGGCAAGCATTATCATCAATGGGAAAAAACTAAGGGCCTTTCCTCTAAGATCGGGGACAAGACAAGGATGCCCACTCTCACCACTTTTCTTTAATATAGTACTGGAAGTACTAGCAATAGCCATTAGGCAAGAAAAAGATATTAAGGGGATTCAGATAGGAAAGGAAGAAATCAAGCTCTCACTATTCGCAGACAATATGATACTATACCTAGAGAAGCCTAAAAGCTCTAGTAAGAAACTCTTAGAAACAATTGACCTGTACAGTAAAGTCGCAGGCTATAAAATCAATACCCAAAAATCCATGGCCTTCCTGTTTACAATTTTTGAGAATTCTTTCATCCCTGAGCAATAGCACAGCTCCCCAGGGCATATTCGATATGCCAAAAAAAGGAACGACACCTTGCACAATGGAGTTGTTACTGGTACCTGCTTGAGCAAATCAATGAACAACAGGATGACTGTGCTACAGTGCTACCCTTAATTTATAATTCTATTAATGATAGTTTTATACATGTATTTCTTACACACCATATCCACCACCAGAGTGACTGTTTCCCTCCAACAATGTCCCAGGGACACCTGCTAACCACCATGAGGTAAGCTCAGTTCTTGTAGACCAACTGTCTGTTTGCGTTGCCTTTGGTCATGTGTTGGTCTTTACTGTTTATTTATGTTCCACTTAGATCATCTATATACTTTCCTATCCTGACTGACTTCACTCAGCATTATACAATCTAATTTTATGCATATAACATAAAATTTTATGATTTCATCTTTTCTTATAGCTGAGTAGTATTCTGTAGTGCACATATACCACTATTATTCTTGGTCACATGGGTTGTTTCCACAGCTTGGCTCTTATTAAGAATGTTCCCATGAATGTAAAGACATGGAGGTCTTTTTAAAATATTGTTTTGGGTATTTGGGCTATATGCCAAGAAGTGGAATTGCTGAATTATATGGAAGCTCAGTTAGGTTCTTGAGACATGTCCATATAGTTTTCCAACAAGTTTGAACCAATTAACATCCCCACCAATAGTGGATGAGGGTTCAAACATTTGGCATGTCATGCTTTCCCTCCAGCCTGTTTATGGAACTTAAATATTAAGCCACAAATTATATCTTTATCAAAATTAAATAATATCTTGTTCTTTGGGGTCAAATCATTACATTATGTAAACCAATATGTTTTATTTATGTATACCAAAAAAGAGAGAAAGGATTTAGGAAGCATAAAAATACTTTTAAAATTAATTTAATATGACACCTGATACACACATACAAAATTTCAAAAGAATTTTTAAAAGTTAAGTATAGAGAGGTCAACACTTACACATTCTATAGTCAAACTGTCAAAGCATAGAAAGAGAAACTTGAAAGCAACAAAAATAATTGACTCATCATATGTAAGAAATCCTCAATCATATTGTTTCTCCACAGAAAAAATGAATCTCAAAGGATATCATGTTTAGTGTTAAATGAAAATTAAACTTTCAAAGGAGAATTCTGTATCCATAAAAGATAAACCTGAAAAATTAGTAAAACGAGACAATCCCAGAGAAAAATAGCAGGTTTTTGTTACTAGTAGACACTCCCTACAATAAATGTTTGGAGAAATTCTCCACATAGAAATGAAAAGACATAGCCAAACAAAGAACACTAAATTGTTTACTATGTAAATTCAAAAACATTCACTATTTCATATTTGGTTTGCAACTTCTCTTCAGTATGTGTTTAATGACAGATGCCTAAAATTTGCATTATTAATAAACCTATACTGATGAGTACACTATATATAAACTTTAAAGTAGTGTAAGAATATAAAATCAAAGAGTGGAGCTGCATAAAATCAGGGATTTGGTTTACTGTGGAAGACAACATGAAATAAGGTCTATGCAAAATAGAACCTTTAAATTTCTGAAAGGTTTTATTGAAATACCTAAGGTGATCACCAAGAAAATAAACATATGGGAAAGAAAATAAACTACAGAATATTATCCCTAATAGAAGTAAAGCTCCATAGCAAAATCTTAGCAAACTCAATTAAACAATATGTTAAGAAGATTATATATCCAGGAATGCAAGATTGTTTCCTGGTATGCAATCAGTTAGTGTAATAAACTGTAACAACAAATGAAAAAATAAAGAGCATAAGATGATACTAATAGATTCAGAGAAAATTTTATATAAAATTCTATGTATATTTACAATAAATTTTAAAATGGGCCAGATATAGTATGAGGGGTAAGGTGCTTGTGTTTACACATCGCTGAACCTGGCTCAACCCTCAACACAATATATGGTCCTCTGACCACCAGTTATGATCCCTGAACACAGCAAGGAGTAAGCTCTGAGCACAACTGGGTGTAGCCTAACAAATCAGAGAGAGGTGAAAGTTACCAGTACATAGAAAAGACCATAAATAGCAAATACATAGAAAATATCCTACTTTGTGACAAAAGAAAGTATTCTTACTATAAGATCAGATCTAGGACAAAGATGTCCACTTTCATCACTATTTTCAACATAGCACTGGAAGTCACAGCTACAGCAATTAGGCAAGTAAAATACATAAAAGGGATCAAAATTGGAAAAGCAGAGGTAAAGTTGTCATTATTTACAGATAGGACAAAAATATATTTTCAGAAACATAAATATTTCACTAAAAATTGTGTGTTATATTGGAATCCATAAAATACACCAAGAAAAACATCCCAGAACTCTCCATGATATTGACTTCAGAGAGTATTTAATGATTCAATTCCATTTGGAAAGGTTAGAAGAGCACAAATAAATAAGATATATTAAACTATAAAGCCCTTGTACTGCAAAACACACTGACCAAATTAAAGTACACTTGACTTAATGGGATAAAATATTTGCACATCGCGTATTTGACAAAGTACTACTATTGAAGATACACAACACAAACATCAACAACAATAAAACCAGCAAATCACATCAAAAAATGGGGAGACGAGCTGAACAAATATTGCTACAAAGAAGACACCTAGACAGGCAATAGGTATGATTATCAAGAAAATATAAGTTAAAATGGCAATACTCAATCTATACTCATGAGAATGGTGTATATCAAAAAGGTAAGAAATAATCAAACCTGGTTGGGATGCAGGAGAAAAGAAGCCCTTGTTCACTGTTGCTGGGATTACAGACCTCTGTGTAAAACAATATGAAGGGGGCTGGAGTGATTGCACAGCAGGTAGATCATTTGCCTTGCATTCAGACAACCCGGGTTTGAGTCCCAGGATCCCATATGGTCTCCTGAGCACCACTAGGAGTAATTCCTGAGTGCAGAGCCAGGAGTAACCTCTGTGCACTTCCAGCTGTGACCCAAAAAGGAAAAAAAAAGAAATCAAAGAAAAAAGGAAAACACAATATGAAGACCTCAAAAAAATCAAAAATGAAACTACCTTCTCATCCCTACCTTATCATCCAGCAAGTCCACTCCTTAACATCTAGTTCTAGAGTACAAAAATGTTAATGTGAAAAGCTACATTTTTGCATGATGTGTAATAACCAAGATCTGACAATAACCTACGTGCTCAACAACATGTTTGAGTAAGCTATTATGGTATATATGAAATAAAAAACCACTCAGCTATAAGAAAAGATGAAATCTTGCATTTTACTACAGCATGGATATAACTGGATGGTGTCATGGTAGGGGAAAGAAAAATGCAGCATGATCTCACTCATATGTGAAATATATAGCAACAAAACAAGAGAATAGACTACCTAATGAAATCAAACCCTTTATTCTGCCAAAGAACAGAGCCTGCCTGGTGAGGCCTAGGTGGGTAAGGGGGAAGGCAAATAAAAAGGAACCAAAAGATAATGGTGGAGGATATTGGCACTTTGGTAATATATGTGGTATAGTATTATTGTATTCCTAGAATATAAATATTAATATTGTTGTAATACATGTTGCTTCAATAAGAAAGAAAAAGTCTTTTCAAGAAACGCTGCTGTAAAAACTATATATAGCCATATATAAATATAATTTTGAATCCCTATTTCAATAGTGATATACAAAAATCAAAGTTAAATACATCAATAGCTTATATGAAATTTAAAAGTATAAAATTCTTAGAATAAATATACAGTATAAATCTTTTTTACTTTGAAGTTGGCATTGGATTCTTACATATTACAATAAAATATATAATAAGAAACAAAAGAATAACATGTAAGTTGACTTCATTAAAATAAAGTAAAGACAATGGTACTTCCAAAGGTATTCTCATGATAAGGAGAAGCAACCCTACAGGATAGTTTAAGCTATTTAAAAAATATGTATCATATATATATTTATTTTGGTATAAATCAACAATTCTTACAAATTAATAACATAATAAAAACTCCATACCACCCAGCTAAGATGGACATAGAAATTATATAGTCTTTTATCAAAGGTGGTCAAATTACAATCAAGCACATGGAAAGATATTCAGCACAATTAGTCATCAGGAAAATGCAATCCGTAATGAGATGTTTCTTCATACCCACTAGGATATCTATTGTAGCACTGTCACTGTCATCCTGTTGTTCATCGATTTGCTAGAGCGGGCACCAGTAACATCTCCATTGTGAGACTTGTTACTGTTTTCAGCATACTGAATATGCCATGGGGAGCTTTCCAGGGTGGGATACTCTCGGTAGCTTCCCGGGCACTCCGAGAGGGACCAAGAAATCAAATCTGGGTAGGCTGTGTGCAAGGCAAATGCACTACCTGCTGTGCTATCACTTCAATAGTTTGAAAAATTAATCAAAATAACCAATGTTGGGGCCAGAGCAATAGTACAGTGGACAGCGAGTTTACCTTGCATGGGGCAGACCTGGGCTTAGCCCCTGGACCTGATATGGAGCTGAACACAGAGCCAGGAGTAAACCCTGAGCACCACCAGATGTGGCAAGCAGTGTTGACAAGAATGTTGAGAAATAGATGGCAGAAATGTATTTTTCTGTTTTCTTTTGGGGATCACATTTAGTCATATTCAGGGCTTACCTCTGACTCTGCTCAGGGATCACTGTGGTTGGGCTAAGCGTGCTGACTTTATGGGGTGCCACATGCAAAGCAAGCATCCTATCCATTGCACTGTTGCTCTGGCCCAGAAATGTGTTCTTCCTATGAATATGTTTAGCATCTTCTCAAGTTAAATATAAAACTGACATATGACCCAGAAATTTTATTCTTGAGTGTATCTAAAGGATGGTTTGGGGTTTAAATTATGTACATATTAGACAGGCCATTATTCAACCTACTTTAGCCAGGAGACTTTGACTAAAGCCTTTTCAGTTAAGGATGAACTCAGGGACAAGATATTCACTTTAATGAGGATCTTTCATCCACCTTAACAACAAAATACCAAAGATTTACCTCCCTGGAGAATACAGACCCTAGCTTTTATGCCCTCAGTGACATATCCCATCACTTTCATACTTTGTGCTATGATAAACTTATGGGCTAGAGTAGTAGGGTGGAGAGATCTTACTATTTGTTTTGCTTGAGAACAACACCATTGTAACTTCACTCTGTGTAACTTGCTTCTGTGCTTGGGTATAGAAAATAAAATGTATTTTAAGCCAAACTTCACCTGTTACTCGTTCTCTTTCCAATTTCCACTTGACATGGATAAAGATGAGACCACCCAATTGGTTTGTCACACTACCAAAGTATTTTTTTTTTGCTGAATCCAGACATATAGCTTCAAGAGTAGTTCCTTTGTTCAGTTGATGATCCTTGAAGCTTACTCAGCCTTCAAGGATCATCAACTGAGTCCATTTATTTAACTGCTTATGCATTGAATGAATTGTGTGAAAAGTACCAAATAAACTGGACATACCAATTATCCTGCACTAAATGCTGTACACACATAAAATGATTTCTTTAGATTTGTAACTTTTATGATAGCATTAAGAATTCCTTACTGCTATTCATACCTTGTTTGGAAGCAATGGTTAGGGTATTTTTCAGAGTCAATATGCATGCATTCATCCATGATTCTTTCTGCATATATGCACCAGGATATTATTTTATGGTGTTATTATTGATTTGTATTTTTCTATCATAAAATCATGGTAATAATTTGTGTTGAAAAGTAGAATAAACTAGAGCATAATTAAATTTTCACTTGGGCTTCATTATGACTAATAGTTTCTTTTTCTTTTTGGTTTTGGGTCCAAACCCAGGGATACTCAGGGGATACTTCTGGCTCTGTGCTCAGGAATTACTTCTGGCGGTACTCAGTAGACCATACGGGGTGCCAGGAATAGGACTTGGGTAGGCCGTTTTCAAGTAAACACCCTACCTGCTGTACTGTCACTCCACCCCATGATAAGTCCATATATATTGAGAAGAAATGTTACCATCTGAACACTAGCTAAAATGAACAGAAACCAAACATTCGTGGTTTATGCTCTGGAAGGATTATTCTGATTCAAGGCAGTTACTGAGAATCTCTAAGTTTTAGATTGTATCACTAAATCAACAATATCTCTTTTTTCAAACTATGGACTCCCTTGTGTTTATGTGATGTTTTTACTGCAGTCTGTAGCCACGGAGAATATGTATTACCTTAGCTTTTTTCTACATATCTAGACACATAATTTATTAACTTCTTCATGAAATTGTATGCATTGATATTTCATTGTTTCTGTGTTTTTCTTTGTTTCCATTTGTTTTTCTAAGCTGTGAGCTGAGAGATTTGGGAGCCAGACTTCGAAATGAGTCAGCTGTTTAGATACCAGACAGCAAAAGAGGTTTCCGTAGCAACAGGAGATGTGTGGGAAAGCCTTATGCACACTATAGCTTAGGAAGTAGGATTTACTTGCCGAGACACAAAGCGTCCCCTCCATCCTGGAGATATTTTCTTAGTATAGAAATGCTTGGTTTCTGTTCGCTTTCACTAACATTCAGATGGTAACATTTCTTCTTAAAGTAAACTTTGTGTTTTTGTGAAAATAAATTACTGATATTAAGTGCACAGTGCCTCAAAAACAGTCATAAAAATCAACAAAGCACTATTAACTAAGGCAGCTAAGCTTTATTCAATGGTAAATAGCAAAGGTATCTTACGGATCTCATCTCAAACACATTGCATTGGCTGCTATAATGAATTTAATATGGCATGTGTCTTATCTCCATCCTTATCTATTAGGTAGTTTTTAAATATATAGAAAATATTGACATGGAGCAGGTTTCCTAGAAGAGATTCTATTTTGTAGTTAGCCAATTGTTATTTGATTTACAGCTAATTGACAATTCTAGGCAAGCCACGGCTTCTGGCCTGATCTAATATTCTGCTCAACCTCATGTAACTGCATTGTGATGCAGACACTGAGTAGAAATGAAAGGATCGGTGCATTTCCACCTCTAATGCTGGAGGAGGAACTACAAGGCTATTCTGGGAAATTCATATTTCTGAATTACAGAAGCTACATACTGTCTGGAGTTTTGTAAACCAATTTCAAAGGATTTGTAATCTAAGAGGTAATGTAATTACATCAAGAGGGTAACTATAAACAAATTCTGCAGCATGAGAACTTTTGTAAAATACCATAAATAAACCAAGTGCTAAGCATTTAAATTTTCAAGGCCAGAGTTTTCCTTCCATAAACTTTGGGGGGCTATGGTGAGAACCTGGTTTATTAAGAACCATTTCTTTCTCCTCATTACTCTTCTATCCTCTACACTCTTAGTAGCATTCTGCTGAAAATAATCTCCACCATCCCAGAATTATTTGGTAGATTTCTAAGAGATCAAATAATCTTTTATAGAAGCTTCTCACTTTTGTGATCATGATTACTAAAAGTTTTGAATAGTCTGTTGAAAATGACTATCACTAAAAGCTATGTGGAAATACATGTAAATTAACAGTAGCATTTTATAATTTCCAGGTATTTCTTGATTCCAGGATGCCATATTTATAGAAAGTCAGAAGAAAAATTGATTTGGTTATTAACTAATCCTATCTCATTTCATGGATTTACCATGAAGCCTTTTATTAACAAAAGAGTAGAGTTTCATTAACAGAAGAGTAGACTTTCATTAACAGAAGAGCATTTCTCCTTAAATGAAAGTGAAGTTTGATTATATATATACATATATATATAAAATCAACATGTCACTGAGAGATACAGTTACAAAACTTTCAGTCATACAATGTTCCAACACCCATCCTTCCACCAATGTACATTTGTATACACTTCCCAGCACCATACTAATATAACCCACATCACTCCTGCCACCCCTCCTGCTAGTACCAATGGCAGGCACTTCTCTCTCTCTCTCTCAACTTTTTGGCATTATTGTTTGCATTACAGATACTGAGAGGCCATCATGTTTGGACGTTTGCCCACTTTCAGCAAACATCTGGCTTGGGGATTTTTTTAACTTGAAATGTATTTTTCAGTTCTCTACTAATATGTATTTGACATCAAATAACATTTAGCTCCACGACTTTTTTCTTCAAAGGATCATGTTTTTGTGAAAACTATTTAATAGAATTTTAAATAAAGCTTAATCATCTGTGTCTGGGTTCTATAACTTTTCTGAGACAATTAAAGTGGTTATTTTTCCATATGTAGAGGAAATTGAGGAAAATGTTTCATACTAAAGACTAACATATACTTAGTTACTAAAATGCTAAAATACAGAAATCCAAAACTGTGTGGCCGCTATTGTGGCCACTCGACCTCATAATTCTTCATTCTCAGCAATGGAAAACAAATTATCAAATGCTTCCTTTTCAGCAGGTCCGACTTTTGGGGGAGAAACTCCAAACAATAATAGTGAGTTTTTTTGTTGAAATATTGAATGTAATCAAAGTAAAGTGAAAGTACAGTGAAATTTATCAGTTACACATGTGGGGTGGGGGGATGGAGAGGTGGTGGCCTGGGGGGAAGTATACTGTGATTCTTGGTGGTGGAATATGTGCACTGGTGAAGGGATGGGTGTTTGAGCATTGTATAACTGATACTTAAACCTGAAAGCTTTGTAACTTTCCACATGGTAATTCAATAAAAATAAATAGATAAATAAAAATAAAGACGAACATATAATCCTCATAAACTCTAAGAACATAAGTGGCACACTGACTCTGATTTCTGCACTAATATAATGTATTAAAGTCAAAACTATAGATTTATCTACTTTATTCTAGACATATAGTGTCTATAGTTCAAATGAAATGGTTTTTGTATTGGTTGTCTTTTATTGGGAAGGATTTAAATAGGAAGTGTGCCTGTAAAACAACTTTCCAAGTATGTGCAGTGGATTGCTTCATTTTTCGTGCCTGCATTCCATCTTGGAAGTCTTGAGATTTTTAAATCAAACTTAAATCCAATCATTAGTCTTGAAAAATGACTTTAGAATTGCATGACACATAGTTCGTAATAGTAGATATTTATTGAAGGAATAAATTCACGAATAAGCATTCCTAGTTGGTTTTCACCAATTCACATTCAACCTAGTCCCCCACATTGTGACTAATCATCAATACATCCAACTGTGACTTAATGTCCTTACATCACACTCTAACTGCTTTCCCTGGATTCAAATATAAGTCTTTTTGAAGTGTGAGCTCTTTCCCCCAAAACCAATGATATTCATAAATGAACTTCTCTTTACATAATTACCTCCTCAAATCAAATTCAGTTCTATTCCAAATAACTTTGTTCCTTTTGATAACACATCCATTCATTTAAGCTATTCATTCACTTAAAATTTTAAATCATCTTTGGCAATTTCTACTCACATAGCTCTCACTCCAATTAGTCATAACCCTATCTATTGTCGTTCAGAATTACTGTCATTTTCAACCAAATTATTTCCCCTGTCTATGCTCAGTTTTCAAATATTTATCCTCTTACCCTTGTACTACTGTGACAACACCCTAGCCAAGAACATAGATTTCATATTTTCCTTATCCCAAATTATCTCCATTTCTCTCCCTACCTGTTATCTCCTACAGTATTTATACTGCATATTTCTCAGTTTAGCACTGATTTTTCACTGGTTCTGATCATTGTGTACAAAGTTTCTTCATCCATCTACTTTTAAAAGACATGAATAGTATCTTAAGCTGTTTTATATTTCTTATAGCTCTGAGCACAGAGTGGTCCTACAGCAAGTAAGAAAGATACATAGGTTAAAGAAAAAAATATCAGAGAGAATTATGTGAAGGAGACATCCCAGTGAAAAAAATAAAAGAGGAAATGAATTTGCCACTATGTGGTAGATCAGGAGAACATCAAGCTGAGTGAAGTTAGAAGAGGGGAACAGATACAGAATGATCTATCATATATGGGATAGAAAGATATGTAGTAAGAGAATAATAAAATACCAAAGGCAACAGAACCTGATCATTGATCTATAGAACTGAGCTCATGGGATATGGGGTGGGGTGCAGTGTGTGATGAATTGGAAGGGGATACATTGAGACAGTTGATGTGTTGTGTTAAAACATTGTATGCATGAAAATGTCATGTGTGCATTGCATGAAATAAATAATTGCATAAATAAATGGTCCTTGAAAAAATCTTATAGGAAATCTCCATAGTTTCTTCTAGTTCTTTCATAAAATAAAAAATTCTTAAAATCTCATAAGAGTGACATATCCAAATAATTCTGCCCCACTTCCACAAGCACTAGTGAAAAGTTCTCAGGAGCAATGGCAAATGTGAGACTTTAGCTTTGACATCAATATAGGATCCATTATAGAACCAATATCTTGACTGGAATGAAAAATATTGAGGTTTGAAGAGACATTGAGAAATAAAATTCCTTTGCTAAAACAAACAATAAACCCTTAATTTATTTTGTTGAAACCCTACCAAAGCTTATTAATGTTCCACATCTCTGACTTCTCAGAAAGGCTCAAATAACAGTGCCAGCGTGCCTCATGTTTCTAACACTTTGCTAACAAATAGTGTCTTAGATGTGTTTCAGTAAAATAAATATATTACCAAACTCTCAGTTAGGCCACAAAAAAGAAAGCATATTCAACATGCAAAATTAATTTCAGTTATTTGGACAGTGGGATTTTTTTCCACCTGGTAACCCAGAAATTGATGTTCCATCTATTTTACAATAGCAGATTTCAGCATATTGTCTCCATGGTTACTACGGAAGGGGAATAGAGAGCATGAAGATGTGAACCTTTAATACTTAAAGTGCATGTGTCATCCTTATTCACTGCCCATTAACCAAGTTATACACATGATGCTAATATAACTAAAAATACAAATGGGGAGCTCATGGGAAATTGGGAGATCTAGTATCTTCCATAAGCACCTTTAGGTTGCAAAAGCAGTTTTGTAACTGTTTCTCATTTGACTCCCACAACTCTCTTTGAGGCCTCTGGGGCATGCAGCATCTCCCTCATAAAGATGCAGTGAGTAAGATCCAGAGGGCAAAAGTGACTTTTCTAAGGTGAAAAATTTAACCGGAGGCATAGGTTGAAATTAGAAAACACATTGCTTCTTTGTATTCTTGAGTTATTTGTGCTTTAAAATATTTCCTTCTGGAAAGAGGGGGGAAAATGGAAGTCAGGAACAAATCACAAAGATGTAGGTGGTCAGCTAACTTCATACTCAGACACCTCCAGATTTAAAATTAAAATGTTTCTTCGGGGCTGGAGAGATAATACAGCTAGTGAGGCACTTGCAGTGTGACCAGGTGTGGCCCAAAAGACAGTTTATTTGTAGGATGTTAATAAAGAATATTTGAAACTTTAAAAAATAAATTATTCGATCTTTGACTATTTTTTTATTAATGAGTCACCGTGAGGGTACAGTTACAAAGCTTCATGCTTGTGTTACAGTCATACATTACTCGAGTACCCATCCCTCCACCAGTGCCCATTCTCCTGCACCGATGGCCCCAGGGTCCCTCGCACCCCCCATCCTGTCTCCCCCACCCCACCTGGCCCCTGTGACAGGGAATTCCTTTTCGCTCTCTCCCCATTTGGGTGTTGTGGTTTGCAATGAAGGTACTGGGTTGCTATCGTGTTCAATCTATAGTCTGCTTTCAACTGTCTCTCCCATCCCGAGTGGATCCTCCAGCACACTTTAGTTGGTGTTCCCTTCTCTATCTGAGCTGCCTTTTCCCCCAACATGTGAGGCAGGCTTCCATGCCATGGAGCAAATCTCCAGGTACTTATTGCTACTATTCTTGAGTGCTAGTCTCCCATTCTGTTTTTTTATATTCCTCATATGAGTGCAATTTTTCTATGTCTGTCTCTCTATTTCTGACTCATTTCACTTAGCATGATACTTTCCATGTTGATCCACTTGTATGCAAAGTTCATGACTTCATCTTTTCTAACAGCTGCATAGTATTCCATTGTGTAGATGTACCAAAGATTTTTAACCAGTCATCTGTTCTCGGGCATTTGTTTTTTTTCCAGATTCTGGGTATTGTAAACAGTGCAGCGATGAACATATAAGTGCAGATGTCATTTCGACTGTACTTTTTTGCCTTTCCGGATATATTCCCAGAAGTGGTATTGCTGAGTCAAGTGGGAGCTCAATTTCTAATTATTTAGAAGCTACCATATTGTTTTCCAAAAGGGCTGGACCAGTTGGTATTCCCACTAGCAGTGCAAAAGGGTCTCTTTCTCCCCACATTCATGCCAACAGCAGTTGCTTTTGTTCTTTTGGATGTGAGCCAGACTCTGTGGTGTGAGGTGGTATTTCATAGTTGTTTTGATCTGCATCTCCCTGATTATTAGTGATGAAGAGATTTTTGACTATTTTTAACTAGCCTCATGAATTACCTGGGAGGAAGGAATTCTGGAGAAAAGGAAAAATATCTTATCATTCCAAACTCGTGAGCTCCACAAAGCATTTCGGTATAACTAGTAGAGAAAATATGTATTGTTTGTCAGGCAAAAGAAATACTGAAAGAAAATTCAGTAAGAAGTTTATGGTTTTATGTTTTGGTCACTTGACTTTACACACATTTGTAAATATATTGTGCCATATATATAGTCGGTCACACTTAAAATAATACATGAGTGCAAGAGTGATAATACAGTGGGTAGTTAATTTGCCTGACATGCAGCCAACCTGGATCAAATCCCCAGCATCCCGTATGTTTCCCCATGACCACCAGAACTAATTCCTGAGCACAGTCAAGAGTACGCTCTGAGTCCCACTTTGTGTGCTCCCAAAATCTAAAAATAAGTAGATAGTAGATTAACTCCTTCCCTCACCATGCATTTGATTCTGCTGTTCTCCCTTGCAGTTACATACCCTTCCCATGACACATGTCACACAGTGTTGTCATCATTGATCTCCTTGTCTCTTGCCATACTCCAACTTTTTTTTTATTGAATCACCATGTGGAAAGTTACAAAGCTTTCAGGTTTAAGTCTCAGTCATACAATGCTCGAACACCCATTCCTTCACCAGTGCACATATTCTATCACCAAGACTCACAGTATACCTCCCCCCTCCCCCCACCTCCCCAGTCCCCCAACCCGCCTGTGTAACTGATAAATTTCACTTTACTTTCACTTTACTTTGATTACATTCAATATTTCAACAAAAACATACTCCAACTATTGAAGACAAACATTGTATTGTAAAAGTAGCAACACAGAGTAAAGTTCTCCTACCTCCCTTGTTCCCCTTTAAAAAATCTTTAGCTTTAGCTGACGTTCTGTTATATTCCTCAATATGCTTCCTATTCTCTTTTAATGAATGTTCTCTTTTAGAGATACATTGTCTGTTACTATAGATTTAAGAATCGAATCAGAATTGCAATGATATCTAATCTCTGCTTCTGAGCTTTAGTCCCAGTGTACAGGACTTCTTAACTTATCCTGAAACTTAGCACATTTCCAACTGACTAACTTATCTCCTACTTCCATAAAGTTCTACAGCTTCTATATCCCTTAGATCTTTAAATGACACCAATATCTATTTAGTGACTCAAGCCAGATGTTTAGTAGTCATTTTTCTTCCTCATTATCTATTATTCACCATGATCAATCAATCACTAAAATATGGCCGTTCGGTTTCCTTAAATATCTCTCAAACCATAAAACTTCTCTCCCTTTTCACTACATTAATCATGACACTATCACCATCCAAATGGAAAACAGCATTTTTCTTATTCTACACCCATTTTCCATATGTCAAAGAGAGTAATCTTTTTAAAATGCTGGTATGATCTTGCCACTGCCATTTTTAAAGCAATCAATTATCTATTATTTCTAGGTGCTTTCAAGTATACAAAAACTGCAAGTGATTTTTATTGTTAAGGACCCTTAAGTCTCAGTCAGAATGGTGTTAGTGTTATGGACCTAAACTATGTTAACCCGTCCCCCATTTTGTATTAAAATCCTAATCTTCAATGTAATGGTTCGTAGTTTTGATTCTTTGGGAGACTACCAGGTCATAAAATTAAGCTCTTGTAAATTGTACTAGGGTCATTATAAGAGCCCAGAGATTACTTTGTTCTCATCCTACCATATGAGGATACAAAAAGTCAACGTGCGGCATCCTGAAAGATAGTTCAAATCAGAAACAGAAGATACAGTCATCCTGATATTTACCTTCATCTCCAGAGCTGTAAGTTTCCAGCAGGGAAACTAATTTTTGTTGTGTTCATAAGCTATCTAGTCTATGGTATTTTGTTCTAGTACCACCAACCAAACAGAAAAAGAAGGAAAGAAAAATAACCTATAATCATTCGCTGTTTGGGGATAAAAGCAGCAGAAACTGGGATGGGAAAAAATCACAGGGTTTGGGTCATATGCTTTGCATATGTGTGAACCTGGTTCAATCCTGTACTTCATTGAACCCAAAGAATTTCTTGGTTGTCTTGACCATATTTTAGACTGCTGTTGTGACCCTCCTGATGGACGGCATTTCATGACCACATCCACGCCACATCCTCAGGCCTTATTATTGAACTTCTGGATGGGTTATCTGAATATTGCAGAGAGTAGTTCCCAGGTCTCCAGAGCACTGCTTGGGTGCCTCCTTCAAAATAAAATAGCAGGAACTCTGGATAATAAAATATGATTAAAAGGATATTTTGGAGCAAGGAGTATAACAAGTAGGTTCCTAAACAGTTGAGAACTAGCCAGCAAAAATTGTGGCCAAATCACTTCAAAAGATTAGCAGGTGCTGGCATCACTGTTTCTGGTCACTTGATTTTACCACCTCAATTAAAAAAAATCTTTTTCACCGCTTCTTCAATCATGCCTTCAATATCCAGTCCCAGGAGGGAGCATTCAATTGGTGAAGCCCTGATTTATGCATATATGACCAGGTGCCATAGAGAAACAGCCACTTCAAAACCTATGAAAGAATTAGAACCCTAATTTCCCCATGATTCACTTGATCACAAATACTCTCAGAATAGAATGGTTGTTTAAGTACTTGGCAGCCAGAATAATGACAGTTGCATATAATTATAATCAAGTTTACAAGTTTATCCCCAAACCTTAGAAACAGATGTATTACAGAATTCATAAATTTTCAGACAGTACAGTAATAGGATCCATATACAAATATTAAACTACAACTGAGTGGGGTGTAAAGCATTATTCCATTATATAACATATACATATATGTGTGAACTAAAATATAGTACTATTAACACTTAAGTGAGCTAAAATGAAATTTTCACATCAATTCATATTACAGTTTATTACCAAATAAATTCAGGCAAGATCCTATTTTTTAATTAATTAATTTTTTCTTCTATTTCCATGCTATGTTTAATTAAGAATTGCAAAAGGGGGAGAATAAGCCTATTTGTGTAGTACTATAAAAGCTCTCTATGTTTCTGGAGAAAAGAAAACTGATTATTCAGAAAGTATCCAGGAAAACATGCTAAAGGACAGATAGAATTTGAATGAGTGAACCCGAATTTGAGGATGGACATAAAAAAGAGAATGGGCATGAGTAAAAGCTTTTGTATGGCAAAATAAGAAATAATGTGAATAACAGTTAAGGTAAAGTTTTAGGATCCCTGAAGGAGAAGAACAGGTATAACCTTGGAAAGCAAATAAAAAATCACCCAGATTCTCAGATAAAGCGGATAAAGTGATTGATTGATTTTATTCTGATCCAAATGGGAGCCATTAAAGGTATCTGAATATGGAATTATGAGATTAGACCTATACTGTTGAGTAGACTAATCTGGCTGTAGTAGATTAGTTTGAAATAAGTTCCATCTTGATTCTATATTGATAAGTACTACAAAATTACACCAGAGTGCTTAATTTATACAGCTTAAATCCCTTTTAACTTATCCTTGTGTGAGTACAGATAGACACCAGATTAACATTTTTTTTGCTTTTTGGGTCACACCCAGTGATTCTCAGGAGTTGCTCCTGGTTTTGAACTCAGGAACTACTCCTGGCGGTGCTCAGGTGACCATATAGGATGCTGGGAATCGAACTCGGGTCGGTCGTGTGCAAGGCAAACGCCCTACCCGCTGTGCTATCGTTCCAGCCCCCAGATTAACTTTTTTATAGTTGCTGAATACTGTTTTTAAATTGTCTACTGAAAAGTATTGAAGAATTGACAGGTTTGTAATCAACTATGTTCTTATGCATAAACACTTGAGCTTCATGTATATAACCTAATGCTAAATGCTTGACTTAAATGTTAATACTTTACATATTCCTCTTAGTGATCTTAGTATGTCAAATGCTAATCAGAACAATGAGTTAATTACAATTATTTGATAATTGTAGTGAGATTGTAGTGAGAAATTGTAGTGAGAGAATTGTAGTCAGAGAAATCGAGACCAACTTCAACAAAAATTTATTATTGAGCATTCATTGGGAATCAGACATTACCCTACACAATTTCTGCATGTTATACTTATATCAGGAGTGCTCTATTTCTTGACCATGCACCAGGAAACTGTTCCTTTTATTTCCTTCCATATACAAATCTTTCTTTATTGGACTAGAAAGAGAATTTTTATCTTCAGCTCTTCTTTTTTCATTAGTAACAGAAACTGGTAATTTTCTTTACTTCAAAGTATCTCTAGCTGCAGCTATCATGGAGCTCAGAGGGGTCATATATCAGAGACCATTAACTGTCCCAGCTGATTAGCAGACAAAGCACAAAATAAAAACATTTTCAGCATTTCTGATGCTATTGTCCTATTAACTTCACACTAAAAAAAGTAAGCTATAAAAGTATCTAAACTGCCTCTACCTTCACAACTGCATTTGGCTCAATACTACTGTCCTCCCTACAAGCTGTTACCTGCAGAGTCTGCCATGCCACATATTGCCCATTATGGGTGATATTCAACAACAGAATATTTTTGATTTGTGGGCTATATTGTTTCCATGAATTAAGAGACTTAAGAACAAGTTGTTTTTGTTGCAAGCCATAATGCCCAAAAGTAGAGAGCATGGGGAATATTGTCTGCCATAGAGGCAGGGGGAGGGTGGAAGAGGGGGGGTATACCGGGGATATTGGTGGTGGGAAATGTGCACTTGTGGAGGGATGGGTGTTTGATCACTGTGTGATTGTAACCCAAACATGAAAGCGTGTAACTATCTCACGATGATTCAATAAAATAAAATTAATTAATAAAGAAAAAAGAAAAAAGTTGTTTTAAAAGTGCTTATTTTACGCATTTCACGGATTGTATGCAATATATCCTTTTCAATACCATAATCCCTCCCACGATCAAATAACTCCAACGTTGCTCTGCTTTTACTTGAAAAAAAAACATTGTTGACTCATTATTCTTGGAATTTGCTGGATGTAGAGATAGAAAACAAGATGTTATATTTATTTGCTTGATGTAACCGAAAGATAGCATGACTTAATCCTACAGTTTCAACTTGATTCTTTCATGCATGGAGAGGAAAACAAGACTATTCTTTTTTTCCCCCCTTTGGAATCAAACTTTCTTTAGGGACCGAACTTCCTGTGAAGGAATAGTTAAAACAAAGCCATGTGAACTGTGGAGCGCCCAGAGAAAATGTTCTCGCCTCTGGTGGCTATGGGGTAAGGCAGTCCAGGCTCATTCCTTCTGGCTTTCACGCAGTTTGGAACATAAGTTGTCAGCTAGGGTGTTGCACCATGTTATAGACAACGGCCGCGGGCCTGCTATGAGGTATAGAAGGCTCCAGGTCAGCAGGCCGAAGCAGGTGGTTTCCTGTGGGATGGCACCAGAAGGAGGAACAGTAAACGTACGGGGTGGGTGCAGTACCTAGGCTAGACTGGCCAGGGCGCTGGGACTCTGGCTGTGCTGAGCACTTAAAGGCTGTGGACGGGGGTTGGTTTGTTGTGTAGGGGGCCCAGGGACATGGTTTGTTTGCTGCCTGAGCTGGGGGTGAGGCTTGGTTGGTTGCAAGGGCTGGGGACGGGACTTGTTGCGATGCATGGGCTGGGGGCAGGGCTTGCCTTTGGTGCCAAGACTGTGAGGAGTGGGGGGCTAGGTTTCGGGGTGCGATCTGGACGGAGCTTGGCTTGAGTCCAAGGCTGTAATTGGGGCTGGGTTTTGTTAAGCACGCTTGGGGCAGTGCTTGTATTGGTGCCTCTGTTGTGGTCGGGGCAGGGCTGCACGGGGGGCTGGGGAAGGACTTGCCTTTGCATCAGGACTATTTTTCAGGTTCCAACAACACCTGGGTGTGTAGGCGTGCCGGTTGAGTTCTTGACATCCGAGGAGATTTTCATTTTGCAGGATCTTTATCTAGTCTTCACCTTGCTAAACTAGCCTGCTCTTATTTTACAAACTCACTTTCTTCCCTTATTACATCTTAGAACATGTATTTCAAGTTTTGGTAAAGTTCTCTTCAAGTTTCTGTATTTTTTTTCTGTTTTTGTCCCCCAGAAGGAGTTTAGATTGTTCATCATGATACTTCTTTTACTTCCCTCAAATATATGGCAAGCCCTTTTCGTTTCTATGTAGGTACCATAGAGTCTCTGTACTAACTAATTAGTACAGGGACCTCTGTGTTTGATTAGTACAGATAATATGGAACTGATTCACAGTGTGACAGTCGTTCAATCAAAAGCTCCTTAGGACGGAAGAGCGTTCAATCAATCAATTGGAGGGGGTTACTCATTTAGTACTCCTCCTTCAGCATGGAGTTCGCAGCATGGTTTTCTCAGCATTTTCAAATGTGTCTCTAGTTACTTCAAATGTGCAGACTTCTTTTCATTCATCCTCATTGTTGTTTTGTCTTATTTCTTGAAAAAAATCCATTACGTCTTGTGTGGAGTTTTGATACTGAATTAGCCTCTTCGCCTGCGAGGAAAATCCTCCATGTTTTCTTATGGTCTCTGACAGGTCTCTGGACGATAGTCACCACCTACCTCCACACTCCACAAGCCTTAAGCCGCGCCTGCGTGCTCCCTACTGCTGCTAAGCCACAACTCTGCCAGGAGCCCGCAAGTCATGCAACTCAGGAATTACTCCTGGCAGTGCTCGGGGGACAATATGGGATGCCCCGAACCCAACCCTGGTTGACCACGTGCAAGGCAAAGGCCCTACCTGCTGTGCTATCGCTCCAGCACCCTGAAAGTCTATTCTTAAGAATCCCATTTTGCTTACAAAACTGCTAACACTAGTTACCAGTGAACTAGTAAGAACTGCAACCCTTTTCTCGCATTCGAGGAATCAGATCATCATGTGCTGAACTAGGGGTGACAGTTTCTGCATTTAGTGTTTTCTGTTGACCCTTTCTCCATCCTTAGGCTTCAAATTAATTGTATGCGGGGATTCAGTCATAGGGACTTCCCTTCTCAATCTATACTTTTTTTGGGGGGGGGTCTGCCTTTGATATTTATCTATTTAATACCTATATTCTTATGTCTCCAAAATTATATTTCCAAGGTAAATATCTCTTTTGTCATTTGGAAACCCATTTGTCCCACTGCCTATTTGGTACTCAGTATTTCAAAAGAATTCCAAGTCCATTTTTTTCTCATAATTTTCCACCACCAGCCAGGTTCTCATAATGGAATTATGCCATGCATAAGACAACAGCTCTACTTTCTGTTTTGGTAAGTCAGAAACTTAGGATTCAGTATTATTTCTCGTTTCCTCTCACTATCTGCATTTAATCTATCACCAAATCCTGTCAGTATTTCGGCTAAATATGTCATGAGTCTGTCCATATTTCTTTTTCTAACTTTCCCTCTAGTCTAGGACATCATCCTATCTTACCAGAACTACTTTTATTTGCTTTCCACACAACATAAAATAAATTATTTATGGCACTCTAGAAATTGCTCAACTTAGCAGTTTTCTAGTCACTGGAAAGAAATAAAATCAGGGGATCATGGTCAGAACTCAGTTGCTGGAATTGTAGAATAGATGCTTATTTTTAAAACACTCTAGTGACCGGTCTGCAGTCACAGTTGATGTAATGTCAATAGGGACACAGGAGGTACGATTCAGGAGCTGAGAAGCATGCATTCGCTTTCTAGAGAGAAGTTAACTTGCACTTAGTGCTTCAATGAAAATTCTGAATCTGCCTTTGAGGATACTACTTAAAAGCTCAGTCCTCTTAATAGGCATTTGTTTGACAAGTTTTATAAGCTATTACTTCTGCCTGGACACTTCTCCCATTATCTACATAAATTTTATCCTTACTTCTTCTCTGTTAGGAAAATATATTATCAGTGAGGACATCCTTAACTTCCTATACCTGTACTTATAACTTCCCTGATTACATGTATATCGGCAATAACACATTCTCTCCTGTTTTCTCTATCTCTCTCTGTCTCTTTCTCTTTCACTCTCTCTACTCCCCAAATGCCCAATAAATACTTCTTATGTGAAAATTTATCATCTCATTTAACCTAATGATTAAGTACCAGAGAAAAAAATCTTCTTATTAATTACTAATAAATTCTAACAAAGAAAGCCTTCCATACTTGAGCAGCATCAATCTGATTGGATAAAATCCAGGAACTCTGACAAACTGCCAACACCCACTCAGAACCCCTTTTGCCCCATCCATCTGCTGAGTGTTTCTATTCATGTATTTGCCTTGCGGCTTTGTTTTCAGACCCATCTAAACTTTTTTATGTCCAAGGGAGAAAGCATAATCTCAGTAGCGGGTGAATATTTAGCCTTTTTTTCTGTTCGGTGCTATTTCTTTTCTCAGGCATTCCGGACCAAAGCCTCATCACCTTGGTGGTTGTTTTATAGCTAAACCGGTTGTTTTATAGCTAAACCACCTGCCATGTTCACCACATTGGTTATCTTAGACAGGTTCAGATCTTGTACAAACTGAGCTAAGTACCTGCCTCATACTGGAACTATATGTACAAACTTAGTTATGTGTGGGCAGTACAATGGTAAAAACAAGTTTACAAGCAACTTTTAGGAGCTTTTTGAGGAATGATACTTATGTAAGTTACATATTTTGTAAGCAACATGAAATTGTTGATTCTCACTAAACTCAAGAAAAAGTACTTAACTGAATTTTTCAGAATTTAAAAATAGGAATATATACATATTTATACAGAACCAAAATATAACACTAATTATTCTACTGAGATTATCATGAGCCTTTCTTTCTGTGAAGGTTTTACATGGTGGTTTTCAAAAATATGGCTATATCAGTCTAGTATTAAGAATAACTGAAAATGCAACTTTTTTCAATGTTTGGGTGGTTTGGTAGGGTCCAGTGAGTTTAGAATAGAAACATATTTATAAACCTCTTAGCTTCTTCATGGTGATTATCCAACATAAGATATTAATTTAAAATACCATTAATGAAAGTAGCTGTTTATTTTACTTTGAATGTTATTTATACTTTGAATACTTAATGAATAATTTCAGGTATAGTGATGGAAGGAAAATTGAAATAGGCATAATGATTTTATAAAAGTACTATTAAAATTGCTTCTTTAATTTCAAGCTTTCAGTCTCTCTACCTGAATAAATAAGGCAATTTAGTAATAGTGACTACTGATTGAGAGCTATATAATACTTTCAGTTGATATCATGGAAATTTGGAAGTTTGGGCAGTTAGCAGGCAGATCCCAGTAATGTAAAAATAATTATAGTGTGCATAGCACTCTTGCACAATCAAGAATTGTCTTGTCAAAATGCTAATAGCGTTCTTCTGAGGAAACACTGGAATGAATGATTTTTAATATCCCTTCAAGGTCTGACTTTCAATGATTATGTAATAACCACTTCTCTTAGATTCACTACATTAATGTAAAATCTACTAACACATGGAACCAATAAAAATCACTATTCAAATGATTTTTCTTTGGGATGAAATATGAAACTTTAACTTTTAGTAGAGCCAATATATTGTCTTAAACAAAAATAGATATTAAACATGATGAAAGTGGCATAAAGAATGAGTAAAGAAAAATGAACCTCACAACTTAAGGCTTCTATATTCTTTAAAGTAATAAAATATTAACCCTTAGTAGTTGTAAACATCAAAGAAGCATAATATCTAGAACAAATACTAAGTAAAATTTTAAAAAGAGATATAGTTTAGTTTTTTATTTTAAGTTAAAATAACATTTCCAGGAATAAATAATTAATGTATTCAATAGTTGGAAGTAAAAAAAGATTCTTAGAATAAATAATAGAAGAGACATCAGAAAACAGTTACTGTGACAGTGCTTCAGTGAATATAGGAACACAAATGTCTATTCTGGATAGAGTTTTTGATCACTTAGGGTAGATGTCCAGAAGTGGAATTACTGAGTCATATGGAAGTTTAATTCTCAATTTTTGGAGAAGTATCCATATTTTTTTCCAAAACAGTTGAACCAGCCACATCCCCACCAGTAGGAAATGAGGGTTACCTTTCCCCCCACATCCATGCCAACACTGCTATTTTCATTCTTTTTATGTATGCCAGTATCACTGGTGTGAGAGCATATCTAATTGTTTTGATTTGCAGATAATAAGTGGTGCAGAGCATTTTTCATATACATATTGGCCATCTGTGTGTCTTCATTACAGTCACGTTCACAGTAGCTGAAATCTGAAAATAACCCAACTATCTAAGAACAGATCACTGGATAGAAAAACTGTGGTACATATGTTCAGTGGAATACTACTCAGCTATAAGAAAAAATGAAATAATTCAATGTGTCATTATGTGGATGGAACTGGAATGGTTAATACTAAGTCAAGTGATCCAGAAGGAGAGGAACAGATAAGAATAATCTCTCATATGTGGGATATAAAGAAGCATAGTAAGAGAATAAGAAATGACCCAAAGCAACCAAATCTGAGCACTACTCTACAGAACGGAGCTTACTATGGCAGTGAGAAATGAGGAGGAAGGGGTGTTGAGACAGGAATAGAGCTTAGGGGAGATACCTGAGACAATTGTGGAAGAAAGTGGACACTGGTTGGTGTTACAATGTTGCAGGAATGAAATCTTAACTTTAATAATATTATAAAGTTATAAATCATGATGACTAAAATGAAATTTTAATGAAACTAACAAAGAAAAAATGGTAAATGGTAGTGCCAAATGTAATTATATCAAATGATAAACTACGTGTTGATGTTGAAGAAACACTCCACTTCAAATATGGAGTTTGTCAGACCCAAGATCCAAATATGTGCAATTGACTAGAGATACAATTTAATTGTACTTTCATAATGGAAGATAGACAATGAACTAGTGTTGGTTTAAGATATATGCAATTTAAACTAAATTGCTTAATCTTTGAAAAATTTCTACTTTAGAAGCAAGCCCTTTTTTATTGAGTCAACAATGAGTGTTGGATCCAATTTACACAGTAAAACATGACAAATTACAACTTTAGGTAGTGTTAACAACTGTGAGTAAAATAAAAGTGGGTGATGTAACAGTGATGTAAACATACAGTTGGACATCTTTCTCTGACTATCCTGGCTGGGAAGGCCCCTGTGGAAAGAGTGATATATGAACTGAGCCTTTACTGATGAAAATAAGTGAGCTATATGTAAACACTTCTAAGGAAAGGAACTAGCACTGGCTCTTAAGTATTAGTATGTGCCAAAAATATTCAAAGGCACTGATTTAAATGATTATTTGGGGTATACAATCCACTATTCTTGCTCAACAGATTTGAGTTGAGGCTCCAGATCTGTCTTTTAGCAAGCCTCAATGCCTGCCCAAAAAACATTCCTGATTTTGGTGGTTTAGGAGCCACAATTTGAAAAGCCTGGCTCTAGTGCCTCTTCTCCTTTGGTGTGGTAGTTTCATTCTAAAGCCCAAGATGAGTCGAGAAAATCCAAAGTTTTGGAACCACAGAAAAGATTGCTAAAATATCATAACCCCAGAGGGCTGGGTAACAATGGAATAAACAGACCAGGCAGAACTGTGTAGGTTTGTTAATCAAGACTAGAGAGATCAGCTAAGGTTGAATGTGTGGGCCCCGGTCTAGTCAGACAATGTTCCAATTAGCTGAAATCAGTGAATTAGTGAGCTCTGCAAGAGGCGAAGTTTGGTCTTAAGGCTGCCTGTTCTCTATCTTGTTCTGTATTTCCTGCTGTGTGGGCGTGATGAGCTCATAGGTGTTGATTGACCACATGAGGACTTTGATATGCCCTGTCTCTGAGGGAGAAAAGGTTCGAGATGTGCTTTACCTCTTACATTGTTTCATCTCACCAGTGGAAATATCTAAATGTTAACTGATGAAAACTTGAATAGGGAGGAGATGCAATCCACTTTTTATTTCCAGCCCAGATGATGATAATGAGCTTCAACACATTCTAATTACTGATTTCTGCCTGGAGGAACATCTTGCCTTTTCCAATTAACAATAATTTAATATGTTATAGCTTATCCTTTGTTCTTTTTCTTTGTGCTCATCCAATTACTGCATACTGCTTTTGTTTTCTTAGCCCTAAATACTAGTTTTATTTTTTCTTGGGAGATTTTTCTTAGATCTTGTCCTAATTATAAAGTATTTCCAGTTGTATTTAAAATCATAGTTAAGTGCTTTGTGTTTGTGGCATGTATTAAAAGAGTGGAGAAAGAACCATCTCATTGTTATTTGGGGCATGAGGCAAATTACAAAATATTGTTATAAAACTTTTTTAAACAAGCTACTTTATTTGCTTAAACTACTGTTGGTTTAAGTTATATTCAATTTAAACTAAATTGCTTAATCTTTGAAAAATTCTGGCTCTAGAAGCAACTCCTTTTATTTTGAGTCAACAATCAGTGCTGGATTCAGTTTGCAGTTTCCTAATTTTCACAGAAGGCAGGATACAAACCATCAGAGAAACCTAAAATATTTCAGAAGTTAATCAACTACTAGGCTAAAACTTGTCAAGATGCCCACAACACCTATTTTTATTATATAGTAACTATCTGCTAGGCATTCTGATTAGTGTTTTTCTAATAATATCTGTGCTGTATAACTCACAGTGGTGTAGTATTTTATAGTTACTAAATGCAATCCTAAATTTTGTTTTTGTGTTTGGACCACAACCATCAATACCCAAGAGTTCCTCCTGGCTCTGCAATCAGGAACCACTCCTGGCAGTGTTCAGGGAACCATATGGATACTGGGGGTTGAACCTTGGGTTGACTGAATGCAAGTCAAGCTCCCTACCTGATTTCCAACCATAACTGTAAACTTCTTAAAGGGAGAATATTTGAATCACGTTTTTATTTGTCCCTACTATATCAAGCAGAAGGTATGGCCAGAGGAGGTTCCAATGGTAAACTAATGCAACTTTTCTTGCTTACAATGACTGTGCATGTACCATAACTGAGTATAAATTTCAGTAAATTAACAATTTGAACCCTAAATGGTCATTGAAAACTCCATTGAGATCAAGCTTCATCAATTCTGTGGACTCTTAGATTTACTTATCTTCGGATAGGAAGAGAAAAGAAGCATAAGTTAGATACATCTGTAACAGTTTTCCCTATCTCTATTGGGGAAAATAGGCCTCTAGGCTATAGAGACCAAAAGGCAATTCTCATGACCACTCTTTTAACAGAACTCATCAGCTTTATTTCATTGATTACGTTTCTAGAATTGTTAGTCTTATAGAGGAACTGTGACCTCTGAACCATTCATTGCAAGAAAACTATACTTTTAATCATGGTGTATACTTTGGGAAAAGGTTATATATATTGGACTACCCAATTACTTACCAGCTCACGGTTCCCGAGAGAATTGGGCAGTTCTACTTACTGCAATAAATCATTTCCTTGTACAAATAAATTATTAGCAATGTGTCTCCAAGCACTCTCATCTCACTCAAATTTGCTAAAAGCCTCTTTAGTTGATTTGTGCTTATGTACTAGATTGTGTTATAAATGTTGATGTAACTTCAGCTATGAACATGTGGGCATAGGCAAAGGATAGTAGAATATGTTTTGAACTTGGAATTGGGAGAACTGTTACTAGGCCTTACCTCATCATTTATTAGTTAAGTTAAATTGGATAAGTATCTTTTATTATCAGTTTTTAAAATTTTGAGGCCTTGAGGGTTACATCCAGTGATTTTCAGGGGTTAGTCCTGGTTCTGTGTTCAGATATCATTCCTGGCAGCACCAGGTAGCCATATCATAATCATCATCATCATCCTGTTGATTGTTGATTTTCTTTTTTTTTAAATTTTTCTTGGTAAATCACCATGAGGTACAGTTACAAACTTATGAACTTTCACGTTTGTATTTGGTTTACATCCCTACATCAGTGTCCATTCTCCTCCAATGTTCCCAGTATCCCTCCCACCACCCCCATCTCAACCCCTACCACCCCACCCTGCCTCTGTGGCAGGGCATGCCCTTTTGTTCTCTCTCCTGTTGGATGTTGTAGTTTGTCTCATTCCCCTGACCCTTAAAGAGTCTCCAATGCGGCACCATTGTTGATCAACAATCCCCCAGCATTGTTGATGTTCTTGAGCGGTCTCAGTAACGTCTCCATTCCTCCTAGCCCTGAGATTTTAGCAGCCTCTCTTTACTCGTCCTTCCCAACAGTGCCGCACTGGAGGCTCTTTCAGGGTCAGGGGAATGAGACCCATCATTGTTACTGGCTTTGGCATATGAATACACCAAGGGGAGTTTGCCAGACTCTCCCATGGTGGTGGCCATATGTGGTACAGGAATAGGCCTAATAGGCCTTATACTATTTCTCTGGCCCTGGATCAGTCTTCTAAGACTTTGGCTTGTTCGCTCTAAAGTGAGACTAATGATGCCAGCCATTCCATCTCTTAAGGCTTTGAGGATTTACATGCTTGGAAAGTAGTAGGGCACACATAATACAAATCCAAGGGGAATTGGCTATACCTTAACAAACACATTCTTCCACCTTAATCTCTTCTTTACAAATTGAATATCAGTTTTCCTGGAGGAAATTCTAGTTTCCAAATTACTAAAACTTAATCTAAATCTTTCCTGGTTAAAATTTGTTTCTGGCATGAAAACAATGCCAAAGCTCTCCAGAAATGTGCTTCTGTCCCTCTCTCTGACCTAGTTACCTTATTTTCAACTTTTGATGGTCCAGATTAAGTGATCAATATTCACACTTCAAACAATTCTGCCCTGGCACCCCCACCCCTTCCCTCAACCATGTCTAGGTTATAAGTCCATTCTGTTTTGTAGCATGAATCATACATATTTCAAAGAAAATTGTGGAAAATATACATAAACTTATAAAATAATATTTTGAACAATTACTAAACACTCAGCTTTAGAAATAACAGCATTATCATTATAATGAAGTCTAAAAATCATATCTCACTAAGTTTAGGAGGTAATCACTATTCTGAGTAAGATATTGATTATATAATTTTAATTTTTGTTTGTTAGCAGGGACTGGAGCGATAGCACAGTGGATAGAGCATTTGCCTTGCATGCGGCCAAGCCTGATTCGATTCCTCTGTCCTTCTCAGAGAGCCCAACAAGCTACCGATAGTATCCCGACCGCATGACAGACACTGGCAAGCTTCCCGTGGCGTATTCGATATGTCAAAAACAGTCACGACAAGTCTCACAATGGAGATGTTACTGGTGCCCACTCAAACAAATCAATGAACAACAGGACAACAGTGCTATGACAGTGCTATCTGTTTGCAGAGGTGGCCTCACAAGTAAGTGGTCCACAGTTGGCCTCGGGGCCTTACTGCCAATTGTCTGCCAAAGTACAATGCAAAAGTACAAAGAATATGGTACTTCTTAGGCCTGTGATTCTGGAGATTAACCCTGTCACAAGCAGTGCTTGGCTCCTCCAGGGCCACATCTGGTGGTAATTCAGGGCCTCCGGACTGCACCTGGTGATACTCAAGGCATCATTTGGTGCCAGAAATGAAACTGGGTCTGGTGCATGCTAGGTATGCACTCTAACTGCTGTACTATCTCCTGGTCCTGATATTCATTATTTCATAGAATTATGTATATTAAATATACTACTGTAAGAATTCTAAGAAAAGAGGCTGGAGAGATAGCATGGCAGGTAAGGTGCTTGCCTTACAGGGCTTGCTCCTTGGCACTGCCAGGAATAATTCCTGACCACAGAGCCAGCAGTAAGCCCTGAGCACAGCTAGGTGTAAGCCCAAACCTCCCCACACCCAAATAAAGAATTGTAGGATCTTTTCCTTTGTTCTACAAATGTTCGAGTACTTAAAGTGATTAGATTTTCTTTTTTTTTTGCTTTTTGGGTCACACACACACACATATATATATATATATATATATATATATATATATATATATATGAGTAACCTCTTATACCTTAGCACAGAAAAGGATACTCCAATACAAATGGAGTAACCCCAGCGATGCTTAGGGGTTACTTCTGGCTCTGCACTCACGCGTCATTCCTGGCAGTGCAGGGGGACCATATGGGATACTGAGAATCGAACCTGGGTCGGCAGCTTGCAAGGCAAACACCCTACCCGCTGTACTATCATTCCGGCCCCAGTGATTAGATTCTTAAATCTGGTATAAAGTGTGCCACTCCAAACTTCTGATTCATTCTTTTATATCTTGATATGCATCTAGGAGGTTAAACTATGTGGAGAGAAGTAATGGGTTTCTTTGACTTTTAGTTGGTTTCATATAAGGGGAGCATCAGTAGGGAACTGAATGGAGGATAGGATTTTTAACTCTATTCTCTCCTGTCTGTGAAATCTACACACAACAGCTTGAATCACAGCTCCATTTGTATTGGAGTATCCTTTTCTGTGCTAAGGTATAAGAGGTTACTCATATATATATATATATATATATACACACACACACATATATATACACATATATATGTAATGTGCATATATATAGGATATATATATTCTGGTTACTAGTTGTTTTACAGTTAGGGTGAATCACAATGCTATCTCCTATGGTATGGTGGTTTGTTTTCTAACTTTATTTAAACATTATGATTTACAAAGTTGTTTATAATACAGTTTTTTCAGGCATTCAGTGTTCTAATACCAATCACACCACCAGTTTGATGTTCCTTCCACCATTGTTCGCAGTTTTCCACCAACCCCCCAAGCCTGCCCACAGAGCACGCACAAAATATTTATTTTATATTGTTTGTTACCAAAAAATGGCTAATGGAATTATCAAAAAATACTTGGGTAAAAGACAATCTGTTAAGTTCTATGTCACAATGGGGTCATTAAATCCTTGTCTGATGTTTTACTAAGGTGTTAATAATGTAAATGTTTTACTAAGTAAAATGTTTTACTTAGTAAATGTTTTACTAAGGTGCTAGTTGATCCTTCTGTTATTGTTTTTGTTTATTGAGCTTACTTGGCTCTTGCTGTTCAGAGGTTCTATTGACTTTTTGATAGCATCTACCATGTATGTCATTTTTGTCCCTTCTGACCGTAGCAGGTTTTTTTCACTTCAACTCTCAGACTTTTTTCTGCTTTGCTGATTACTTTGTGCTACTGTTTCTTTGAATTCATTGAACATCCTCATCATAGCGTCACTAAAGACACTGTGTGAGGATTTATTGGTGCTGTTTATGTCTTGGGCGATACTGCTTTCTCTCATTTATCTTCTTTTCTGTTTTCCCCATTGTGTTCAGTGTTTTTTTTTTCTTTGCTTTTTTGGTTACCCTCGGCGATGCACATGGGTTACTCCTTGCTCTGCACTCAGAAATTACTCATGGCTGTAGTCGGGGGATCATATGGGATGCTGGGAATCAAAACCGGGTCAGCTGCCTGTAGGCAAACTCCTTACCTGCTGTGCTATCACTCCAGCCCCTAGAGTTCTTGTGCTGGAGGTGAGTCTTTGTAGGTAACCCAGTGAAAATGATTAGGGAATAAGCTGGAGGTTGTTATGTCTCTTCGTCTGGAATGGTGGGGCAGGAAACAGAATGTCAGGCATGAGCTGTGGTGTGGGCCTTTAATATGGCACAAGTGGAGTGGAGGCTGCTGGGACACAGTAGGAAAGGGACCTGCTTTGTGTTCTGAAGTAGGTGCTAGCAAGCAAAAGATCAGTCACTTTAAACTTTTTAAGTGTCTAAAAGTCACTTTTGTATATTGTGAAATATAAAATCCATATTCTACTAATTTTATTATTGGTAGCCAACTTTTCTAGAATTAACTGCTAAACTATTATACTTTCCTTACTATGAAATACTTCATGTTTCTGTTTCATAATGCTTATCGTTTTTCCATTTCTAGTTCAATATATGTGCTGCCAAAGTGAATGGTCCTATTTTAATTTACTATCTGGTTATATGAATATTTCTCTGTAACAATTTCATGCTAAAGCTATAATAAATTACCAAATATTAAAAGCTTAAAACAACATAGATGTGTTCTTTGAACTGTACTTTTTGGAGGTAAGATATTTAATATTAGTTTCTCTGCACTGAAACCTTGACTGTAGCTACAGCTACAGCTAGGGCGTTTGCCTTGCACACTGGTCGACCTGGGTTTGATTCCTTTGCCCCTCTTGGAGAGCCCGAGAAGCTACTGAGAGTATCTCGCCCTCACGGGAGAGCCTGGCAAGCTACCTGTGGCACATTCGATATGCCAAAAACAATAACAAAAAATCTCACAATGGAGATGTTACTGGTGCCCGCTTGAGCAAATCGATGAACAATAGGATGACAGTGATTACAGTGACAGCACTGAAACCAAGGTGTCAGCAGGGCCAAACTCCTTCTAGTGGTTGTAGGGGGAAATTCTTTTTAACTTCTAGAGCCCTTCTGAATCTCTGGATGAACTGACTTATGCTTCCTCCTCATGGTCAAAGTCTAGTAACTTCCGATTGTTCTCTCTCTTGAGGCTGTCACATCATATCTCTATTGTTTGAAGTACAATCCTCCTTTATCTCCCTTATGAAAAAACACTTGAAATTTAATTTAAAGACTACCTGGATAAACCAGGGTAATATTATAATCTCAAGATATTTATTTTATCAATTCCCTAAATCTTGTTATTATATAAGGTGAAATTCACAGGTTTCCGGGATTTGCATCTGGATATTTTCACTCCATTAGTCCTGTGAGCTTCTTGAGGTTCTATGTGATCTTTATCCAAAGTAGTACATGCTTTGGCCGGAGAGACAGTACAGTGGATAGGTGCTTGCCTTCCACATTTCTGACCTGGGTTTGATCCCCAGCATCCCATATGGTCCTCTGAGCACCTCCAAGAATGATTCTTGAACCAGTCAGGAGTAACTCATAAGCATTAGTAGATGTGCATCCCCCCAAAAAGTAGTAAATGCTAGATAATAATTCTCTGAATAAATACAATTTTATTTCCTGACTATGCTGTGATTGAAAACTCTTCTGAGGAAAATATTTACTTTAGCTTTTTATATATCTTCCAACGATAATCTCCCTTGTTAGTTCAATACATGTGAGGCTGTAGGATAAGGTGGAAAGATATCTAGACTCCATCTTGGTTGCATCTTTTATGAACAATGAAATTTTAAGGAAAATTTAGTTTTATTCTCTTAAGAATCTCTTAACTTGTTGTGAAACTGGAGAAGAGGAGAAAATAAGCCTATTGAGAATACAAGGCCCTTACATATGATTCATCCAGAAGATTTCTGCTTTTATCTGTTTTATATAACTACTGCCCTTTATATACAAACTTGAATTTGAACAAATAAAAGGTTCTTATTCTTTTTAAAAAAGCTTTGAAAATGACTCTTTTCATCACTATCTACATATGAGGCTGCTGAAACTGAGAGACATCATCTTTTTTGCCTCTTGAATTTGCTTTCTGAAACCATAGCCTTGAAGCTATCATTATGAAAAGATCTCTGTACAAATTGTCTCCTTAGTACAAAGAGGTGTTAAGATCCTCTCTTGTCTAAAAACACAATGGAAAACTGTGGAGGTTCTACTACAATTTATTTATATGTGATAAATAGCATCTTTATTATATGCAAAATAAGATGCAGCTCATAGCAAAGAACTATTTAATTGCAAACTTTAGGAATTATCCAAGTTTAGACATAGAGGAACAACAAGACAATTTGTAAGCCAGGAAAAATGTCATATTTATTTTGGTGAGGGGGTATAGCATGATCTTTGAAAGAAAGAACAGTATTTAATTTCTATTCATGTGCATATATTTTGTTGAATTGATGATACCATATTTTCCCCAAGAGATATATCTTAGTTCCATTGTATGTATAAATTTAATCTATATCCGGCATTCAGACAGCAATGATTTGATTGCCTATTAACCAATACTTGTAGTTACTCAGATAAAGCACATTTTCTCTTTCTAAATCTTCTTCAAAGTGCTTCTCAGAGCTCTATATTTTATCCCAGAGGTGAGCGATACAATTATTGGTAAGAAAGCTCTGGGCTTTTTATGTATCCCATAGTTCTTTTGAAAAATCAGGGGTTGGGGTGACAGTACAATGGGCAATTTGTTTGCTTTACACATGACCCACCTAGGTTCGATCCTTGGCATACCATATGGTCCCCAAACATCACCAGGAGTAATTTCTGAGTGCAGAGCCAGGAGTAACCTCTGAGCATAGCCAGGTGTGGCCTATGCAAAAAACAAAAAAAAAATCTTCACCTCATTTTGTTGTATGAGAAAGCATTAGTTTTGTGAATTATGATTACTTAACTTTGTTTCTGTTACATTAAGTAGCCCCTTTCAAACACTGTGCATCATTCTTCTAATTTTTTGTTATGAAAAGACTCACATTAAATGGTATATGAGTACTTCTGAGATTTCAAAATCTATGATGTATATGCCGGCTAGTTCAGCCCTTTTGGAAAACAGTATGGACGATTCTCAGAAAACTAGAGGTTGAGCTCCCATTTGACCCAGCAATACCACTGCTGGGAATATATCCCAGAGAATCAAAAAAGTACAATCGAAACAACATCTGCACATGTATGTTCATCGCAGCACTGTTTACAATAGCCAGAATCTGGAAAAAACCCGAATGCCCAAAACGGATGACTGGTTGAGGAAACTTTGGTACATCTATACAATGGAATACTATGCAGCTGTTAGAAAAAAGGAAGTCAAGAATTTTGTAGTTAAGTGGATGGGCATGAAAAGTTTCATGCTGAGTGAAATGAGTCAGAAAGAGAGAGACAGACATAGAAAGACTGCACTCATCTATGGTATATAGAATATCAGAGTGGGAGACTAATACCCAAGAACCGTAGAAATAAGTACCAGGAGGTTGACCCCATGGCTTCGCGGCTGGCCTCACGTTCCGGGGAAAGGGCAACTCAGAGAAGCGATCACCAACTACATTGTAGTTGAAGGCCATGTGGGGGAAGGGAGTTGCGGGCTGAATGAGGGCTAGAGACTGAGCACAGCGGCCACTCAACACCTTTATTGCAAACCACAACAGCTAATTAGAGAGAGAAAACAGAAGGGAATGCCCTGCCACAGTGGCAGGGTGGGGTGGGGGGGAGATGGGAGTGGGGAGGGTGGGAGGGACGCCGGGTTTACGGGTGGTGGAGAATGGGCACTGGTGAAGGAATGGGTTCCCGAACTTTGTATGAGGGAAGTATAAGCACAAAAGTGTATAAATCTGTAACTGTACCCTCACGGTGATTCTCTAATTAAAAATAAATAAATTATAAAAAAATATGATGTTATTACTTAAGCTAACATATCACTTGGTTATACCTTCTCTCTTCACTATTTTTGCTGATATTTTGGTTATGATTGCTGGGACTCACACTTGCTCATTTGTGCTGCTCCCTTACTTAATTGTGCTACTTTCTTAGTATCCCATATCTAGTAGCAATGCTCCCACAAGTGGCTGTTTATGGTGCATTCCATGTATCACACACCTTTGGTTACAGTCCTTGCACAGATTATCACCAGGTTCCAGAAATCAGTGATGCAGACTGTTCTCAGCACATATGGCAGCACCAAGGATCAAACTATTGCCTTCACACTTGCAAAGCAGGTAGGTGTCTTCTGCCACTGAGCTATCCCTTGGGCTCAAATTAACACAGTAGCCTGGTTTTCTTAGCTGTCTGTACCATTCACTAACTCTTTAAGTCTTACTAGATGTAAAAATTTTATTAAAAAGAAAAAAGACAGCAGGAAAACATTGATTATGTTTGTGAAAAAAGTTATTTATTGAAAAAATTATGATCTCAGAATTGTTTCTCAACTCGACCAAGAGTTACCATGGCAACATAGGTTAATTTGACTACTGCCCTATAATGAAGTGTCAAAGTCTTAACAAATTCATCTTTTGTGACAATGATAGGGAAGTAAGAAACATGCCAATCATCTATGAAGCTCAGTTAGTTAACATTAATGCAGTAAGCTGGGCAATTTCAATGGGCTTTTCAGAAATTTTGTGACAGATCATTTGAGTGTGGAAGAGCAATCTAACTACTACTGACAAAATGAGATTACCATTTTTAGTGCCCCATTTCATCCATGCAAAAGAAATAGTATAGGTTCTTGAAAATATGATAAAGACAAATAGATAAATATTGTTAAATTCTTCTAATAATAGTGAAGTCTGGTTAGTTTATTAGATGATAAAAATCAAGAAAGAATCACTTTTTAATTGCTCCATAAATCTATAAGAAAAATAGATGAAGATCACACAATATATGGATAAAATGAAAGTTAAACGAGGTATCTTTTAAAAAATGGGCAAGAAAATGTAGAAATACTACCCAGAGAAATCACTTCAAATGCAACTGAAATTAATTACATTTAGTTGCTTTTTAATTTTATCTTAATCATACCATTATGTTACTATTACTTTCTTCATTGCTAGTATTTGTCAACAAGTTGAACTCCTTCCAGGCAAAGATTTTTGAGCATTTATGATTAGTTAATTAATATTATATGTTAGGCATCATGACTCTCTCTGTGCTCTCATACAAATAGTCTTTACAACATTTCAAACCTATTTCAAGTCACTAATCTTTTGACATTCTTCTATCACCCTAAACTTCACAGGAAAAATTCAAAATCTAAGTTTTTTTTATAATTCCCTCAACATCATCCCCTTATACTTCTGAAATCCTCTCTCTTTTTACTCACTCTCATTTTCATGTTATGTTTTATAGGTAAAAGCATCTTGCCACAATATTAAGCCAAATTCATCCACATTGTTGGTTCCATTATTCTCTCACAGTTCTTTCCCCCAAACATGTTCATCATTCCTTTTCTGCGTAAACACTGTATCTAGCATTGATTTTTAATCTGGGTTTCAGATCAAAACTTACCCACTGCTGCATAGATATTGTCATGTAAGTGTTCCTTAGATTCTGTAGTAAACTCAATTTCTTAAAAATGATCTGAAAATTGATTTATGTATACCTGTTCAACCTGCTGCTAGTTCTACATTCTGTTTTTTACTCAATTGTACTGCACAGTTACTTTGTGTATTTTCTTTCGTATTTTTTTAATTTTTAATTTATTAATGAATCACTGTGAGGTACAGTTACAGACTAACAAATTTTCAGGCTTATGTTTCAGTCATACAATGATCGAGTGCCCATCCCTCCACCAGTGCCCTTTCTCCATCACCAATGTTCCCAGTATCCCTCCCATCTCTTACATTGCCCCCACCTTCCCCTCCCCGCCCGCCTCTGTGACAGGTACATTCCCTTCTACTCTCTCTCTCTTTTAGGGTATTGTCGTCTGCAATGAAAGTAGTGAATGGTCATCACGTTTGGCCTAGTCTACTTTCAGCATTCACCTCCCATCCTGAGCAGGCCCTCTAAACCCCCTTTACTTGGTGGTGCCTTCTCTACCTGAGCTGCCTTTCCCCCCAACATGTGAAGCTGGCTCCCAAGCCAAAGATCAAACCTCCTGGTACTTATCTCTACTATCCTTGGGTGGTAGTCTCCCATTCAGTTACTTTGTATTACTTGTATCACTTGTCATCCCATTGATCTTCAATTTGCTTGAGAGGGCGCCAACAACATCTCCTTTTGTCCCTGTCACGTGCTAGTGTAGCACAGTGGTGTCTGCTAGCTCCAGGAACACGAGGAGCATCACACTGTTTGTTCAGGAATTTGACGAAAAAGTCGGACCATCTCGTAGGTGGGTGGCCAGGCGTTCTTTTGACATCCTGTGGAATCCAGTCAGTAACGGCTCTAGTCCAGCAGTCATCTCCAAATCACATTACGTGTCCGGCCCATCTGATCCTCAATCGTAGATGGAGGTGGGAACTCCGGATTCCTTCTCAATTGAATGAAACGTGATATTCCAAGCATAGCTCTTTTGATTCCTCTTTGGGAGACCTTAATAGCGTTTTTATCCTGTTTTTGTAGGGCCCAGATCTCTGAGGCATACATTAGTGCAGGAAGAATGGTGGAGTCGAAAAGATGTACTGGAGCCAGAGATTCTTCTTCCTCTTAACAACTTCTTCAACACTCTTGAAGATGTTCCACACCACTCTCTTCCACCTGTGCAGTTCTGGTGCCAAGTCATTCATCATGTCGAGTTCTTGACCCAGGTACACGTAACTGCTGCATTTGGAGATGTTTACTCCATTGAGAGAAAAATGGAATGTCAGTTCGTTTCTCATGAACATTGTCTTCATGAGATTCAGCTGCAGTCCAACATTTCCACACTCACGGTCGAAGTGGGCCAGCATCTGTGCTGCTTGGCTAATGTTTGGTGTTATTAGAATGATGTCATCAGTGAAGTAGAGGTGGTTTAGTTGCGGACTCTCTATCTTCACTCCCATTCCTTCCCATTCCACTCATCTCATGACATTCTCGAGGGTGGCACTGAAGAGTTTCGGTGAAATGGTATTGTTCTGGCAAAACCCCCTCTTTATGTCCATGATCACTTCCTTGTGGAATGGTGAAATCCTGGTAGTGAATCCATAATACAGCTCACGGAGGATCCTGATATACTGAGATTAAATGCCCTATTTGGCTAGGGCTTTGATGACCACTTCAATCTCAACAGAATCGAAGGCCTTCTTTAAATCGATGAACGTTAGATAGAGAGGCATCTTGAACTTTCGCAAAACCTTAATGAGCTTGGTCACCGTGTAGATATGGTCGATCATGCTGAATCCTTTTCAGAACCTGGTAACAATAATGTATCTCTGTTACTTTATATTCCACAAATGAGTGCAGTTTTTCTATGTCTGCCCCTTTCTTTCTGACTCCTTTCACTTAAAATGTTGATCCACTTATATGCAAATTTCATGACTTCACCTTTTCTAAAAGCTGCATAGTATTCCATTGTGTAGATGGACCAAAGTTTCTTTACCCAGTCATCTGTTCTTGTGCACTCCGGTTTTTTCCAGAGTCTAGCTATTGTAAGTAGTGCTGCAATGAACATACAAGTTCAGATGTCATTTCTACTACTTTGTGCATTTTAGAACCATCATTTTTAGACCCACCTCAACATCTGCATTTTCTATATCCAGATAAGTACCAGTTCCTATCGAATGTTAACATTATTAATATCAGTGAAATATAATGACCGCTTTTTGTTGTTAAGTGAAATAAAGTCAAGCCTTCATACTTATATTACTTTGATAGTCTCATTTTTCAGCATACATTTTCATTTCTTTTAGTCCATTCTGCATGATATCACCAGGGTGCTTTCTTAATATAAAGTTCTAATCATGTTATGTACCTGTTCAAACACTTTTTCTATAGCTGAGAAACAAAACTAAACTTGTTAGCATGTTGTTATTCAATATCCTCAGCAGAAAACCCAGGCATTCTTCTGAACTTTGTTTTTCAGACCTACTTAACTATCACAGAGTTTAAGCAACTCTGCTACTGTTTTGTGTATCTTGTCTCCTCTATCTGCAAAAGTTTTATCAATTCACTTTGTCAATGTATAAAAGAAGTGACTTCTGAGCTGCCTGTAATCCCTCTCTGGTTCCCCCTGACAGAGGAAGTCCCTTCCAATCCCATCTCCATGCCACGGAATGCCTCCACGGACCCAGAAAACTGATGCTGGCCTCCTCTGTCATTCGGGTGCATCAGTAGTACTAGCCTCCAGACTGCCCTGCAACTTCTACACCTTCTTCGGCCCCTTTCTGGAACCCACCGACCAAGGAAGTGCCTCCCCAGCTCCTCTTGTACCCCAAACCTCGCTGACTGCTGACAGCTGCCCTGCCCCCTGCTTTGATTTCTGTCCTTCTTTGTCCTTCTCTCTAAACACTGGGGCAAGTTAATACTCTGATGCTTATAGGTAGATTATAGAATCTTAGGCATTAGTCACTTGGGCATTCTTATTTGTATTCCTATCTTCTCAACAGTCCTGTTTTCTTCCCTGGATAATGTCACCTGCATTACAACACTGAGGTCATCTATCTTCAAGGCTAACAGATAATTACAGTGCACCACTGAAGGTAGCTTGGCAAATGTAGTCATTTGGGCAAAAAAATGGTATCGTCAAACATCTTGATTCAATAAAAAATTTAATTTTCATCCAGATGATATAGTTTCACTGAGAAGATGCTAACATATTCCTGCTTCACTTTTCAGATGAACTGAATTCTTTTTCCTTCCTTTAAATTCAAGATAGTCTATTTATAGGAATTGCTAAGGAGTTTTTACACATGCAAATTTAATCACTTATAGCCTCTCTTTAATGCACTTCACTGCACTGAGCCTAAAATGGTCAACAATTTCCTGGAAATAGGTGGTATATGGAGATTCCAGACAGTACATTTGAGTTACATCTTGCATTTCTCCCAAGTATTAAATTTGTTATTTAGAAATAAAATAATCACAGAAAATATATGGTTTTATTGTCTATATTTGAAATGTTCACTTTATTATTCTAATTAACTAATCCTCTTAATGGTCAAAAACCACTTTCAATTGTCAGATGCTATATTGTTATGGTAATTTTACATAATAGCATACTATAGAAAAGATAGAATGATTCTTTAAACTTGACTGGTTGATGTGCAATTAATTCTCTTCAAATGTTCAATAAATAGAAAATTGAAAATTCATCAAGTTTTTTAAAGTCATACACCTTTAAATAAAATCAAGCATCTATTCAGTCCCTCTTTTCATTATGAAAAGGAAAGAAAATGCTGCACGGAGCATACAATATAGGCAGAGAGCAGCCAACAAAAAACATATAATCTGTCTTGTGATGTACCAGGGACAGATTACAGAATTTGGTAGATCTAATATGGTCTTTGGGCCGGATATTATCCATCAGTAGAGAATGGTTCCAGAATCTTAGTATCTAACAATGCTTCCTTTTTCCTGAAATGGAGATCCATATTTCTACTTATTTCCTGGTTATGTCCATCTGTGCCATATATAAAACTCCTCTACCCAACATTTAATCTGCTTCTTCCCTTTGGGTGCCATGCTCAGAAAAGGGTCTTGTAACCACCGAGCCACATGATCATCTATATACCTATATTGTATGGTCTGTGAAATTTCAAAATATCCCTTGGTATAGAATAACTTTTCCCCAGGGAGTTTAGGTTTATTTGGGTTACTCTCTTCACAGGGCTGGAGTGATAGCACAGTGGTTGGGCTTTCGCCTTTCACGTGGCCAACCCTTGTTCAATTCCACTGCCCCTCTTGGAGAGCCCGGTAAGCTACCAATAATATGGAGCCTGCATGGCAGAGCCTGGCAAGCTACCCGTCACGTATTGGATATGCCAAAAACAGTAACAATAAGTCTCTCAATGAGAGACGTTACTGGTGCCCGCTCAAACAAGTCGATGAGCAAGGGGATGACAGTAACAGTGACTCTCTTCACAATGATCCAATTTCTCTGTGTTTATTTGTAACTTCTTTATTTGTGTTCTCATAACTTGCAAATATTGTTTTTCTATTCTCCTTAAATCCTTTGCATAGTTAATTCACAGCAATGTTCTTTTTGGATGGACATAAGAAGACAGTTAATGTTATGCTTTTGTAACTTGGGAATTAATGACTCTAAATGATATTTACCTCCTGGACATCTGTTCTCTAGACTTAAGCCTCAGTTGCTCTTACTTTTTAGCACCCCAAAAGCAGGGTCCCGACAAGGAACTGGATGGACCCAGGGCAAGTGGTGAGCTATGTACTAGACTGGCATCGAGATAGGTCTGGCCAAAGTGCCATAATGCTTACCTATAAGTTAAGAGCTTGTCATGATACAAAAATAAATAAATAGATTTGGACCCTGCTAGGATTAGGAATGATTAATCTGGCCTGAGCACTGTAGTTTGAGTCTGTGGCAAGATATTCCCAGGATAGCTGCCCTACAAGCCTCAACATATCTCTTACTGTGTCCATACAAAATTAACTAATATTAAGAAGTAGAATTAAGATGTTAATTAAGATGTTAATTAATGGACTGAGGAAAGGAGAAAAACACCTTAAGTGTTTTTTTTTTTTTTTCTTTTTGGGTCACACCTGGCGATGCACAGGAGTTACTCCTGGCTCTTCACTCAGAAATTACTCCTGGTGTTTCTTTGGGGACCATATTGGATCTGGGAATCGAACCCAGGTCGGCCATGTGCAAGGCAAATGCCTTAGCCTCTGTGCTATCGTTCCAGCCCCTTAAGTGGTATTTTGCCCGTGAGCAAAGGAAGGGCTTTCTTATATTGATTTTGCTACCTGACTGGCTGTAGCCTCTACCCCTAGTGCTGGGGGTGGAGAGACGAGGGAATTGGAGAGTAGAGAGAGAGACAGGGATCAAGATGGAGCGTGGAGAGATGGGTGGAGACAGGAATGAGAGACAGGAGGAACAGTGTGAGGCTTGAATGGGGGGGCTCAGAGAGATTGGAACAGGCATGTGTCAAGAATGGAATAAATGGTATCTAATAAACCTACCGCCTAGGCCCTTGTTTCCTCCTCCATCTGCCTTATGGCATGGGCCTCCCCAGCTGGGCGAGTGGCCCAAGGAACCCTCCAACATGGGCGGTGAGTGGGAGAGCCGTTGGGGCCTCCCCTGGCATCGGAGTTTATACACCTTGGTAAAAAAAAAGTTTCCCATTCTGCAATACCCGACTGAAAAGAATGACTTATGTCAAGATTTTTTTGAATAAATGTTCCATGTAAACACTTTTGTACTAGATAGTCATTTCTCTCTAAAAGAATGAATACATCTAACACTGGATTCTATTTACTGCCATTTATGTATTTGCATGATGAAATTTTCAATTCCCCTGATACAAGTGGGAAACAAAAATGTCAACTCAAAGAATAGTTGTGTAATATATTCACCCTATTATAGAAACTTGCATCTCCAACTATTTTAGAAATTATCTATAATTAAGGAAGTATTAAAATTCAATATTCTGATTTTCTCCTAGTTTCTAAAATTACATGTTTGCATACCAGCATAACATTTAATGAGGTATATATCAAACATTTTATGAGAATGCTAAAAAATGTCACTGTGTTCAATATTTTTATAGGTAGTATTTGAAGTTACTGGAATGAAGTGAATGAATGATACCATTGTTTGTATAGCTTATGTTATTAGTCAAAACGTGGCTCAAGTTGAAACTTTCATTATTATAAATTTTCTTTGAGTATTAAAAATAAATGGGCTGGGGCGATAACACAGTGGTTGGGCTTTCACCTTTCACACGGCCAACCCGTGTTCGATTCCTCCGCCCCTCTCGGAGAGCCCGGCAAGCTACTTAGAGTATGGAGCCCTCGTGGCAGAGCCTGACAAGCTACCCATCACGTATTGGATATGCCAAAAACAGTAACAATAAATCTCTCAATGAGAGGCGTTACTGGTGCCCGCTCGAACAAATCAATGAGCAATGGGATGACAGTGACAGTGATTTAAAATAAATAAATGCCTTGCAGCTTATATTTTAAAATGGATTATAGGTTCAACTTGCATTCTGTGCCAGTGTGGTAGTGCCTTAAGACACCTCCCCCAATCATTGTTAAAGCTGCAGGTGCACTAAAAACGACCTGTTAAATTCCTTTAAGCTCCTGTGTCAAATCTCCACAGTCCATTTTGCTCTGGCTGTGTCTCGAATCTCTATCTGGACTCTGGATTCTGTCCATTCTTTTCTTTAGACCTCTGATTGAATTATATGGTTATCTAGCTTCAGTTTTTATTTATTTTTTCCCATGGACAGGTGAAAGCTGCAGAAGAAAGGCCAGGTACAACGCCCAAAGTTTCAGCTTGCTTGAGAATACAGTTTAGAAAAATCTGTCTGATATAATATTGGCCATTCTACTACCTGAGGACAGAATAAGCCATAAGCCCTGTCAGGCATGACTCTTCCCCAGAACTTAAACAAAAACAAACTATGTTATAAAAATCATTCAAAACCACCCAAAATATTTTTTGAATGTTTTCAAAATCTAGAAATCAGGGTAAAGGTATTTTGGTAACTAGATTAAGGGTGTTTTAAAAGACCGTGGAATCAAAATTACTGTTTATTGAAGTTATTTCAGCTACATTCTAGACAATGACACCAGACAAGTTAATTTCTATGGGTTTCTATTCCTCCTCTATAAAACAAAAGAGATTTTCTTTCTGACAGTTTCTTAGTTGCTCTAAAAATGAATCAAGATAGCAAAATAAAAAACACTTTACAAGGCAAATAAAATTATTTTATTGAATCAATTAAATATGAATAATATAAGGAATATTTTGAAAGGAATGAAATCTTTGACATCTTACAAAGTGCCTAAGAAAACTAATTATCTAAAACATGAAGATATCCCAACAAATCCTTGTATTTATTGTTCCTGGAGCTTGCTAGCAGAGTTAATCGTTCATGTTAACTGACTGTTGTCATTTTATACTTATCATTTGTACTGTTATACCATCACTCATTTCTTACATGGAGAAATGGCTGCCTTTATATTTCATGTCTTTTTTCCAATATTGAGACTAATACAGCACAGTGACATGAATAATAGCCAATCTGCTGCAGCATCCGTTACATCTCATAACATGATTCATCAATGCAGTGTTGCTAGTGCAATGTTCCTTAATTTGAAATTTTGGAGGTCTCTGGAATCCCTCTCTATTAACTTTTTTCCTGTCAATATTCTAAAGTACAGTTGCTTTGGACTAAAAAGATGCTGTCTTTTGAAGAACAGGGACTCAAGTTCAGTATGAAATTGTTTGTGAATAGATGAAATCTTTAAGTTCTTTGCTCTGCTTTACATAAGAAATAACTATCATAAGACAATTTACATAATCATTAGCTTCACATAGCACTGCATTATTCTTTCTTAATTTCTTCATCCTAAAGAACAAGGCAGAGTTAGTAGAGCCTCTACCTTTTAAATGAATAAATAGTCTATAAAATAATCCTTGCTTGCTCACTTAAAGCTCCAAGAAAATACATTAGCACATTTTGAGAGATTCTTTCATGATGTCTTTGTTCTAGGATGGCAAACATTTTAATGTCCTTATACCTCTAAAATCATATATCTATAGAAGAGTCAATTGTCTATTTTTAGCTGTGCTAATGGCCAATTTTCACACAACAGAGCAACCTGACCAAACAGTGACCTGAAACAGCATGTTAAGACAGATGACATGTAGACTTGCTGTTAAAATCCAAATATTGTTGTTAAAAGCTTTATGTGATAACAGTTAAATCCAGGACTGTTTAAGATGACATACACAGTGCAACTTGGGAAGAGTTATTTTCAGTATAGTTTTTGATGGATCCTGAATTCCATACTCTAGGACAATGAATTGAATCCCTTTATGGGCTAAAGTTGACATTTCAATTGATAGATACATATTCCTGAATTCCTTGCCATGGGTCCACTGCTATCCAAGTAGTGACTGAATTGTTTGAGATAGAGGGCACAAGTTGAGTTTTAAAGCACAGATCAAATTTATGAAGTGAAAATCTGAAGTGAAAATTCTTGGGTTAACAAGTCTAAGATACCTTAACAATTCCCCCTAAAATCACGTGAGAACAGGTTGGAGGACTGTCATAGCCAAAGACAGCAAGACTCATGGTGTATAGCCTCTGAAAGAGATGGGTGTTCATTTCCAAATATTATTGTCATACTGGTCCCTTCTCTATCTTGCCTACCCTCTGCCCCACACACATTTGTGGTAGATTGAAATCATTGACCAGTTGTCCTGGCTTCTATTTTTCCTGGCCTTGGATATTATTCTCATATCATTTTAAAAAATATTCCACAAATGAATGTTGTCAATCTATATCTGTCCCTCGCTTTCTGAGTCATTTTACTCAGCATGGTATTTTCCATGTCCATCCATTTATAGGCAAATTTCATGATTTCATTTTTCCTAACAGCTTCATAGTATTCCACTGAGTGTTGAAAGAAGGTAAAGGGATATACATGATAACCTTTCAGTATCTGTATTGCAAACCACAATAGTCAAGATATGAGAGAGACAGACAGACATTAGACAGAGAAAAAATTGCCTGCCATAGAGGCATGATGGCGGTTGGAGCATGATGGGAGGGAAACTGGGGACATTGGTGGTGGGAAATGTACACTGGTGGAGAGTTGGGTGTTAGAACATAAATGACTGAAGCTCAACTATGGACAGCTTCTGTAATTGTCTATCTCATGATGATTCAATAAAACAATTTAAAAAGAAAGGAAAAATTAAAAAAGAAAAAAGAAATCGATAGAGTATGGGGAAATTAATATGTTACAGATTTTTTTCATAACCATTAGTTCCTTCAGAAGGAACACCAATTGCTACTATTGTCTTTTGCATGCAAGGAAACTGGTCAGCAAATATTAACTACGTACCTAGAGTACACATACATCTCTAGGTACTATAAGAGGAATATACAAAGAAATATGTAATATGTGCTCCAGAATCTTGCTACTTTTAGTCTGTAGCACTGTAACACTGTCATCCCATTCATAGATTTATTTAAGCAGGCACCAGTAACGTCTCCATTGTGAGACTTGTTGTTACTGTTTTTGGCATATCAAATACTCCATGGGTAGCTTGCCAGGCTCTGCCATGTGAGCGGGATAGTCTTGGTAGCTTGCCAGGCTCTCCAACAGGGACAGAGGAATTGAACCCGGGCCAGCCGAGTGCAAGGCAAATGCCCTACCTGCTGTGCTATCGCTACGGTACGCATACTGGAGCATACTTTTAGTCTAGTTAGAGAAAAGTATCTATGCACAGCAACTTTACACAAAATGTTTTTACATGTGCCAAACAAGCAACATGGCTTACAAAGTTTATAGGAGTTTGCAATTCCACATCTACTTGGTCTAATTTTTATCTTCATTCTCTGATATTGTAAATGAGGGCACATTCTTTCATTATTCCTCCTCTTAGATCTTCCGCTGGTTTTTCTATTACTTTTTTGAGTCTGTGAGTCTATGATTGTTTTTTTGTCTAGTTACCTCCCCTATACAACTCAAACTCAACTTGAGATAGCAAAATCCTTTTCTGGTGACCACTGTGTCTCTAGTACCTGGCATCACACTTAGTTTTCCTCTAACATTCTCAATTTAGTATACTTTCTAATATTTCATTCAGTTAACTTTAATTGGACTCATGGACTCATATCATTTATATCAAACATTTACAATGAAATGAAATTATGCCATTTTCCATAATTCTCTTGCCTCTATTTGCATATATCCCTCTATTTCTAGGCACAAGGAATCACTCATGTTTTTGTATGCATATTATAGAATTCATAAACATGAAATTATACCATCTGTCCCCTATTTTCTAGTTTCTCTCATTCAATGTCTGAGAATCCTTTCTTATTAGTTGACACAATGATGATTATGCTTCCTCTACCAATAATTTCTAATCAATAATGAGTTTTCTTCACTATTTTCCATATATTATATCATCATTTATATGCATTATATCTCCTATTCTCGCATATATTTTATCAGGTCATTTTGCCATGATATATGAGCAACCATGTTCCAAATTGGATGTGATATTTTTCAGGTTCTTAAGCAGTTAGTCACTTCAAATTCTTTATCATTATTAAATAAACTTGAGTAATGTATTGAAATAAGTATCACATGATTTTAAACATTTTTGAACTCTGAAGTTAACTTTCTTCCTTTTTCTTTTGACTCTTTTCAGGTCTATTATGTAGTGAATATTCTTATCTTTCAATATAGCTGACTAAATGCTTGTTTCAGGAGCAAGAAATATGTCAGAACTGCCATTTGCTTGTCATTAATTTGTGCTATTATTTGTATTAACCTCAAAGATGAATATCTTGAAAGAATATTTTCAAGTTCCTTGTCAATTTTGTAAAAGTTACTTTATTTGAACATTAATTTTTTTAAAAAGTCCACAAATCAGACCAGGGAGTTAGTTTAGAGAGCTAGAGTGCTTTCCTTCATACACAAGGCCCTGAGGTGAATTTCTGTGCATGCTCCCCGGGCCGCTGTAACTCTGGTGGATGACAGTACTATCGATCCTAACATTGAGTCCTTCTGGCGTGCATGGCCACGTTTCTTATCACTGAGTGTGACTCCTGGGTAGTCCCAAAGTAGGAATAAAATAAAAAATTAAATCCACAATTAACTTATTTGGGGATCACTGAAATTGCCATTGTAATCAGGGGAAGGTGATAGTATGATCAAGGGTAACACCATAAAGGCTCCATGAGGTCGAATTACCACTTTTGGGGCATTCTGCCTCCTTATGTAATAGGCGATTACATACAAGTATAATTATGAGTTCAATCACTTGTACACTTGTCAAATCGTTGATCTTCAATTTGCTTGAGCGGATGCCAGTATTGTCTCCATTTGTCCCTGTCACGTGCTAGTGTAGCCCAATGGTATCTGCTCACTCCAGGAACACAAAGAGCCTCAAACCGTTCATTCAGGGTTTTGACAAAGAAGTCTGACCATCTCGTAGGTGGGCAGTCACGCGGTCTTTAGACATCCAGTGGAATCCATTCCATAACAGCTCTAGTCCAGTGGTCATCTCTAAATCCCATTACATATCTGGCCCATCTGATTTTCGACGCCTTGGCAAATCAGACAGTATCCCTGATTCTTGATCATCAATGGAGGTCAGAACTCTAGATTCCTACTCTCACTTGAGTGAAATGTGACATTCCAAGCATAGCTCTTTCGATTCCTCTTTAGGTGACCCGAATAGTGTTCTTGTCCTGTTTTCGTGGGGCCCAGGTCCTTGAGGCATATGTTAGTGATGAGTTCCATTTCCCTGACATTCCATTTGCTCTCAACAGAATGAACATCTCCGAATGCAGCAGCTATGTGTACCTGGCTAGAGAACTCAACATGAGGAACGACTTAGTGCCAGAATGGTGCCGAAGGAAGGGAGCAGCCTGGAACGCCTTCAAGAGCGTCAAAGAAGTTATTAAGAGGATGAAGAACCTCCGGCTCAGGGCACATGAGTTCAATATGAACAGAAATTAGCTACTTAGGTAGCTTTTCTACCTTACAATTTGAGCTAATCTATATAACCAGAGTATATCTCAACCTGAAGACCATTGCTAAGCAGTCAAAAGTTATTTATAATCGAAAAGCAATGTAACAGAGGGTGTCACTGTCACTGTATCACTGTCATCCCATTGTTCATTGATTTATTTAAGTGGGCACCAGTAACATCTCCATTCATCCCAGCCCTGAGATTTTAGAAGCTCTCCTTACTCGTTTTTCCCAATGATTGGAGGCTCTTTTCAGGGTCAGGGGAATGAGACCTGTTATTGTTACTGTATTTGGCATATCGAATACGCTATAGGGAGCTTGCCAGGCTCTTCCTAACAGAGGGTAATACACTTTAATTAACCCAGTTAGAGAATACAGAATGTGTGACAAGGATATCTGGAGGCAGGGGGAAAAGAGAATGTGTTTGTTTTTATTTCTATTTCCTTTTAAGTTAGTGTATCTAAATGATAAACATCAGGTGTAAAATATTTAAAAGACTAAAAAGTTTCCTTCCTCTCCTTAGCATTCAGCACAACTTCTTAGCTAATTACTGTTGAGAGTTTCTTATTCATCATTCGGCATATTTTATGTGGAGAGCATTTAAATGTATGTCTACACTTGTCTGTTTGCATTAATGTGTTTATTTTTCACACTGTTTTGTACAATATGCCTTAGACCAACATTATTTAAAGTTTTTAATTTTTTATTGAATTACCATGAGAAAGACCTGGTCAGTGATTGGAATCTACCACAAATGTGTGGGGGACAAAGGATGGTAAGGGACCAGTATGAAATTATTAGTTGGAAATGATCACTCTGGACAAAAACTGAGTGTTAAAATTAGGTAAACAGATATCACAAGCTTTCAATATCTTTGTTCAAAGTTTTTCCACCTGCAGATTGGCACCTATCCTACATGCTGGAAATTGGATGGGGAGTAATAACTAAGGTGGTAGGTAGACCAGTGGCTTCCAGCCTTTCTACACTTGTGGACTGACACGAATCCATGGACAAGTGGTTGAAAACCACTATCTTAGACATATTTTTGTGGGGGAATGTTTGGCTACACCTGGAAGAATTGGGAGCTTCTTCAAGATCTGTGTTCAGGGGTCTCGCCTCGTGGTGTTCTGTGTTGAACCAAGGTTGGCCACATGCAAGTCAGCCCCCTAAACACCTGTACTCCCACTTCTGTCTTTCTCTCTCTCTGTCCCCATGTATTTCCACAACCTGATTGATTTTCAGAGGTTGAATATTGAATACTCATTATATGATAGAGTACCACTTTCTTATCAGTCCATTTTTTCTACTTTAACTCTTATTATAAGTGCTGTGGTTGCTATACAAGTGCATAGGTCTTGTATAGGATTATTTTTAAAAGTAAATTCCAATGGATAAAGTATGTATTGCTGAATATATTAGTATAAAATTAAAATACTTATATTTTGATGAATAGCGATTTGTCATATAAAGCAGCAGCCACTTGTTTATTCATATTTATTGGGTTGAGAATTTGGGCAGGATTAAGGTAGAATGGCTCATCTTTGCTGCATATGATACCGACTGAACCCACATCTGTATTTTCAGTCTGTTGGGGAGCTAGCTGGTACTCTACAGAGTACAAGATGGCTTCCTTTCCTTTCGTGAATGCCAGCTCTGGGTCTTATTACAGCCGGGATCAGTGGATCTCTCTTTTTCTCTCTCTCATTGCAGTGTCTCATCTTCAAAGAATTGTTTGCAAGTTTGTAGTGATACCAGTGAGAAGATAATTTCTATAATACTTCTTAGGGCCTAGATTTCTAAGTCACACATTGTTAATTTTGCCACATTCTATTGGACAAATAAAGCCCATAGTATTCAGATAAAAGTGGGAAGAAAAGCCACTCTTGATGGAACTTGATTGAAAGATATATTTCAAAATGTGTATAGATTTTAGAAATGTTGGAACCAACTTTGTAAACAATCTTCCACATTGTACACTCACATTTTAATTTGGATAGATCTCTCCAATTAGGAGAATATTGCAATATTTACATCACTGTAGACTAAAGCAAAGAAATGAACAATGCAACATACATTGTAAAGGAATCATCATGAGAAAAAATTGATTTGATATGAGATTATTGGTCAGAACAGAAATTCATTTTATTATTCAAATTTATGTCTGTTATATCATTTACCAATTTATTGTATTAATTAAATTCAATAAAACACTATGAATCTTCTCCAGCCACACCCAAAGTACATATTCCCTCCACAAATATATTCCTAATATACTTGAGCATGTTCATAATTAGGGACACATTTTTTTTTCTCTGATGACAATCTATTACATTTTTGGATAATTCTGCTATAAGTATCTCTCCTGAGACTTTATCCCCCTCAAATCTCAAACCCTCAGTCTTCTTTTTATTTAGAGTAAAGAGCTAATTTCATTCCTATTTTGCTACAAGACCTTCAACAACTAAAATTGGTTACCGTATATTTCCATAATGCTCTATTTTATAGATTAAATATAACCAAGGTCCTCCATATTTGTAGATTAAACATTATTAAGGCCCTTCATCCTCATATCTTCACAGCCAATCTGACTAACTTCAGGTTTTTCTGGACAATGTGTAAGAATAGTACACAGATCAAAAGATGTCTTCAGTGTTATAGTTCTTTATTTCATAGCTCATATAGATACATCTCTGAGGGCTGACTCATTCATGTAATCTTCAGCAATAGCAGTAACAACAACCTTTATGTCTCAAACAGCGCACCACCATATATGAACCACCACAAATCAATCACCATCTCAAACTGACATTCCAACCTCTCTACCTTATACAGTGAGTTGGAGTTGAGCTAATATAGATTATGTATCCTCCATCACATAGCTGTTTCATTTACCTGACTTATTATGCACCATTAAGCCACATATGCTGTTATCATATCTGTTACTCACTATATTAATGAGGACTTGTAGAACTGATCAGTCACATTACATATATAAATAATGATTTGTGGGACATTCAATCAGATCTCCTATCTCATATGCTGGTGAGAGTTTGTGGGATTGTGTACAGAAATGAGGGACTTATTGAAAGTCTTGGTTATCTGGAACCTACATACTCATTTCCCCCATTACATTCAGGCTTAGAACTGGAGCAATAGCACAGCGGGTAGGGTGTTTACCTTGCATGTGGCTGACCCTGGTTTGATTCCTTTGTCCCTGTCAGAGAGTCTGGCAAGCTACCGAGAGTATCCCACCCACAGGGGAGAGCCTAGCAAGCTCCCCGTGGCATATTCAATATTCCAAAAACACTAACAACAAGTCTCACAATGGAGACATTACCGGTGCCCGCTCAAGCAAATCCAAGAAGAACGGGGTGACAGTGCTACATTCAGGCTTGGGTGTATGTGAGCGAGTAGATTAATTCTCTAGAGCTAGAGCTATAGTAAAAAGGATTCTAGGCAGATAGATAGTTCAAATGGCTATAGTACATGCTTTACATGTGGGAAATGTTTGATTTGATCCCTGGTATCACATGGTCCCTCAAGTACTACCGAATATCTCCCCAAACCAAATCAAGCAAAAGAAAAATATCCTTCCTATCTATGGGCAGAACTATGTAGGTATGTTCTTGTTTGTTTTTTTGTCTTGTTTTTTCCAGAACACATCACAATTCTCAATAGTGGACTGACTAGTAAGTAAAAGCAAAACAAAACAACTTGGGAGGGGGGCATTCCATTTGGGACAATAAAAACAAGACTACATTATCTTGTTTTGCAACAATTTTTCATTGTTATTAATTGTGAGAGCCAAAAGTGGGGAATCTGGGGGGCCACAAATGCTACACCAGGTTAACTGTCAAGGGACCAACCAGTGCTGAAAACTAAACCCATGGCTACACACATGGAAGACACATGCTTTACCAATCGAGTCACATTCTCAGCCCTGGAACTAGATTTTAGAATTTCCTAGTCATGTCTATCTTAATTAAATGAAAAATCTATTGGGGGTTATTTTTGATTACTGTGTGCTTCATTTAATACCATGTCAGAATATATTTGATAAAACTTGTCCTTAGAAGCCAGCAATTTACCGTGTGCCAGATGAAAATCCTTTAGCTATTAAAAAATAAGCTTAATGAGGTCATTCATAGTTATAGAGTAGTGTGGGTCATTCTACTCCCAAATGATTATTTATGCACTGCATGTTTTATGAAGAAAAAATAAAATGTAAGATTCTCTGCCAAATATTTTATTTTCTTCTCTGTCACAAATGAGAAAGAAAAACTTGCAATCTGATATTGAAGCTATCTATCATCTTGGTTAAGTGTCAGATTTATGCTTTTCAGACTTTTTTGAAGAGGGAAAACTTATAAGCATAGTGCTGAAAAACCATTACAGGTAAGAAAACCTTATTGCTCATTAATATTATCTTAATTAGAAAATCACTTTTGATGAAAACTCTTTTGATTTTCTTCTTCAAATATTTCAATAGCTCTTTAAGAAAATAATCTATTTTGCCGCCATCTTATAAAGCCCACTAAAGAGAGGTACAAGCTTGCAGTGACGGAATGCGCATGAGATCTCGGGATGGGGGGCATTACTGGCACCACTCTCCACCCAGATGTGACCACAAGCGACTGCACATGAACGGCTCCTCCATTCCTGAATGCCCATGGTCCCAGAGGCCAACTAACTACTTTTGGCACCCAGCGACTTCTTGCAGAAATGCCTCTAGACTGTGAACTAAGCTACAGCTCCATGCCGTACTGGGAGGGGAAAGGATTTTCTCTCTAGGCCTTTCCTTTCAGTGGCGGTGTGGAGACTGCCATCTTATAAGACCCACTAAACAGAGGTACGAGCTTGCAATGATGCGACTTCTGGCAGATATTTCTCTGGACTTAATTACTAAAACACCAGAAATCCAAAACCGCGCGGTCGTGACCTAATACTCTCTTCATTCTCAGCAATGGAAAACAAATTATCAAATGATGCCTTTTCGACAGGTCTGATTGTTGGGGAAAAATACCAAATAATTATAGTGAGTTTTCTGTTGAAATAATGAATGTAATCAAAGTAAAGAGAAAGTAAAGTGAAAATCATCAGCCACACAAGCATAGGGTGGGGTGATGGGAGGTATACTGGTGTTCTTGGTGGTTGAACATGTGCACTGGTGAAGGGATGGATGGGTATTTGATCATTGTATGGCTGAGACTTAAGCCTGAAAGGTTTGTAACTTTTCACATGGTGATTCAAAAAAAAAAAATTTAAAATCTATTAATTAAGGGTCTGAAAAGAAGTATCCCCTAACAAGAAATAATAATCACTACAATAATATCCAAATACAAAAATAACTTTACTGCAATACATTTTAGATGCCAGTGTTTAAAACACTTATGCAAATGAGAATAAGCATTGTAGTCTAATCAAATTTAATGATTTTCATTTCTTTATTTACTTAGGTTAAATCATGTAGTAATCAACCATTGCAAGCTGACTTTTATTGATTTATTTTCTGATGATTCCATTTGCCATTCCTTTGAGTTTTGTTGGATCAACAAATATGAAATTAAATTTTTGTATGTATGCCAAGGGGGACACACTGGGGTATTGGAGTGAACCTCAGCATACTGGTAGAGGGAAGGAGACACTGGTGGTGGGATTGATATTGGAACATTGTGTGCCTGAAACAACTCTATTATAAACAACTTTACAAATCAATTTCTTAATAAAAATAAATTATAATAAGAATTCTATAGTAAGTACTAGATTGTGAATATCAATACAGAACTTTATATTTATCAATAATGTTCATCTTTTATATTTTTAGCTGAGATCATTCACATACATATTTTGAAATTTTTGTTTTGCAAACCTTTTTATGGGGACTTATACAGCAGTGCTCATTAGCCACTCCTAGCACTCCTGACACTGTTAGTTTGTGGCTGACACAGACAATGTAGTTTAGTAGGTTTTAGTTTACTTTTAGTCACTAGGAGGTACAAGAATGAAATTCCAGAATAATTTCATTATCCCCCAGATAAACTGTCCCTATTACCAAGCAGTATCAGATGCATAGTCTAGCTTGGGGAGATCTTTAAGTGTCTTGATTATGTCATTATGATAACATTCATTGTCCCTATCAAATTCTTGTGATCAGTTATGTCTTCTCATCAGCCATTAAAACACTACTGAACAGAATAAGCCCAAGTTCGCATTATACTAGAAAGTTTCCTTCAGAAATGCAGGAGCCATGATAAGAACTTTACAGTTACAGTATATTGACCAAGGCTGAATCTGCCAAGTTCTACTGGGAATTCAGCCCATGTTTCTCAAGCATATCCAAAATGTTATCAAGAAAAACACTAATTCCTGCTTTCCCATCACTCTGCTTTTGCTTATGCCTTAAATTCCAAATTTTAAACTCAGCAAGTTCAAAGCTGTTCCACAGACTGGTGTCTATTTAGTCTTCATAAGGAAAGACATTTCTAAGGCAGAGATATTTTGAGTGTCCATAAAGTTCCTTAATTTCAAAATGCCAAACTCATCTATACACAAAATAAAATGAAATAGCCCAATGCACACTATTCTTAGCTCAATCTGCTAGAGCACATTTGCATAATATCACAATGTACTGATTTCAGCTGTTTGTAATACTAGGACCAGACGGAGCAAGGCCAGGAAACAGAGTAGAAGTGGCAATAGATGCTACACTATTGCTTTTCATTAATGAGAAGCTTAAAGAATGGCTTCTAAAAAATAACACTTGTCACAGCCTTAAATGGGTACTGTCTAAGAAGTATTGATTGATCTCAACTAGCCAGGAAATTAGAAAGAGGAGAGTCATAGTGGAATGATTCATCTTTGTCAATAAACAGAATCTCTTTTTCTATTGGAAACCATCTCTTTTCTGGTTTACAGGCTGTAGTTTTCAAGATCGGTATATTTCATAGTGATTTTAATATGTTATCTTAGAAAACCGTCCAATTGCAATAATTTGTTCTTGTACTTGTCACCTTAAACCACTTTTAATGATATCCACCTACCAATGGAAAGTACTATAGAAATGCTGACCCAATGTTAATATTGCAACATTTTAAATATAGAAAAGCTGTCATTTATATCATTTATATCAATAAAATCCAAAAATTATATTCTCTTGTGCTGTAGAGATAGGACAGAAAGGAAGATACTTGCATTGCATACAGTTGTAGTGGGTATTATTCTACTTCAAATTCCTGGCCCCACACATGGTCCCTGACTGTCATGGTCACTTCTTAGCACAGAGTAAAGGAATGACCCCCAAGTACTGGATGTGGCCCACAAACCAAAACCAAATAAATTATGTTCTGTTGTATTCAGGACAGCAGTTTTCCATTATAATGCAAGTGCCATGAAAACTGCAGTGTTTTTCCCAATGCTGTGTTCATAGCAACTAAGAGATACTCAGTAGTAACTATGGGATAAATAAATGGGTTAATAGATGCCTACTTCTATTCATAGCTACTAAATTTCTACTGTGCATAAGGTACAAGATAAAATTCTGCCAGGAGCTGTAGTGCATTTAGTCATAGTGAGGGCCTACTATGTTGCAGGGATGAAACTAGATCTTAAGGGAATAACTATGGAAAAGATACGTGTGCCCTTGCAGACATTATTGGTCAGCAAACAAAGCAGCCAGAAGTAAAAGATTGTCACTCCTTATTGGAGTTAACCATTTTAAAATCAAGTTAGGGAGGTAAGATATGAACACACTGGAGTTAAATTACTAAACTTTATCCAATACAAATGCTATTTTTTATTTTCATAGATGATTCTAAGTCTTAGAGATTCCACCAGCAATAATGTGCATTACCAGTTTTGTCCATGAGGGCTTATTTCAAATACTTAATCCTGTCTTTTCCTTCTTTCTCTCTCTTTTTATTTTCATTTGTCTTTTTTTCCTTTCATGTAAAACTCCAGCCAAAGAGGAAGCAAAATAAAGCATGATACATCTTGTTTACTTTAAACCATCGCAACCTTCCTGCCTACACCATCAAAACCAGTCATACTTCAGTCTATTGGCTGTATCATCTCAGCACTTTTAATTTAGATGTAGTTACATTTGCATAACAGTTTAGCTGTGAATTTGGCAGAAAATTTCTGGAGAGTTATTTTGGTTCTGCTGAGAGCAGGTCCAATGTCTAATAAGCAGAGCTCTTATGCAGCATTGTATTTTTATCTTTACAGTAAAGTACCCTGGAGGCCAATACCTTGGCAAAGGCTTTTTTTTTGCTAACAAATAATGTGGTAAACTATCTTGCTTTTTGTGATAATGAAAACATGGTGAAGCCTGTTGAATTTATGAAACCATAGTAACAATAAAGGAGAAACCCAATGAAAAAGATGATTCAAATATTTAATGGTTTGCATTTCTGATTATGAAATAAATAAATACATATATATATATATTTGATAACTGTTTGGAAGATGCAGGAAAATACTGAAAGAATAAAAACTTACAATAATACCACCCAAAGTTAAGCACTTCAATATATTGGAATAAGAATTTTATTTGTTCATCTACCTGTGTTTGTGCATGCATGAATATGTGTGTATGCATGTGTGTGCACATGTTTAGTAAACTGTATAAACCAAGGAGAGAAAATAGATGTTATCTTACATGTCTCTCTGATTGACTATTAGAGACTACCAATGAACCAATGAGGATACTTAGACAAAGATACTGTGATGAAATAACAGCTGCCTTCTTTGTTTTACTACTTTCTCTTTTTTCTTTTTACTTTTTATTACAGAAAATTTCAAACACAAAACAAAATCAGCAATTTTATGTTCCTTACTAGCTTCAACAACCATCAATATCCTAACATTCTTGTTTCATCTATAACACCACTTATTCCTAAGCTACTTGATTGTTACATTTATACACTTTTATAGGCAGAATTGCTATTTGTGGAGCCAGAGAGATAGTACAGGAGATAAGGAGCTTGCCTTGCATGTGGCCTATACTGAGACCACAGATGGTCCACCGAGTACTGCTGGGGTAGCCCTGAACACCATTAGGTGTTGCTCCATTTGCATTTCTTAAACGCATACATTTTTTTTTTGACGGATCCTTTAGGACTTTATTTTTTTTTAATTAATTTATTTATTTTTAATTCGTGAATCACCATGAGGGCACATTTACAGATTTATACACTTTTGTGCTTATGCTTCCCTCATACAAAGTTTGGGAACCCATCCCTTCACCAGTGCCCATTCTCCACCACCAGTAAACCCAGCATCCCTCCCACTCTCCCCAGTCCCGTCTCCCCCCACCCCGCCCTGCCACTGTGGCAGGGCATTCCCTTCTGTTCTCTCTCTCTAATTAGCTGTTGTGGTTTGCAATAAAGGTGTTGAGTGGCCACTGTGCTCAGTCTCTAGCCCTCATTCAGCCCGCAACTCCCTTCCCCCACATGGCCTTCGACTACATTATAGTTGGTGATCGCTTCTCTGAGTTGCCCTTTCCCCAGAATGTGAGGCCAGCCTCCAAGCCATGGAGTCAACCTCCTAGTACTTATTTCTACAATTCTTGGGTGTTAGTCTCCCACTCTGTTAAACGCATACATTTTAACTACACTATTTTAGAATATGTAGCCATGTAATCCAAACCGATATCCAGAAATTTCCTTTCACAATCCTGCCACTACTACACTGAAGGCCACAAGTTTTCCTCTTTCAGAATACACACACACAAACATACATATACACACACACCTCTGGCTTATTTACTCAAAATAGTAGCATAAGAGTCATTTATATTATGTATGAGTTGCTATTTAATTTTTCTTTTGATTATATTAAAATATGACCACACCATGATTTATTTATGCACTTTACAATAGGTGTCCACCTGAGATATTTTTAAAAATTTAATATTTGGTACTTTTACTTTTGTTTTTGCTAATATATTTGTTTTTTTATATATAATGTATTGACTGAGGTTCTGTGACTTACAATATTGTTAGTGATGGTTTCCCGTGCACATAATCCAACACTATAGTCTTTACCAGTATACCTACCTTTCTCCTACAAGGACCCCCCACTCTTCTTCATTTCAATACCTAAATATATGTGTTTCATATATATATATAATTTATAAGTGTTCTATAAAAGGGCTGGAGTGATAGCGCAGCAGGTAGGGCGTTTGCCTTGCACACGGCCGACCGGGCTGCAGTTCCTCTGCCCCTATCAGAGAGCCCGGCAAGCTACTAAGAGTTTCTCGACCGCACGGCAGAGCCTGGCAAGCTACCCATGGCATATCTGATATGCCAAAAACAGTAAAAACAAGTCTCACAATGGAGATGTCACTGGTGCCCGCTTGAGCAAATCGATGAGCAACAGGATGACAGTGACAGTGACAGTAACTCTGGCTGAAAGGAAAAATTATAAAAGTTTATCATTCTTGTATACTTTGTATGCACAGACATTTTAAATTTATTGATTATTTAGATGACGGGCTGGAGCGATAGCACAGTGGGTAGGGCATTTGCCTTGCACGCGGCCGACCCGGGTGCAGTTCCTCTGCCCCTATCAGAGAGCCCGGCAAGCTACCGAGAGTATCTCGCCTGCATGGCAGAGCCTGGCAAGCTACCCATGGCATATTTGATATGCCAAAATCAGTAACAACAAGTCTCACAGTGAAGACATTACTGGTGCCCGCTCGAGCAGATCGATGAACAATGGGATGACAGTGCTACAGTTGCTATCTAGTCAATAGAGTTGGTGGATGCTTAGCTTTAAAAGAAACTGACAGACTTTTTCCAAAATACTTGTAACTTGTGTTCACCTCACCAACAATGTAAAAGAGTTCAAGTTGACTGAAATTGTCATCCCTGCTGCTAATAGACATCTGGTGGGCATGTTAGTATTGTATTCTCACCCCCGATTAGGATGATTGATCACTTAAAATACATATTTGACACTAAATCTCGGCCAGGATTTAGCAGATACAAATGATATCCTAAAGTCTAGGGATGTTACAAAGGGTGCTCCTTGATTAATGAAGGGCTTATGTATAAGGATAGAGTGGGTGGGAATGAGCACTGGTAACTAGCATCTTGAGAGGCTCAGAACCAGCTGGATAATCAAGCTGAGACAATTACAGCAAATCAACATGGAAAAAGAACAAACACTTCTGGAAACCACACAGAGCAAATCACTTCCATAAAAGAAAAGGTCTCAGTACAATAACCTACAAACCCAAAACATATTTCTTGTTTTGTTGGGTCTAAATTAAGGACTATTCAAGACTTATCACTATTAATTACCCATCTACATTTTCCACACACAATCAGTTTTGTAATATCACTGTCCTCTAAGACTTTAATTGTCAACATATTTCAAAAGCAAGTCTAATACTAGCCATTGAAACATATGTTCTTGTAATTTAAGTTTCCCAAACTTATTTGGTCTACTGATCCTTTTTCAAAAAAAGAGAAAAATTACAGAAAGTACTTCTTAGGTATTTTTGGCTAGCCGAAAACTTACAGAACCCAGCCACATCAATGCTCAAGGCCACTCTCCACATGCTCAGACGAGCCTCACACATGAAGGAACCGACAGAGGAACCCAGGCATGCGGGACCCGTGGCTGAGATCTTCAAGCCTGCTTGGATCCGGACTGGGCCTCCTCCACCCAGATCCTCCATTTACCAGTAGCTTGGCAGTCACACCTACAGACTGACCGATGTACCTAAAGCAGCACACATGTGTTTGGTTTTAACATACATGCTTGTATTCTCATATATATGGGCTGGAGGCAAGATGGCACTGATGCCTCCCGAACCCCTCAAGCTCTCCCGAACCTGGCTCACCATCTTACCTTAGACAATGTGAGGCTCAGCATGCCAGGCATGGAACTCTACCTGTGATCCCAGCTGGAACTCTACACGTGGTTACTGATGGACATCGCCAGCTGTTTTGAAAGATTCAGACAAAATGGCATAGGTGGGGCATGAAAAACCACAGCAGCGGCCACAGCACTGCTGCCTGCCCCAGTCAGGCCAAGTTGCAGCACGGTCAGACATAGAGCCATGGCATCAGTGCACACAGTGGCTCATCTGCTGTGGGGTACTGTCAGCCAACTGCCGGGTGATCTGGAACTCAGTGCAGGTGTTTAACCTGGCACAGACCCTTCGAGATTGGGTCCTGCTCTGCCAGCTGCTCAAAAACCTCTGTGCGCACTCCATCAACCTCAAGGAGATCAACTTGAGGCCGCAGATGTCCCAGGTGCTGACCAGAAACGCAGGCAGGTTTGTGTTTGTTGGTGTGCAGATTGTTACAACGTCCCAGTCGACAAAAAGCTTATATTCGGTAGACTGGGAACATTTGTAAAGGCAATTAGAGGCCACCCCAAAAGCCTCCATCCCTCTCGCAGATTCCAGCAAGCTACCAAGAGTATCCCGCCTGCATGGCAGAGCCTGGCAAGCTACCCATGGCATACTTGATATGCCAAAATAAGTAAAAATGATGGTTCTCATTCCCCTAACCCTGAAAGAGCCCCCAATACGCCATGGGGCTACACTAGCACATGACACGGACGAATGGAGACATTAATACTGGTGCCCGTTTGAGCAAATCAATGAACAACCGGATGACAGTGATACAGTGACAGTGACACTTCTTAAGTGTACTAGAGCACTTTTCTGAACTCCTTGATTTCTCCAGCCCCTGTAGGAGGAATTATCTTCTGGAGGACGGGGTATTACTATATTAAGCAGCTATTCATTGTTGGTTACCTTTGAAGATGCAAAGACTTGAAGGTAAGATTCTCAAATTGAAGAAGTTTAGTTTATTAAATTACAAGATATATGCTCCAAGTCCTTCATTAAATCAGCTGGATAATACGTTTGATTAATAAATAACTTGAAAACAAATAAATTCATGGAACACCTATATTCATGGGGATGTCTCAACCTAATGCCCAAGTTCCATTAGTTTCCCTTTCCTTCCTGGTTAATTCCCCATCAGTCTTTCAATAGCATCAAGAAAAAGCCCAAAATTTTGCTCTGTAAATAGGAACAGAAAAGTCTTCCTTATTTCCTCTTTTATGTAACCACCTCGCTGCACATGTATTTCATTGCAGGCTGAGTAATGTCATAGTAAACTGTTTTATTGATGCTGTTTTATTGGACATGAAATCCTTGAGTGCTTGGCACTTAAGTTTCCATTTCTATGTCTCATGTCTTGGATCTGACCTCTGACAGAACACCCCTTTGTTACTTGAGGGATGGAAGAGTAAGAGTGGTACAGTATTTTTGTGCTGCTCTGACAGATACATATTTTATGCATCTCCATAAAAATACACATTTTTATGTATTTCCAAAATTATTTTCATTCTTCCAATACAAATCCCACCTCTTTATTGAGGTCCATCTTAAAAGTATAGTTAGAAGTTCAATATCAAATAATTTAATAGAGCACAGCTAGGTCTAGGCAAGCATCTGTTTCAATCTAATATGACCACTTTCCTAGAATTTTCTGTTTTCCAATTTAAGAGAAAAAACAGACTGAAAAGATTTTTTTATTTAAGATTTTTGTGAAGTTTGTGTGTTCAATAATTTGTTAAATTATTGAAATAAATTCCAATCATTCATGAATAGCCATAGCTTCTTCTAGGTACCATGAAACTACCAATCTAGCCACTATGAATCTTCCTACTTCCTCATAGCACCACATTAGTCAAAAAATAAAGAGTTAATACTTATTATATCAGGACATTACTATGCTTATGTATACTGTATTATATATAGCTGGTAATCTTTCTGACTAATTTCTTTCAGTTTCATACGAAAATATTTAGAATTTCATCATGGCTTTATTTAAATCTTAGAGGAAATATGGGGCATAAAATAATGGGAGTTCCTTTAGATTCCAAAATTTTCTATTCAATACTTTAAAATGGGTCATTACTTTTAACTACATTCTTTAAAAAAACTTTTATTGAATCACTGTGAGATAGTTACAAGCTTTCATGTCTAGTTTACAATCACACAATGATCAAACACCCATCCCTCCACCAGTGCACATTCCCCACCATCAATATCCCCGGTATACCTCCCTTTCCCAACCTTCCCCTGCCTCCATGGCAGACAATATTCCTCATACTCTCTCTACTTTGGGGCATTATGGCTTGCAACACAGACACTGAGAGGTCATCATGTTTGGTCCGTTATCTTTCGGCACACATCTCCCATCCCAACTGATTCCTCTAGCCATTATTTTCTTAGTGATCCCTTCTCTATTCCATTTGCATTCTTCCCTCTGCTCATGAAGCAGGCTTCCAGCTATGGGGAAATCCTCCTGGCCCTTGTATCTAGTGTCCTTGGGTGTAAGCCTCATGTGATGTTTAACTACATTCTTGAAAAAATCTATTTAATATAATGCACCTATTTAGAGTTTTTTGTTTTGTTTATCATTTTATTTTTTTATTTTTAATGAAATTTCAAATTTTTTAAAATCACCGTGAGGTACATTTACAGACTTACAAACTTTCATGCTTACATTTCAGTCATACAATGATCAAGTACCCATTCCTCTACTGGCCGGCTCTTTCTCCACCACCATGTTCCCAGTATCCCTCCCATCCCCTCTATCCACTCTACCCCATCCGTGCCTCTATGGCAGGCTCATTCCCTTTACTCTCTTTATCCTTTAGGGTGTTGTGGTCTGTGATGTGCAATGCAAGTATTGAATGGCCATCATGTTTGGTCCATAGTCTACTTTCAGTTGCCAAAATAATTTGATCAATTAATTCTCCTACAGACGATCCTTTTTTTTTAATTTAAATTTTATTGAATCACCATGTGGAGGGTTACAAAGTTCTCATGATTATGTCAGTTATACAGTACTCAAACACCCTTCCCTTCACCCGTGCCCATATTCCATCACCAACCACCCCATTATACCTCCCACCCCCTCCCACCCCCCCAGTCCCCGCCCTTGTAAGTGATAAGTTTCACTTCGTTTACGCTTTATCTTGGTTACAGTCCCTGTTTCAACACATAATTCACTATTGTTGCTAGGGTTTCCCCCCAAAAAAGAGAAGACAGTCCCACTGTCAAGGAAGCATTTGATGGCTCTCCATTGCTGAGAATGTAGAGATATTAAGTCCCGCTGTTTGTTACATAACTTTTCTATTTCCCCCCCCCCCAGACGATCCTTTTTATGTATAGTTGAGCCCTAAGACACAGTAAGCCCAGAAGAGTTATATATCTTAAGAAACTTATTTCTGAAGCACACCTTTAGAAAAATCTTTCTTTTGGGGGAGGCTGCACCAGATGATGCTCAGGGGGCCACACATGGCTCTAAATGCACCTATTTTGGTACTTTTGTAGAATGCATAAGGAGAAACAAGCTAAGGCAAATATATGCCAAATTATTTCATTTAAGTTTCTTTGTTTGCATATCTCTGAAATTAGTCTTTTGTTTTTAAATCTATCTTATTTTTTTAATACTCTTCTCAGTAGAAAACTCAATATTGCTATTGTCATTTTTTTCTTCAATGAACCCATGTTCTAACACAAAAAAATGGAAAAAGCTATCAGAGAACATATAATCATAGAAATAAGACAGTCTCCTGCTCCACAGATATTGAGCAACAAATCCCCCATGAGTCTGTGGATTTCTTCCTGCAAGGAAATACTGCTCTTCTTAGTGGAAGAGCTTGATCATAATGGTTTTAGTCACTGTTTTAATTTTTCATCAGGGGATAGTATGCGATACCAAAGATTGAACCAGAGTCAGCTGTATTGAATACAAACATCTTAACCCCTTTGCTATATCTATGGCTTTAATTCACTGTCATTCATAAATACTCAGCTACCAACACTTTGGATATGGTCAACAAGTCCCCAAAAACCTCAGGATTTACATTACCCCAGTATATGAGTAGAGATTAAAGGATTATATCTCACATCATAGTCTCTTTGACTATAATGCCAATTCAAGTCTGATCCAAGAATAATAGCTGATAGGTCGCAGAGACTTGAGGGAGTCCATACAGCCTCATCTAATGCCACAAACTCTCACAATGAAGAGGGTCCTGTGCTGCTAATAACTATATATAGTATTAAAGAGATTAAGTCTGAGACAGGTGGACAACTTAAATGGAATCTCTGTATTGGGATTGCTGGATTGCAATTCCAACATCATATGGTCCTCCAAATACTGTTGTATATGACTTTCTCAAATCCATGTTTAACACAATGATGCCAGCACAGCAGTTTGTGTTAAATAACATCAAACTCTGAACCGCTGGTGGTATGCACGAGCATCAACATGTTGGAGAGTTCAAATCTAGGGGAATATTTCTAGTACTCCTCAAGTTCAGTTATTTTGAATTATGGGTATCTGCGACAACCAAGGGAAGATATTTTATACAGATTTTGTGGGATAGAGGATGTGGTTATATGTTCTGGGATGTTCATATTAGTCGTTTTATTTTATTGAACACCATGAGATGCACCATTACAAAGGTGTTCATGATTTGGTTTTAGTCATACAATGTTCCAACACCCATCTCTCCTCCAATGTACATTTAGCACCACCAATGTCCTCAGTTTCCCTCCTGCCGCCCCACTGCTCCCCCTGTCTGCCATTATGGCAGATAATTTTCATATTTCTCTCTATCTCACAGCTTTTTGAGCACCATGGTTTACAGTACAGGTACTGAAAGGTCAACGTGTTTGTTTCTTTACCTACTTTCAGCACACAGATCTTATTTAGAATGACCATTTCTACATATCATTGTCCTAGTGGTCCTTTCTATCTATATCCTTTCTCCCCCAGCAATTGAGGAAGGCTTCCAACCAGGGACCAATAAATTATTGTTTCTCATCATGGAGACGTTAAATTCTTGTATGAGAGATTACTAAAATGTTACCGATTAAGCTTTCTTTGTTTGTTTTGTTAATCAAGATTGATTGCCTTGTTCCATTTGGTGTGCTACTACTGGTTTATCAGTGTAGCATTTGAGATGTCAGGCAGTTCAGTATTCTTATTGGGAAGGTACAACTGTAGTAGCCTTTTTAACTGTGTGGTATGCACGAAACTTTGGGGTGTGGACATCACTATTGGGACTTCCGGAACTACAGGCATGTGGCGCAGGTAGCCCATCCCAACCCTGAGAAAGCCTGAGAATTCTGTCACAAATCCCACGTACCTGAATTTTCAGCAGGTTAATTTCTTGGTGAGGTCCATCCTGAGATGGTGGTGTCCAGCTGGGGTCATGGCAGAGATTTTGGATTGTGTGGACTCTCTTTGTGTGGGCACTGGGTTAATGCATCCCCGCCCAGGATGCCCCCGATGATTCAGACATGCACATATTTGAAAGATTTTCTTAATCTTTTTGATCTCTTCCAAGATTTATTAATCAGTCTCTGGAGCAAGGTCAGTAGAAAAGCTTATATGATGGCATCATAGATGATTCGTGTGCATAATTGCCGTATACCTCTATTTTGGCAATTTAATTTCTTGTAAAACTTGGTCCCGACTTGAGGGAGTCCAGCCTGAAGCATGGCAGCAATTTGAGGGTATCAGGAACCCAGAGGGCACTGTCAGGTGGCTGATGTTCTTTTCCTGTGATTTGACCTATCAGTGGCACTGTACCCCCTGGGCCTCAGCAATAGCAAAGATAGAGGCCTTGGCCAGGACTGGGACTAAGGCTGGGACGGCAACTGGGCGCACCTTGGGTGCTCTATGGACAGCAGTAGTGACACCAGGTTGGACTTGAGAAGCACTATTCATTCACACAGAGATTCTGTGACCCCAGCAGCTTTCTGTTCAGAGCACAGAGAGCCCCCGCTAGACCGCCAGCACTGGTGAACGCAGCCCCCCTGCTGCCATTTCTTTCTACCAAATCAGTGGTTTTAGAGGAGCAACTTTTTAATGGTAATAGCACAGAATGTGGCCTCCGAGGTAACAGCTGAAATGGCACTAGAGATGATGAATGTGGAACAAAAGGCTTTACTCACGAGAGAGAATACATGAAGTTTGTAAGGTGATAACATTGTGGATAGGGGGAGAGTTTTCAATCAAAATTGAAGTGAACTTAATGGGGCAGAAAATTTTATATGAGATTTATGAGTAATAAAGCAAAAATCAAATGAATATACAAGAAAGAAATTATGATCATATTGATTTCACTTGTTTTTTTAAATTTTTGTTTCTGTTTCAATTTTTAAAAAGGAGTTAAAGAAGATATTATTTTTCATATTCAATTATAGAATTGTGATTTACAAAGTTATTGAGTTCAAACTTAGGCATATAATATTTCAAACACTAATCCCACCACAAGTGTCAACTTCCCTCCACCAGTTTTCCTATATTCCCTCCTAACCCCAATCCCCACCCTGTCCCCACCTGTCAACTTGACACGCACACTACAAAGTTTAAGTGGTTGCAGTTCAGATCTCCTGTTTTTACTGTTGTTGAATGTTTTGGATATGTGGCTATACCACTCATCCATATCACGATTACAACTGAAGCCCTAATGCCTGCTTATCCATTACTCACTGTTCTGAAGAAGAGATTATTATTTAGATGTAGCCATGATTCTACCTATGGAATATATTCTTCTCCCCTCTCTCCTGAAAACTAATAGGGCTAACACATATAAGCTACTATCTGGCCACCTAAGATTCTCATTCTTAGGTGAAGTAATAATGAGTCTCATGATAATATGTAGATAGAGCATCATAGAGTTTTATGTGGTTGAACAAGCTTTTTATTTAATTTTTCATTTTGTTTTGTTTTGGGCCTCACCCAGATGTGCTTATTCATAACTCTGTACTCAGGAATCACTTCCAGCCATGCCCAGTGGACTCTATGAAGAACCAAGAGTGAACTCAAGTTGGCCATGTGTAATGCTGACAGGCTACCTATTTTGACTATCTCTCCAGCCCCTGAATGAGCTTTTTAAAAAACATTAATGAATTCTATATGATATTTTTCTAAATAATGACTTCATAATAAAATAAAATTATTTTGTGAACTGTGTTAAATTTAAAAAATTATGTAGCATAACATATTGTATACGTTTGACAGTAAATTTTATGAATAGAAACCCTCCACCCTCCACTATAAGCATCAATATTTGAGGTTTACACTGGCTTATCATACACTCAATGACCATCTCCATTATCTCATGATCTGGATATGGTACCAAGATAACTTGAATAAGAGTATTGGAACAACTGGATTCAAATAATATTCTCCATTTATTGGTCATGTGATCTTGGCTATTAATTCCCTTTGGTTGTAAGTCTTCTAAAATGTAAAATATGAACAAAACTGTCCATATTTTGGATTTTCACATGGATTAGATTAAGTTATACCTATAAAATATAGGTTTTTTCCTGTCTGGCAATTAAAAAAATTTCCAATGTATCACCATGAGGTACTGTTACAGACATTCAAACTTTCGTGCTTACGTTTCAGTCATACAATGATCGAGTACCTATCCCTCCACCAGTGCCCGTTCTCCACCACCAATGATCCCAGTATCCCTCTCACCACTCCCACCCCATCCCTCCTCACCCCCCTCCTCTGTGGGTATCCTTATAGAGATTGCATAGAATCTGTACAGTTTAACACAATACCTCATGCAGTAGATTTTTTATTTTTAATATTTATTTACTTTTTGTTACTGAATCACCATGAGATATAGAGTTACAAATTTGTTTATAATTGAGTTTCAGTCAAGCAATGTTCTAACACCCTTCCCTTCGCCAGTGTACATTTACTGACACTAATGTCCTGTTTCCCTCCGATCCCTACACCTGACCCAGTCTGCCTCTATGGTAGACAATTTCCTTCTCTTGCTCTCTTTCTGCCGTTTTCCCTTTTAGACACTGGTTTGCAATACTCTTACTGGAAGGGTATCATACGTATCACTTTACATACTTTAAGCATAGTTCTTGTCTACAATGATCATTTCCAACTCTCATTGTCATAGTGTCTCACTGTCCTACCTGCACTCCCCATTCCCACCTAGGGTAAGCTTCCACCATGGATCAGTCCACCTGGCTCTTATTTCTACTGTCTTTGGGTATTATTCTTATACTATTTCTTTTGTACATCCTGCAATTTAGAGCAATTATTATTATTTGTTCTGACTGATTTTACTCAACATGATACTCTCCATGTCCACGCAGTGGACTCTTAAAGAGTAGTTTCACATAACTTTGATATACTGGCATGTACTGCTGGATCTGAGTCTGTCATGATTGCTAGATACTTGTGTCTCTGATTGTGAACATAAACTTTTCTAACACACATGATAACACAAAAGAGTTCTATTAAGTTAAAATTTCAGAATAAAAAAGAAAACTGTACAGTTTCTCTTGTTTCCCCATTGCCTGGTGATTCTCTTCCCCTGCTCTCTGTCTCTCTTTTGTCTTTTTCTCTGTTCTGTGTTTCTCTGTATTTCAGTCACTTTCCTTCTCTACCTCTTTTTAACTCCCTCTCTCATTCCCAGAATTTAGTATAGTTGGATTCTCCAGTTGTTTTCTTTGTCTTCTATAAGGTGTACTCTGTGTCATAGTGCTGCCATTTGGTTTATGCCTCCACGGGATGTATTTGTACACATTGAAGAAACCTACCTGCATAAAAAATGCTCAACGAATACACCTACTGAGCACAGTGGTAATTGCTGTAATGTTTATTCCACAAATATGTGCTTTAATGTTGAGTCATGAAACCTTCCTAACATGAGCCTAACTCAACTCTTACTCTCCTATTAGAATTACCTTGAAGGTCCTTTTCCAATAAGTTCATGTGCATATTCTACCTTCAGTGGATAATTCCTATATTACTCCCACATTACTCCACCACCATCCACAAATGAAATATCTGTTTGAGTAGAGAATATTGATTTCTAAACTATAGGGAATGTCACTAAAATTTGGTAATGTCAAGAAATTGATTGTTATGCTAAGACAATAGTTGTTGGTGAAATAGACAATTTTTTAAATTTTTCTCTCACATGACAGGTAGTTCTCATGTTGTATTCAGGAAGCCCTGGGAACATATCCTAATAATTCTCAGCCAACTGTTCCAGTGGCTGAGAATGTAGTGCTGCATGGGTCCTGTGGTGACTGGAATTACCCAGCAATGCTTTATGCATTATGAGGTGCTAGGTATTGAGTTAATATTGGCCACATGCAAGGCTCAAACCTTAACCCCTGTATATTTCTCTAGTCCTTTAAACTTTCTTAAAAACTTTGTAACTGTGTATCTCATGGTGATTCAATAAAAAATTAAATTAAAAGTCTTATAATGATTACTTGCAGCATAAAATATCATCTCTAGTATGCATAACTGAACAATTCAACAAATGAATTTGTTTAAAGTACTAAGAACCAGATTTTTAGATTTTTTTAGGCTCTTTCAGGAAATCTCTTTTGGAGTTTGGAGGTGACACAATTCAGGACTCATGGTGTCAAGCCCTTCAGGAGTAGAGAAATAAATCAGGGCAGTACTGACATGCCTTTAGAGAACTGTGCTTCATCACTGTTCACAATAGCAAAAATCTGGAAACATCCCAAGTGCCCTAAAACAGATGACTGGTTAAAGAAACTTTGGTACATGTATACAGTGGAATACTATGCAGCTGTTAGGAGAGATGAAGTCATGAAATTTGCTTACAAATGGATAGACATGGAGAGTATCATGCTAAGTGAAATGAGTAAGAAAGCGAGGGGCAGACAGAGAAGGACTGCAATCATTTGTGGAGTATATAATAACATTACATGAGGCTGACACCCAAGGACAGTAGATACAAGGGCCAGGAGGTTTTCCCCATAGCTGGAAGCCTGCTTTATGAGCGGAGGGGAGAAGGCAGATGGAATAGAGAAGGATCACTAAGAAAATGATGGCTGGAGGAATCAGTCAGGATAGGAGATTTATGCAGAAAGTAGATAATGGACCAAACATGATGACCTCTCAGTGTCTGTGTTGCAAGCCATAATGCCCCAAAGTAGAGAGAGTATGGGGAAATATTGTCTGCCATGGAGGCAGGGGGAGAGTGGGAAAGGGGGGGTGTATACCGGGGACATTGATGTTGGGGAATGTGTACTTGGGCAGGGATGGGTGTTTGATCATTGTGTGATTGTAACACAAACATGGAAGCTTGTACCTATCTCACAGTGATTCAATAAAACTTTTTTAAAAAAGAAATGTGCTTCAGTTGTGCTTTGGGTTTTAGAGGAAACATAGAGGTCAGAAAATCATCAAATTTCTCCTAAGTCCTGTTTATTCATAACCTTAATGACATCATAGAGGAGAATATATTGCTAACTTTTATGACATATATTATAAAATATTTACTCTTATGTTAATTTGGTGAATAACATGTAATATTTTTATATTATCTCACTAGGATAATTCTATAAGTGGAATAATGCATTTTTCATTTTATCTTAAGTACAAATTGCTAATATTTGATGCAACATCTTTGAATTTATGTATCTCTTACTGGAATATCTTTGACGGGTTTTAGCATCAGTTATTGTATTTTTTGAAAGAACTTATGTTTAAATATAACCGTTTTTTAATGTTTGATTAATTCACCAATAAAATAATCTGTCCCTGGGATATTGCTTATGTTTAGCAACTCTAATAATGATTTCAGGTACTTTTTCACATATAAGTCTACTGGATTCTCTATTTCATCATGTATCAGGGGCACACAAAGAAGTGCTAGAGCACCCAGGGTTACTGCATTCGATGTTCAATCTTGTGCAGGCCTAAGGAGTCTGAATTCACATCAGAATGTGTGGTGCTTAGGATCATTGCTCTGGAAAGCCACTCATAGTGCTTGGGTGCCACCAGGTTCTAGAGATCTAACTTAGGGCCTTCCGCATCACATGTTAGGCCTGTGCTCTACCACTTGAACTATTTCTCCATCCCCTTGTGTTTATTTCACTTTATAATTTCTTTATTTTCTACATCTGGTGGTAATTGGGCCTTACTACATGGCTGGGTACTCAGGGATCGCTACTGATAGTGCTCCGGGGATCATATGTGGTATTTGGAATATAACTCGGATCCTTGGGTCAGCAGAGTTAAAGGCAAATGCTTCAACTCCTGGATCATCTCTCAGGCCCTCCCTTGAGGCAACTTTAACTGCATTTTTTAAAGTACATACTCTATTTATTTAATAAAATGGCAAGATATTTCCCCACTCCTTTTATATCTGTAAAATTTATAGGGATATCTGTTTAATTACTAGTACTGTCTTTTGGTTTTGTTTTCATATCTCTTGTTTTCTTGGTCAGGTTTGCTAAGGTTTTGCTAATTTTATCAACTGCCTCAAAATCGATGCCTGAGTTAGTATAATTTTTATTTGTTTGTTTGGATTTCATTAATATCTATTCCTATCTTTATAATATCTTTTTGTTTTACTTTAGATTCAATTGACTATTATTTTTGTAGTCCCATAAGAAAAACAATACAAATATTCTTGTCCTTCATCATCAATTTATACCAATACTCTAAATATTGATATAATTTTGTTTTCAAGCATGTTTTAGCTGCCACACACAAAGTGTGCTATTCTATTTCTTTGAATTTGAAATGTTGCTTAGGGGCTAGAGTGATAGCGCAGTGGGTAGGGCATTTGCCTTGCATTCGGCTGACTCCGGTTCAATTCCCAGAATCCCATATGGTCCCCTGACAACCGCCAGGAGTAATTCCTGAGTGCACGAGCCAGGAGTAACCCCTGTGCCTTGCCAGGTGTGATCCAAAAAAAAATTGAAATTCTGTTTATCTTAGTTTTAGAGTTCTGATTTTATACCTTATTTAGAAATATGTTATTTTATTTCCCAGTTATTAGACTTTTATATCTATGTTTTATTAATGAATTTAATTTAATTCCATTGTAATCAGAAACTGTAGCACTATAGCACTGTCATCCCACTGTTCATCAATTTGCTCAAGCAGACACCAGTAACATCTCCATTGTGAGACTTGTTGTTACTGTTTTTGGCATATCGAATACACCACAGGTATCTTCCCAGGCTCTGCCATGTGGGCAGGATACTCTCGGTAGCTTGCAGGGCTCTCTGAGAGGGACGGAGGAATCAAACCTGGGTCGGCCGCATGTAATCAAATGCCCTCCCCACTATGCTATCACTCCAGTCCTATGATAAACTATAGTGCCTAAAAAAATTAAAATTTAAAAAAAATGAAAAACTGTAGTTCCTAAAATATTAAATTAAAAAAAGTCTGCAGTTACTTCTATGTGGGCCACCAAAGATACACTCTGATTCCCTCTGATTCACTTTCAAATATGTTTAACAATTTCTCCTATCTTAGAAATTATAAATCATATAATCATCTTTAGTTTCACTATCTGAGGATGACAGGTGATGTGTGTGCTCTCTGTGGGAGCGGGTGGTGGAGGAGTGTTACTCCTGACAATGAACCGCGGGCATCCCCTCTGTTTCCCTAGCTAGTGATGATCAGGCCCAGTGGTGTTGAGAAGAGCGCCACGGCTAAATTCTGCATTTCGGGTAGGTGGCGTACTCAGTGCTAAGGATCAAACCTAGGACCTGGCACATGTGCTCCACCACTTGAGTTTCATTTCAAGTCCCTAAATGCTTTATTATTAATTTACTTCATCCTCCATCAGTTTGTTTTTGAGGGGTGGAGATCAAATCCAGGGCCTTATACATGCAAAATATGTGCTTTCCTGGATCCATTCTTTAGTCTTCAAAAAAATGAAAATTTAATAAAAATAAAAAACAAAAGCTTTGTGGCTGAGAGATAGCACAGCAGGTAGGGCGTTTGCCTTGCATGCAGCTGATCCTGGTTCGATTCTCAGCATCCCATATGGTCCCCTGAACACTGCCAGGAATATTTCCTGAGTGCATGAACCAGGAGTAACCCCTGTGCATTGCTGGGTGTGACCCAACAAAGGAAAAAAAAAAGCCTTCATGTAACAACAAAATAACCTGACACAAAGTTGGCCAGAGAATTTAAAAATACATCTCACTAAAGAAATGTAATTCTTTCTAAAGAAGGTATTTAAATGGCTAGTAAGCATATGATGTTTAGTAAGTCCACATCACTAAATATTAGAGAAATGTAAATTAGTGAGTTGCTGCCTTGCATCCATAAGTGGCCCCTATTACAAAACCCAGTAAACAGCCAAGTTCTGTTGAGAATATCACTAATATCTCTGATGTGTATTTACTACAAATAACTTTAAAAAACAAAATATCCTAAAGAAATGGATGCAGCTGACCTGAAATAGAACTGTCTACATTTCAAACTACAATTGTAATATCATCACAGCAGCAATTTTTTTCAATTTTGTTTTCATTTCTTTTGGGGTTACCCCTAGTAGTGCTAGGGTTACTCCCTGCTTAGTAATTGAGGATCACTCCAGGCAGAGTTAAGGGGACCAAACCAGGGCTCCCACATTCAAAGCATGTGCTCCAGCCCAGCAGCAATTTTTTTATGCAAGCCCCTTAAACAGCTTGGGATTTTTTTCTTTGTTTTTTGGGGGAGAGGAGGCTACTCCTGGCTCTGTGTTTGCTCATAGGTCACTGCTGGCAGTGCCAGGGAAACCTTCAATACTGGGGAGCAAACCCAGGGCTCATGCATGCAAAACATGTATTCCAGTCCTTTGTGCTATCTCCCTGGCATTCTGAACCAAGTAAAGAAAACTCAATTTCAGTTCAAAGCTACAGGCATTTCTCTGGCAAAGAGTCTATTAACTTACCTATGACGAGAATTCTATCTCCAGGTCAGTTCCACCTCCAGCCCTCCAAGCTGTTGATGTTCCGTGTATTGTAGCCACTTGTCATGGAACACTACACGAAATATACTCTTTACTAACTTGCCATTAATTTCTGGAAGCTCTACAAGTTTCCTATTGTCTACCATTTGAATTTCATAAGACTGTCCTTGATTCAGATATGTCAGGGTTTCGTCTTGGAGCTTCACTGCTGGGGAGGTGACAGCAGAAAGCACGTATTGAAAAGGCAGGATTTTATTCTCATTATGAGGAGGCAAACATAACTCTTCTTACTTAAAAATGGGCAATGCAAGGACATCACTCATACCATAGGCACTGGCACCCAGCTCCTGGTCGACTCCGGACAGACTAGCATCAAAGTCCTGCACAAGTCCGGACTCGATCACTTCATCTGTCAGAGGCAGCTTCAGCACCCAGGCCACCCTGTCTCCTTCCTCACCCCGGGAGACACCATTTCTCGTGCAAAGGTAAGAAGTGCTACTTTGCGCGATGGGAGCAAGATGGGATCTCCAACCCCGTTCCACAGCCACCCTCGAGCCTGACCCCTCCATCAGAGCTCCCAGAACCCCGGATTGCCCCAACTTCCAAAATTCCTTCTAGCACCCAGCATTCCAGAGGGAGGTGCGGAAGACCTCCTTGGCTTAACTCCTCCACAATATCCCGGCACTTCCCTGGGTGCTCGCATGCCATCTCTTCCAACTGCACCTTGGGCAGAGGGTGGTCACTCGCCTCAGAAACACTCTAAGATTTTAATCAGAAACACTCTAAGATTTTAAACCTGAAATTCATTGAATCCTGACTAGTATCATGCATAAGATGTATTTGGTTGTACATTTTACACACGTGCAATATATATATATATATATATTCAATTCGGTGTTGTATTCTAGAGAAGAACTGTTCCTCAGAACATGCGACAGTAGAGGCGTCAGTGGTGTCGGTGTCCTTGTCAACATAAACTTGGCCATGAACATTGATTCATTCGAATGCCTAACAACCTGAATCAGATGATTATGTTTAAATAGATGTGGCTCACAGCCAGCAGTTTCTATCTTTGTTGTCTACTCACCAACATCCACCTACGATGAAGAAGAAATTAAGAAATTCTACATGGAGCTGGAGAAGTTCAATAAAGAAGACAACACCTTCTACAAGATCATTTTAGGTTATTTCAGTGCCAAGATAGGACCGAGAAGGTTGCCTGAAGAACTCCACATTGGGACCCATGAACTACAATGGAATGAACAGGGTGAGAGACTGTCTGAGTTCATCATGTAGACCAAGACCATCCATAGTAACTCACAGTTCCAGAAGGCCGAATCTAAACGTTGGACATGGGAGTCTCCAGGTGGACAGTTCCACAATGAAATTGACCATATCATATTCAATCATATTCAAAATTTGCCTGATGTTGCTGTTGTCCCAAAATTCCAAACGGGATTGGACCACCATGTCCTTCATGCAACATTCTATTTCACAGAGCGGGGAGAAAGGACTGCAAAGTTTAAGTTTAAGAAGAGAACTCCCAGAATGACCACCAACTGGAAGCTCTTTGGCACTATTGTGGCAACGTGGGAAGATGCCTTCATTGATACCATCGACGAGGAATACAATCGACTGGTTCAGCAATTCCATGACTGTGCAAGGAATGCCAAGATTGGGAAGGCCACAAACTGATGCCTGTCTTCGGAAACTCTCAAGCTCATTCACCAACGTGGTTTTGCATGAGCCTCAGGAAACCATAAGCTAACATCTGAGCTCGCAAAGCTGTGCAGAGAAGAGATGAAGGAAGACCTCAGAGAGAAGAGCAGCATTGTTGGCCGATGCGGCAGAAGCTGGGAAAGGTATTTGAAATGCTTGCCTGTCCTTCGCCAACTACAAGACCAAGATAACTGCCCTCTGATGTCCTGATGGATCTATCACATCTTCCAGAAGAGCAATGGAGAGGATTATTCACGACTTCTACTCGGATATCTAGCTATGTCCACATGCCCACATATGAAATTCCGCAGGATGGATATGTCCTTGCCAAGGTCATCCCTTCTGAAATCCGACATTCCATTTCATCAGTAAAAAGGCATACAGCACCCAGACCAGAAAATGTCAGACCAGAACACCTGAAGAATCTTCCGCTAGTACTCGTCAATTCACTGGCTTGGTTCTTCACATGCTATGTGTCTGAATGCAAGATTCTGTCCCAACGGAAAACCAGCAAGACCATTCTGTTATACAAGAAGGGAGACATTCATGACATCGTCAACTATCACCCAATCTGCCTGTTGTCTGTCGTCTACAAGTGGTTCACTCGAGTCATCCTGAATAGAATAGGCAGAACACTCGACGAAGGACAACCATGTGAGCAAGCTGGGTTCCGAAAAGGATTCAGCACGATCGACCATATCCACACAGTGACCAAGCTCATTGAAGTTTCGCAAGAGTTCAAGATGCTGCTCTGCTGACATTCATCGATTTAAAGAAGGCCTTTAATTCTGTTGAGACTGAAGCGGTCATCAAAGCCTAGCCAAACAGGGCATTCAAACTCAGTAATCAAGATGCTCCGTGAGCGTATTACGGATTCACCACCAGGATCTCACCATTCTACAAGGAAATGATCATTGACATAAAGAGAGGGGCTTGTCCCCTCCACGATATTGAAGCTAACGGTATCTTCAAAGATGACATGCAACTGGTCAACCAAATGGAAACAGAGATAAACAAATGGGACTATATTAAACTAAGAAGCTTCTGCACCGCAAAAGATTCAGTGACCTGAATACAAAGACAATCTACAGTATAGGAAATGATATTCACCCAATACCCCTCCAATAAGGGGTTGATATCAAGGGTATGTAAAACACTGGTTGAACTATACAAGAAGAAAACATCCAACCCAATCAGAAAATGGGGTGATGAAATGAACAGAAATTTTTCCAAAGAAGAGATACGAATGGCCAAAAGGCACATAAAAAGTTCTCTGCTGGACTAATCATCAGGGAGATGCAGATCAAAACAAATGTGAGATAGGACCTCACACCACAGAGAATGGCACACTTCCAAAAGAACAAAAGCAATTGCTGTTGGAGAGGATGTGGGGAGAAAGGGACCCTTCTACACTGCTGGTGGGAATGCCGACTTGTTCAGCCCTTCTGGAAAACAATATGGGCACTTCTCAAAAAATTAGAAATTGAGCTCCTATTTGACCCAGCAATACCACTTCTGGGAATATATCCGGAGAAGCAAAAAAGTATAGTCGAAATGACATTTGCACTTATATGTTCATTGCAGCACTGTTTATAATAGCCTGAAACTGGAAAAACACCGAGTGCCCGAGAACAGATGACTGGTTAAAGAAACTTTGGTACATCTACACAATGGAATACTATGCAGCTGTTAGAAAAGATAAAGTCATGAATTTTGCATATAAGTGGATCAAAATGGGAAGTATCATGCTAAGCAAAATGAGTCAGAAAGAGAGAGACAGACATAGAAAGACTGCACTCATCTGTGGAATATAAGATAACATGTAAGAGACTAACACCCAAGAATAGTAGAAATAAGTACCAGGAGGTTGGCTCCATGGCTTGGAATCTGGCCTCAAATGCTGGGGGGGAAAGGCAGTTCAGATAGAGAAGGGAACATCAAGTAAGCTCTGGTTGGAGGACCCGCTCAGGAGGGTAAATGCGTGCTGAAAGTAGACTATAGATTGAATATGATGGCCACTCAATACTCGTATTGCAGACCACAACACCCAAAAGGAGAGAGAGAGAACAAAAGGGAATGCCCTGCCACAAAGGCGGGGCGGGGGTTTGTGGGGGAGGGATGGGATTGGGAGTTGGGAGGGATAATGGGTTCACTGGTGGTGGAGAATAGACACTGGTAGAAGAAGGGGTGCTCAAACATTGTATGAGGGAAACACAAGTATGAAAATTTGTAAGTCTGGCCAGCCGCCGAAATGTGATCCTGGGGGCCACATGTGTGTGGCCACTCCGCAGATGCACGAGCATGACTCCAGAGGCCAGCTAAACTATTTTTGGTATCGTCAGCTCCTCACAGAAGGTCTCCAGACTGAGAACTAAACCGAGGCCCCATGCCTGCCCAGGAGGAGAAAGGAAAGGACATGTGACTATGGATTGTGACCCATAATGAGATTCAAGTTAGCTCCCAGCAGCTTCCACACCTGATCTGAGCCATATAAATGGGCCCACACCACAGATCCTGAACTTCTGCTTCCCGCTTCAACAATCATGGTGATCTTATGCAGTCACACAACGGATCTACTCAACAAATTACGTGATATTCACAGTTATTCTTCCTGTCATTTGGTGAAGAAAGGCAGAGAAGAAAGACAAGACAGTAACCTATGCTTAATCCCTGCACAATTTACAGGGGTCTAACTACAAAGATTCACCCCCAGCACAGCAAGTGCACTAGAAAACCAATGGTAAAAAAACAAAGAAACCCACCAAGCTTAGTGAAGGAAAACCATATACCCAAAGACAACACCAGTAAATCCTCAATGTTTCAAGTGACACTGCGATGAGGATGTTCCACACGTTCAAAGAAACAATAACAGGTAGTCAGCAAAGCACAGTAAAGTATGAGGTGAAATGTAAATAAAAATACTACAGTTAGAAATGATAGAAATGAAGAACATGGTAGGTAACATTAACAAAAGTCAATAGAAGCTCTTGAATAGTAGAATAACAGAAGCTGAGCAAAAGATCAAAGATGAACCCAATACCCATCTGATAAGGGGTTGATATCAAGGGTATATAAAGTGCTGGTTGAACTCTACAAGAAGAAAACATCAAACTTCATCAGAAAATGGACCGAAGAAATGAACAGAAACTTTTCCAAGGAAGATATATGAATAGCCAAAAGGCACATGAAAAAATGCTCTGCATCACTAGTCATCAGGGAGATGCAGATCAAAACAACTATGAGATACTACGTCACACCACAGCGAATGGCACACATCCAAAATAACAAAAGCCACCGCTGCTGTAGAGGATGTGGGGAGAAAGGGACCCTTCTACACTGCTGGTGGGAATGCTGACTGGTTCAGCCCCTTTGGAAAACAATATGGACGTTTCTCAAAAAATTAGGAATTGAGCTTCCATTTGATCCAGCAATACCACTTCTGGGAGTATATCCTGGAGAGGCAAAAAAGTATAGTCGAAATGACATCTGCACTTAAATGTTCATTGCAGCACAGCTTACAATAGCAAGAATCTGGAAAAAACCCGCGTGCCTGAGAACAGATGACTGGTTAAAGAAACTTTGGTACATCTACACAATGGAATACTATGCACCTGTTAGAAAAGATGAAGTCATGAACTTTGCATATAAGTGGATCAACATGGAAAGTATCATGCTAAATGAAACGAGTCAGAAAGAGAGGGACAGACATAGAAAGATTGCACTCATCTGTGGAAGACAAAATAACATAATAGGAGACTAACACCCAAGAATAGTAGAAATAATACCAGGAGGTTGGCTCCATGGCTTAGAAGCTGGCCTCACATGCTAGGGGAAAGGCAGCCCGGATAACGAAGGGAACACTGAGTAAAATGTGGTTGGAGATCCCGCGCGGGAAGGGAGATGCATGCTGAAAGTAGACTAGAGAATGAACATGCTGGTCACTCAATACCTCTATTGCAAACCACAACACCCAAAAGGAGAGAGAGAACAAAATGGAATACCCTGCCACAGAGGTGGAGTGGGATGGAGGGGACGGGTTTGGAGAGTGGGAGGGGTACTGGGTTCATTGGTGGTGGAGAATGGACACTGGTGGAGGGATGGGTTCTCGAATATTGTATAGGGGAAACAGAAGCACCAAAATGTGTAAATTTATAACTGTACCCTCATGGTGACTCACTAATTAAAAAAATAAATAAATTTAAAAAATTTAAGAAATAAGAAAATGTATAAATCTGTTACTGTACCCTCATGATGACTCACTAATTAATTAAAAAATTAAATTTAAAAAAGAGCGGTTTGTCCGGGTGATACCATTTCACCGAAACTCTTCAGTGCTATCCTCAAAAACATCATATGGCGACTGGAATGGGATTGAATGGGAGTCAAGATAGACGGTCGGCAACTACACCACCTCTGCTTCGCTGATGACGTTGTTCTAATGACACCAAACATTTGCCAAGCAGCACAAATGCAGGCTGACTTCGAACTGAGTGTGGAAAGTTATGACTGCAGCTGAATCTCACCAAGACAATGTTCATGAAAAATGAACTAGTCCCTGATGTTCCATTTTCTCTCAATGGAAAGAAAATCTCAGAATGCAGCAGCTATGTGTACGTAGGTCAAGAACTCAACATGAGGAATGACTTGCTGCCAGAACTACGCAGGATGAAGAGAGCAGCATGGATCACCCTCAAGAGTGTCGAAGAAGTAAAATCTCAGGCTCTGCGCACATCTTTTTGACTCCACTGTTCTTCCTGCACTAACATACACCTCAGAGACCGGAACCCTAAGAAAACAAGACGAGAACACTATTCGGGTATCCCAAAGAGGTATTGAAAGAGCTATGCTTGGAATATCACATTTCACTCAAATGAGAGAAGGAATCCAGAGTTCTGGACTCCATCGATGATCAAGAATCAGGGATGCTTTCTGGTTTGCCAAGGCATTGAAAATCTGATAGACTGGATACGTAATGCGATTTAGGGATGACCACTGGACTAGAGCTGTTATCAACTGGATTCCACGGGACGTCAAAAGACTATGTGGCTGCCCACCTACGAGAGGGTCAGACTTCTTCGTCAAAACCCTGAACGAACATCTTGAGACTGTTTGTGTTCCTGGAGCAAGCAGATACCATTGGGCTACACTAGCATGCAACAAGGGTGAATGGAGATGTTACTGGCGCCCGCTCGAGCAAATTGAAGATCAACAGGATAACAAGTGACATGACAAGGACATCCTATAAATGCTTTTTATATTAGGCTACTAAAGTGCTCCTCAGGGGCTGGAGTGATAGCACAGCTGGTAAGGCATTTGCCTTGCACCCGGCTGACCTGGGTTCGATTCCCAGCATCCCATGTGGTCCCCCAACCACCGCCCGAAGTAATTCCTGAGTGCATGAGCCAGGAGTAACCCCTGTGCACCATCGGGTGTGACACAAAAACCAAAATAATAATAATAATAATAATAATAATAATAATAATAATAATAATAATAATAAAGTGCTCTTCAAATCTTCTGTATGCTTACTTGTTTTCTGTTTAGTTCTTTTATTGAAACAGTACTTTTAAAATTCATATGAGGGGTCAGATATATAGCTCAAAGGTGCAGGAGGCTCAGGTTCAGTTCTGCACACCAGGTTATACACTGAGCACCACTGGGAGTGACATCAAACAAGGACCTAGGAATAACAACCTAGCACCTAATACCTTTAAGTATAGTCCAATGTCCAACCATTGCCTGATGTTTTCTGGGTTTATTTTTGTATCTCTATTTTAAATGGACTGGAACAATAGCACAGTGGGTTGGGTGTTTGCCTTGCATGTGGTCAACCTGGGTTCAGTTCCTCCATCACTCTCGGAGAACCCGGCAAGCTACCGAGAGTATCTCACCTGCACAGCCGAGCCTGGCAAGCTACCTGTGGTGTATCCGATATGCCGAAAACAGTAACAAGTCTCACAATGGAGACATTACTGGGGCCCACTTGAGCAAATCGATGAACAATGTGATGACAGTTTCAGTGATCTCTATTTTAAATAGTGATGTTCATTTTTGATTAATTTTTGGTGTTTTATTTTATACATCATTAGGATTCTATTTTTATGTTGTTTTTTTGACTTGGAACCATTCCTAGCTCTGTGCTCAGAATCACTTCTGGCTCTGTGCTCAGGTATCATTTCTGGAGGACGTGGAGGACCATGTAGGGTGTCAGGGGTTTAACTTGGATCAACCATATTAAATCATAGCAAGCTCCCTACTCACTTTAAATCTCTCTGCCCCCATGGTTAAGATTCTAATATAGTCCAATGATATTGCTTGTTATCTTGAAGAAATGTATCCCCTTATCTTCAGCAATACGTTTTTTCTTTTTTGTTGGCAATACTTTTTTTCTGAATTGTATTTTACATACTATTTTGATAGTAACGCTAGAATTATCTGGAGAGTTACTTTTAATAGTACTTTGATGTTATGTAATTTTATATAGTTTATTTTCAATGGTTTTGGTTTTGAGGTCACACTGTGGGATTCAGTGCTAATTTCTGACTCTGTGCTCAAGGATCACTGCTGGTGGAGCACAGGGGATCTTGTGGCATGCTAGGGATCAAACTCAGATTGGCCATGTGCATGGCAAGCACCGTGACTGCTGTATTATCTCTCTGGCCCTCAATTTTCATTTTTAGCTTTTAATCTATTTGTGAGTATTAATTTGAAGTTCTTTGAAAGATAGTACACAGTTATATCTAATTGATTTATTTTATTTGCTTGTTAATTTATAACACTTTTTATATTGCCGCAAATGAAAATACTATCATGTAACTCATGTGAACACAAACGTCTCATACAACGATTTGATACATTTTATATATATACATATATATTTTATATATTTCAGAATGATTACCAAATCAAGGTAACACCTCAATCCCTCACATATTTGCCATTTATGATTTATGCTGAGAGCATTTAAGGTCTAGTCTTATTTAAATATTAAATTGTAGGATGACATTACTTTGTCCTTTCCCTCCTTGCCACAAGTAGCTTGTCCCGGTTTTACCCAGAGTTTAGGCACACCCATCAAGGTGTTCCCGAATCTCTCCCATCCCTTTGTTTAGCTATAATCACTTCTCCATGCTCTCTTCCCCAAAACAGTTAATCTGCGGCTTTCCCTTAATCTGACTGCTAATTTGCAAGGTCAGACCTTCCTAGGATACTGAATTTATATTATATAAGTTAATATTGCCTTTCTCCTCCTCTTGTGCCTTTTGAATAATTTACTTTAAAGCTATGTCTGTTTTGTATAGACACAAGAAGACAATATTATGTTTTTATAACTTGGGAATTAATTGGCCTCGAATATTATTCCCTCCCGGGCCTCTGCTTTCTCCACTTAAGCCTCAGTTGCCCTCAGTTCCTAGCACCCCAAAGTAGGGTCCCCAACGTGGGACAGGAAGGATCCAGGGCAAGCGGTGAGTTATGTGCTACCCTGGCATCGAGATGGGCCTGGCCAAAGTGCCTAATTCTTAACTATAAGTTAAGAGCTTGATCATAGACAAATGCTGTCATGATCCAGTAGTAATTATGAGACTGGGACCCTGCCAGGGATAGGAAAGACTGATCTGGCCTGAGCACTGTAGTCTGAGATTGAGATGGCCCCAGGAGAGCAATTCTATAAGCTTTAATGCATCTCTTATTGTGTCCATGCAAAATAATTAATATTATGAATTCTTATATGTTTGCTGGCTGAGGAGAAGAGAAACACATTCATGGGACTCCGCCCTTGGGTGGATCCTCTTGCTGAAAGAGAATTAAGTCCTAGGAGAAGCATCCCCTAAGGGAAAAGAACCTTAACCTATTGATGGGGACCACACCTATGTGTATGCCCCAACCCCCTCATGCTGTGGAGATTTAACTAGGCGGTAAGAGTGGGTTGGGGGGCCAGATCCATGGGCCAGATCCATGGGCCAGATCCATGGGGAGAGACCCAGGAGAGCGGGAGAGAAGCGGAGGGAGAGGATGAAATAAACGGATCGAGCAACCAGTTTGGCCTTCTTCCTTCTTCCTTCCGTCGCCTGCCCTCGACCGACGGCACACAGCGGTTCTGGGGCACCGGACGCGGGCAGTGAGACAGAGCCGCCCGGAGAGCCCTCGAGTGCACTCGCCCTTCGGCGAGCTTTAGTTTTTTACATTAAATGTTATTTTAGTGTCTGTGATTTACAATTTTACAGTATTGTCAATCATAGGGCTTCATGTATACAACATTCCCAAAGAGTGCTCCCCACCAGAGTGTCCATTTACTACCACCATTATCTGAGGGACACCCACTTACCTCTTCCCACTCTCCACCTTCCTGAATCCCAGCCACTATAAGCTTCATTCTGTGGACCTGTTCTTAGATTCTTTTCTTGTGTCCACTTGGTATTCACTTCATATGTTTCTTTATATTTCCCACTTGGGAGAGACATCATTTTTCATCTGTCCCTCTCCTTTTGGCTGGCTGCACTCAGCATGATTCCCTCTAGTTCTATTCACATAGCAGCAGCTTGCATGAATTTGCCTTTTATTGTAGTTAAGGCCTACTCTTAATTCTGATGTATAAACCATTAATAATTATGGTTTAAATGTTATAAATTTTATCTATAATTAATCTTATAACTGGAAATTTGTATTTTTTGATCAAAATCTTTCCATTTCCTTTGTTTCCCACTCACTGTTAACCATCATTTTATCTTATATTTCTATGGCCTCAGGATTTTCAAATTCTTTATATAAATGAAAATTTATAATTTTGTATTTATTGTGTGACTTATATAACTAGCATAATAACTTGAAAGACTACTCATGTTATCACAAAAAGGATTATCTTTATTTATAGTTGAATAATATTTTATTCTATGTCATATATAGTCTACATCACATACTCTTTCATCTGTCTGTTGATGCTCATTCAAATTCTTTCCATGTCTTGTCTGCTATAGCTAATGCTCAATTAACGTTAAGGTATAAATATTTCTTCAAGATCATGTTTTCATTTCCTTTGGATATAATCCAAAAGTAGAATTACGGTATCTTATAGCACTTTAATTTTAATTTCTTTGAAAACCTCCATAATGTTTGTCAGTGGCTGCACCATTTATATTCCCACACAGAGTGCACAAGAATTTTTATTTCAATTTCTTAGTAACATGTTATTTCTTGTCTTTTGGGTAATATTTATTCTAAAAGGAGAGAAGTGATATTTCCATTGTGAATTTGTTTGACATTTTCTTGATAATTTGTAATGTTGAGCATATTTTTACATACCTCTTGGCCATTTGTATAATTCTTAGAAAAAAAAGTGCTTTCAACTCCTTTGTTAATCTTAAAATCAGATTTTTGGATGTTCTTTGCTGTTAAACTTTATTAATTCCTTGTATTTAGGGAGACATTATGCCATTATCTGAGGTATGACTTGCAAATATTTTCTGTCATTTAATGCAGTGTCATTTCATCTAGATGACTGTTTTCTTTGTTGTAGAGAAGATTTTAAGCTCTCTATGTAGTCCCACTTGTTTATATCTGTTCTTATTGTTTGTGTTATTTACTATGAATGATATTTACCAATACCTATGTCAAGGAGATTTTAAGAGTTTCTTAAAGTGTTCTTTGCTTGAGATCTGATATATCTTATGTATTAAGAGGTTATTATCTGACAACTCTATCCTATTTCTTGTGTTAGGAGATTTTCCCTCACTTTTGTTTTATTGACCACATCCAATGTGCTCAGGACTTATGCTTGGCTGGGCACTCAATGGTCACTCCTGATAGGCTGAGAGGACCATACAGGATGCTGGGGTTCAAACCTGAATCAACTGTGTGCAAGACAAGTGCCCAGATTTTCTGTCCTGGAAGGTAGGAACACGAAAACATTTTTAGTCCTATGGGATCTTTGAAAATTGTTCAGCCTAGTGTATTACAGTGATTCTATTTCCTGTGTCTGGTAATTTCCTCTCATGCATACACAGGAGTAATAAGGCAAATTCTCAAGGGAACACCTCTAAAGATCTGTGTAGTTTTTTCTCTGCATCTTCTATACAATTGATACTCTTCCTCAGAGTGACCAGCTAACTACATGTCCTTCTGGCATTTTGATTCACGAACTCCTCAATTCTGTTTTAGGGTCCTCCAATCCCCCTGCATTGCAGGTTTGAAGCACCTCCAGTCAACTAAGTTGGGACAACTAGAGGGGTGATCTTATTGACTTCTCTTCTCTCTGTGCTGCCTGTTTTCCTGTGTAAAAAGGACTGATTCATGTGTTTTATATTGTTCTTTATTTGCTTTTGGCAGGAGAGTACATATCCTCCATGTTTTTCTATCATGCATGAATGTATGTGGTTATTTTGTTTGTTTGTGTTGGGATCACACCCAGTTGTGCTTGGGGTTTACTCCTGCCTCTACACCCAGGGATGGATCCTAGTGGGATTCAGGGGACCATATTAGGGTGCTGGAGATAAAATTCTGCTTGGCTGCATACAGGGCAATTGCCCTGATTGTTGTACTATCTTTCTAGCCCTGATCCTGGATAAATTAGAAATCTGTGACAAATGCCATAGTTTCTTGTTTCCTTTTGTTTGTTTGTAGGTTGGTTGGTCCATGCTTGGCAATGCTCAGGGCTTATTCCTGCTCTGCACCCAGGAATCACTCCTGGCAGTGCTGGTGACTGAATCCCAGTAGGCTTTGTGCAAGCAGCCACTTTACAGGCTGTGCTCTCACCCTGCCCCTCCCTCGTTTCCTTTGAAAACCTCTTTTCTTTCTCTAAGCATAGTAAGCATAGTTTATTTTTTCAGTTGATTATTAATAGTTCCAGTTTCTAAGATCAATGTTGACGATTATGTTCTATTGTTACATAACAAATTACTACAAATTCAGTCAATTTAACAACAAATTTTAGTTCACAGTTCTCTCTGTGAGACATTCAGGAGGCATTCCCTGGAGTTTCACAATGCTAAGAGTTTCACAATGCTAAGGGGGCAGGTTGAATGCTAATCTGCAGCAAAACATCCTTTTTCCAAGTTCACATTGTGGTGACAATTAAATTTCTTGCAGTTGAGCTATTAAACTCTCTTAGGGGACGGGATACACTTACTTACCGGATAATGCATGCATTCCTTGCTACATGACTCACTCCATCTTCAGACGCAGCCATATCATATCTATACTTCAAAAATCTTCATCAGGAAGAGTCCTGTACATTATCTTCAGTGGACCGATCAAGCCCTTGTTTTAGTCCCATGGTGAAAGAGAGAGAGAAAAAAAGAGAGAGAGAAAAGTTCCTCCATAGAGGTGGGTTGGGGGATGATGGGAGGGAAACTGGGCACATTGGTGGTGGGAAATGTACACTGGTTAAGGGATGGGTGTTGGAACCATTATATGACTGAAATCCAATCATAGATAACTTTGTAACTGTCCATCTCACTGTGATTTAATTTAAAAATTAAAGAAAAAATTTTAAAAATAAATAAAAAGTTATTAAAAGCAAAAATAAAGTCCTATGATTTTAAATCACCAAGGTTAAATATTGAATAGTGGTTTAATTATTGATAGTTAATAATCAAGTGGAGATCTTGGCTAAGTAGAAGGGACCAACATCTTAGAATTTTGCCTAAAACCATTTGCATGTTTGGATTGCTAGAAATTTCTTCTGACTTTATTAGGCAAAACTATTAGGTTTATATGGATAATTTTTTCATTTAAAAAGGTTTTTGTATACTCCCAAAAGCATTATACAGATTTAACGCGATCCCTATAGGGATACCCATGGCATTCTTCAAAGAAGCAGAGCAAGCAATCCTGAAATTTATATGGAACAATAAACGCCCACGGATAGCTAAAACAATTCTTGGGAAAAAGATGATGGGAGGCATCACCCTCCCCAACCTTAAACTCTACTACAAAGCGGAAACAATTAAAACAGCATGGTACTGGAACAAAGGCAGAGCTGCAGACCAATGGAACAGGGTGGAATATCCCCACACACAACCTCAAATGTATGATCATCTAATCTTTGATAAAGGAGCAAGAGATGTGAAGTGGAGCAAGGAAAGTCTCTTTAACAAATGGTGCTGGCACAACTGGACAATCACGTGCAAAAAAATGGGCTTAGAACTCGACCTGACACCATGCACAAAAGTCAGATCAAAATGGATTAAAGACCTCAACATCAGACCACAAACCATAAGGTACATTGAAGACAAGGTGGGCAAAACTCTCCAGGATATTGAAGATAAAGGTATCTTCAAAGATGACACGGAACTAAGCAATCTAGTAAAAACAGAGATCAACAAATGGGACTACATTAAACTAAAAAGCTTCTGCACCGCAAAAGATACAGTGACCAGAATACAAAAACTATCTACAGAATGGGAAAGGATATTTACACAATACCCATCAGATAAGGGGTTGATATCAAGGGTATATAAAGCACTGGTTGAACTCTACAAGAAGAAAACATCCAACCCCATCAAAAAATGGGGCGAAGAAATGAACAGAAACTTTACCAAGGAAGAGATACAAATGGCCAAAAGGCACATGAAAAAGTGCTCTACATCACTAGTCGTCAGAGAGATGCAGATCAAAACAACCATGAGATACCACCTCACACCACAGAGACTAGCACACATCCAAAAGAACAAAAGCAACCGCTGTTGGAGAGGATGTGGGGAGAAAGGGACCCTTCTACACTGCTGGTGGGAATGTCGGCTAGTTCAGCCCTTTTGGAAAACAGTATGGACGATTCTCAAAAAACTAGAGGTTGAGCTCCCATTTGACCCAGCAATACCACTGCTGGGAATATATCCCCAAAAAGCCAAAAAGTATAGTCGAAGTGACATATGCACTTATATGTTCACCGCAGCACTGTTTACAATAGCCAGAATCTGGAAAAAACCCGAGTGCCCTAGAACAGATGACTGGTTGAAGAAACTCTGGTACATCTATACAATGGAATACTATGCAGCTGTTAGAAAAAATGAGGTCATGACGTTTGCATATAAGTGGATCAACATGGAAAGTATCATGCTAAATGAAATGAGTCAGAAAGAGAGAGACAGACATAGAAAGATTGCACTCATCTGTGGAATATAGAATAATAGACTATAAGACTAACGCCCAAGAATAGTAGAAATAAGTACCAGGAGATTGTTTCCATGGCTTGGAGGCTGGTCTCTCATTCTGGGTAACTCAGGGAAGGGACCACCAAGTAAAATGTGGTTGAAGGTCATGTGGGGGAAGGGTGAGGTGGGCGGAATACAGACTATGAACACAATGGCCACTCAACACCTTTATTGCAAACCACAACACCTAATCAGAGAGAGAGAACAAAAGGGAATTCCCTGCCATAGTGGCAGGGTGGGGTGGGGGGAGACGGGACTGGGGAGGGGGGGAGGGATGTTGGGTTTACTGGTGGTGGAGAATGGGCACTGGTGAAGGGATGGGTTATCGAACTTTGTATGGGGGAAGCATGAGCACAAAGATGTATGGATCTGTAACTGTACCCTCACAATGACTCTCTAATTAAAAATAAACTAATAAAAAATAATAAAAAAATAAAATATGTCTAAAGAGAAAAAAAATAAAAATAAAATAAAAAGGTTTTTGTGTGTGTATTGCAGGTGTCTGTGGGCATTGCTTTATCAGAAAATTTTTTTTTTTTTGCTTTTTGGGTCACACCTGCCGATGCTTAGGGATTACTTCTGACTTTGCACTCAGGAATTACTCCTGGAGGTTTTCCCGGGACTATATGAAATTCTGGGACTCAAACCCGGGTCAGCTACATGCAAGGCAAATCCCCTACCCACTGTGCTCCAGCCCCCTTTTTCAGAAATTCTCAATGTCAGTTTACGTTTTGTGTTTTTCTGCCTTAACTCATGATTCTTAGTGGTTTGGTTTGCCTCTGATTTTTTGTCATTCTGGGATACAAACATTTGAGAAAATGATATTAGTATAATCATTGCTATGCTAGTTTAGCGGTGGGGGGGTATTCATTCTCTCTTTCCACCATAGAACACCCATTTATCATTGTCTTCTTGATCCCAGGATCTTGGCCCAAATGAACGTCATTCTTGAAGCTGTTTCTTTCAGAGAGGAAATGTCCTTAGAGCAAAAGTAGTTAGAATTTGGCATTCTCCTTTGTTCTCTTCTCCTAAGTTTGACTTATTTTTCTAATTCTTTTGTGTTTTAATTATACAACTGCAATATTTTATCCAACTTGCTTTGTATGTGCTCAGGAGAATATTATTCTAATGAACTAGCTGCCAACTTTAGAGTGAATATCATCCCATAGTTTAAAATCTATTTTTAAGGAACATAATATTGCCTGGGTGTGACTAGTTATCATTTTTTTCATAGAATATTTTGAGACCCAACTTTTAGCTCTAGTTTTGTATAATCTCACGATGATGTACACGATATGGGAAATTTTCCCATTTGCAGTTTTCAGCATGTAGTAGATTCTTTTGATCTGGAAATTGATGCCCTTTGGTTATAAGAAATTATAAAAATACATTATGATAGTTTATGTTTTTGCTTCATTATGTCCCTTTCTAGAACTTTTATTAGTTGAAAGTTTGACTTGTAATGATTGTCTAATTTTCTCCTCTTTATTTCTCTCTGTGCCCTTTCTTCCCCCTTTGTTCCTTTATTCCATTTCACAGAAATTTGCTTAAATCCATTGATGTGTATTTTCATTGAAGTTTTACATCAGTATGGGGCCAGAGCAATTATACAATGGGTAGGGTAATTGTGTTGCATGTGGTCAATCTGGGTTTTATTCCCAACACCTCATATGGTCTCTTGAGCTCCCCAAGAATGATCCCTAAAGGTAAATCAAGGAGTAATCCTTGAGCACCACAGGGTGTGGCCTAAAAACCAAAAAAATACCCAACTAAAATCCATTTATATCAGTAAATTATGTTTCATTTCTCGTCTCCCTTATTTTATGAAATTTTCTTAGATATCATTTTTGATGGACTTTTTCTGATTATTGGGAAATGTTTATTTATATATTGAAGTTATATTTGATTCTCTATGTTATATATTTTATATCTTCTAATTTCTTTACTTCTATATATCCTGATGTCTATTTTCAATATGAAATATGCTTAAATGTGTGTGGTTATTGATTATCCAGTCACATTTTGTAATGAGTCACTAAAAGACTCATTAAAACTTGTACATTTGGGGAACATGGATTTCTGCTTGCGCAGTACACTATGTATTAGGAACTTCTGAGTGGGAGACATCTGTGTGTGTGTGTGTGTGTGAGCCTGTCTTTCTGTAGTATTTTTTTCAGGACCAGTATCCAGAGAGAGAATTTCTCTGATCTCAACTCTCTTAAGCCCTTTTTCAGGGCCAGTAGACAGAATGAGGCTGGGTTTTCAAAGTCAATTTTGAAAACTTAAACCAATTACCTTAGTTTCAGTACAAAAATATACTCCAGACATCTATTCAAAATGATAAATTCCTGTCCAAAATCTGTTTAATGTTTTCCTGTATTCTGTCTCTTCTCTGTATACATGCTTTATATTTTGTATCTACACTGCAAAATTCTACTTCACAGAGTGGGGAGAAAGGACTGCAAAGTTTAAGTTTTAAGAAGAGACCTCACAGAATGACAACCAACTGGGAGCTCTTTGGCACTATTGCGGCAACGTGGGAAGATGCCGTCATTGACAACATCGAAGAGGAATACAATTGACTGGTTCAACACCTCCATGACTGTGCGAGGAATGCCGAGAGTGGGAAAGCCACAAACAGACACCTGTCTTCGGAAAATCTTGAGCTCATTCGCCAAAATGGTGAATTTGGCACAAGACTCTGGCAATCACAAGCTAATGTCTGAACTCCCAAAGCTGTGCAGAGAAGCAATAAAGGAAAACCTTAAAGAGAGTAGAGCAGCTGTGTTGGCCAATGCGGCAGAAGCTAGGAAAAGTATTCACAATGCTCGCCTGTACTTCGCAAAATACAAGACCAAGATGACTGCCCTCCGACATCCTGATGGATCTATCACATCTTCCAGAAGGGCAATGGAGAGGATTCTTCACGACTTGTACTCAGACATCTAGCCATGTCCACATGCCCACATACAAAATTCCGCAGGATGGATATGTCATTCCCAAAGTCCTCCCTTCCGAAATCCGACATGCCATTTCATTGGTAAAGACACGTACAGTACCCGGTCCAGACAAGGTCAGACATGAACACCTGAAGAATCTTCCAAACACCTGAAGAATCTTCCACCAGTACTCATCAACACACTGGCTCAGTTCTAAACAAGCTACCTGTCCGAATGCAAGGTTCCATCCCAATGGAAAAACAGCAGGACCATTCTGTTGTACAAGAAGGGAGACATCCACCACAACATTGGCAACTATCACCCAATCTGCCTGTTGTCCGTCGTTTACAAGTGGTTTACTGGAGTCATCCTGAATAGAATAGGCAGAACACTAGACGAAGGACAACCATGTGAGCAAGCCGGTTTCCAAAAAGGATTCAGCATGATCAACCATATCCACACAGTGACTAAGCTCATTGAAGTTTCGCAAGAGTTCAAGATGCTGCTTTGTCTAACATTCATCGATTTAAAGAAGGGCTTTGATTCTGTAGAGACTGAAGTGGTCATTGAAACCGTAGCCAAACTGGGTGTTCAAACTAAGTACATCAAGATCCTCCGCAATCTGTATTACGGATTCACCACCAGAATCTCACCATTCTACAAGAAAGTGATCATTGACATAAAGAGAGGGGTTCAGCACGGTGATACCATTTCTTTCTTTTTTTATTCTTTTATTGAAGGTGATACCATTTCACCAAAATTCTTAGTGCCACCCTTGAGAATGTCATGTGACGACTGGAATGGGAATGAATGGGAGTGAAGATAAACGATCGGCAACTACACCACCTCTGCTTCACTGATGACATCGTTCTAATAACACCAAACATTAGCCAATCGGCACAAATGCTGGCCAACTTCGACCGCGAGTGTGGAAAGTTCAGACTTCAGCTGAATCTCACCAAGACAATATTCATGAAAAACAAACTAGCCCCTGATGTTTCATTTGCTCTCAACGGAATAAACATCTCCGAATGCAGCAGCTATGTGTACCTAGGTGGAAAACTCAACATGAGGAACGACTTGGCGCCAGAACTGCACAGGTGAAATAGAGCAGCGTGGAACACCTTCAAGATCATCAAAGAAGTTGTTAAGAGGATGAAGAACCTCCAGCACTGGGCACATCTTTTTGACTCCACTGTTCTTCCTCCACTAACATACACCTCAGAGACCTGGGCCCGACAAAAACAGGATGAGAATGCTATTCGTGTATCCTAAAGAGGAATTGAAAGAGCTATGCTTGGAGTATAAAGTTTCACTCAAGTGAGAGTAGGAATCCAGAGTTCCGACCCCCGTTGACGATCAAGAATCAGGGATGCCAAAGAGGCAAAAAACATGCAATTGTCCTCTTTTCCCCAATTTATCTACATCCTTGCTCCTCCTCTTCTGATAACCATAAAATGGTCTGTAGATTAAAAAGATTATTTTAAGTTAGTATATATCATGAATTGGTCTTGTAATCTAAAAAGATTATTTGGGAGGTTGGGTGTTCAGTTGTTGTTGTTGTTGTTCAGTTTGGGACCACAAGTGGAGATGCTCAGAGCTTACTACTGGCTCTGCACTCATGGATCACTCTTCATGGGCTCAGGGGACCATATGGGATATAAAAGATCGAAATTGGGTTGGCTGCATGTAAGACAAGCATCCATCCTCTGTACTAATTCTCTGGCCTTTAAAAAAGCTAATTTTTAAGTTAGTATATAACCACAAATTGGTCTTATAAAGAGGCTTATTTTTTAAGTTAGTAGATATGTTTGCATTCTTGTTTTCTCTATATAGCACATGTTAGTAAAATCATATGTTTTATTCTCTTTCTGGCTCATTTTACTAATCATAGAACATTTTTTATCTATCCATGTTATTTTATTTTTTTTCTCGATATTTAAAATTTTATTTTTATTTTTTTTTATAATTTATTTATTTTTAATTAGAGAATCACCGTGAGAGGACAATTGCATGTTAAAGGATAGAACTGGGCTTTTGGTGATGAACTTAAACATGTCTTTCAACATGATGTATATGTTATGTTACTTATTATGTTACATGTACAGAAATATTTGTTGCAATGTTATGGCACCTCAGTAAAATATATTTTACTCTAAAAAAAAAAACAAAGAGGCAAAAAAGTATAATCGAAATGGCATCTGCACATGTATGTTCATCGCAGCACTGTTTACAATAGCCAGAATCTGGAAAAAACCCGAATGCCCTAGAATGGATGACTGGTTGAGGAAACTTTGGTACATCTATACAATGGAATACTATGCAGCTGTTAGAAAAAAGGAGGTCATGAATTTTTTTTATTTAATTGGATCGGCATGAAAAGTTTCATGCTGAGTGAAATGAGTCAGAAAGAGAGAGACAGACATAGAAAGATTGCACTCATCTATGGTATATAGAATAACAGAGTGGGAGACTAACACCCAAGAATTTTAGAAACAAGTACCAGGAGGTTGACTCCATGGCTTGGAGGCTGGCCTCACATTCTGGGGAAAGGGCAACTCAGAGAAGGGATCACCAACTATAATATAGTCGAAGGCCATGCGGGAGAAGGGAGTTGCGGGCTGAATGAGGGCTAGAGACTGAGCACAGTGGCCACTCAACACCTTTATTGCAAACCACAACAGCTAACTAGAGGGAGAGAATAGAAGGGAATGCCCTGCCACAGTGACAGGGTGGGGAGATGGGATTGGGGAGGATGGGAGGGATGCTGGGTTTACTGGTGGTGGAGTATGGGCACTGGTGAAGGGATGGGTTCCCGAACTTTGTATGAGGGAAGCATAAGCACAAATGTGTATAAATCCATAACTGTACCCTCATGGTGATTCATTAATTAAAAATAAATAAATTTATTATAAAAAAAAGAATCACGGGGCTGGAGCAATAGCACAGCAGGTAGGGCGTTTGCCTTGCATGCGGCCGACCCAGGTTCGATTCCCAGCATCCCATATGGTCCCCTGAGCACCGCCAGGAGTAATTCCTGAGTGCAGACCCAGGAGTAACCCCTGTGCATTGCCAGGTGTGACCCAAAAAGAAAAAAAAAGAAAAAAAAAAGAATCAGGGATGCTGTATCGTTTGCCAAGGCGTTGAAAATCAGATGGGCCAGACGTGTAATGAGATTTAGAGATGACCACTGGACTAGAGCTGTTATGGACTGGATTCCACTGGACATCTAAAGACCGCGCGACTGCCCACCTATGAGATAGTCATACTTCTTTATCAAAACCCTGAATGAATAGTCTGAGGCTCTTCTTATTTCTGGAGTGAGCAGATACCATTGTGCTACACTAGCAACAGGGATGAATAGAGATGTTACTGGTGCCCACCCGGGCAAATATAAGATCAACAGGATGACAAGTGATACAAGTGATTTGCACTGTAACTTCCTTCAGTTTTCATTTTTTTGATTACTGACATGCATGGAACTATGGGATATTGTGGAGGTAAGCTTTGGCCAGCACTCTATTATATGTTTTTTCAAGTGTCTTCCCCAATCATATTTACCCTTTTCAGTGTCTCACCATTTCAAATTTATATTCTTAGAAGAAAGAACCAAATTCACTCCATTTTCAGCAGTTTAGTTTTGCTTGTATCAATATTAGGGGAGAACAGTCATATACAACATATATAAACAAATTTAAACTTCTTTCAATCAGAACATCTTAGACAAAATATCAAGGAAAATTGAAACCTTGGAAAATTTTTCCATCATTATGACATAAAGGTTAATATCTATATCCATATGAGGATATCAACCAATAGAACTAAAGAATATAGTTTGTAGGGGGGAAATGGACACAAGACTTAAAAATGCAATTTATAACAGTGACAAACATACCAGTAATGTCTCCATTTTGAGACTTGTTACTGTTTTTGGCATATGAAATATGCCACAGGTAGTTTCCCAGGCTCTGCCATGCGGGCAGGATACTCTAAGTAGCTTTCCGGGCTCTTCGAGAGGGACAGAGGAATCAAACCTGGGTTGGCCACGAGCAAGGCAAACGCCCTACCTGCTGTGTGGTCACTCCAGTGCCATCAGTGACAAACATACAGGAAATTAATCAATGCCAACTAATAAGAAAATAAAAAATAAAAAAACCTAAGGAGATAAGTTATTTTATCTATTACATAAAAATCATATTATTTTTAGGATTAGTGGTAGCTCATAGGAGGCACTGTCAGATTCATCTGATAAATATTTAAATTGGTAGAATTTATTTTGAGACCATCTTATATTATGCCTCACAGGAATTTAACCAAAGCATCCTTGGGTAAATGGGGTGCTCACTATGCCTGGGAAGTGGTTCAGTGTAGACTATAGGAAACTGGGTGCATAGGTTTCTTGGAGTTTTCCACTTCAATTATCACCGTGGGAAACCAAGGACATGAGATAATACCTACAAGATGATAGCCCTTTTTTGTAGACTTAGAATCCCCTCACCTTACTGAGTCTGCCATTGAAGTGTCAGAGCCTTGTCCTTAGGGCTACTCAAAGATCAAGATCTCATTAGCATTATGGACCAATATGCTGAATGCATTGCCAGGATAATCACATTTGTTCACACAGTGGATGCTACTAGTATTATGGACCACCAGCTAAACATGATACTTCTTTCAGAGTTCATCAAGATATAATATACTCAGATGGAATAAGAGTAGATTAACAAAACTGATGTAGAAGTATAAACCAGAAACAAAATAAGAAAACAACTTCAAAATGTTGAAAATGTTTGTGATGACATCACGCTAGCAGATGACTGCTTAATAATAATTTATCAACTTGTATTTTTATAAATACAACATTAAATATGGTAAAGTAAAAAGTGCAATTAATGGTAGGAGAGGCAGATAAAAATTTATAATAATAAATAGATGTTTTAAATCTATGGTGAAATTAATTAGGCAAGTTTTAACAGATTTGAAAGCTCTGTTATACTGCAAAAAAATTGAGCAACATACAGTTTGAAGTTTATGAACTTAAAATTTTATCACTGTATCACTGTCATCCCATTGCTCATTAATTTGTTCGAGCGGGCAGCAGTAACGTCTCCAAGTAAGACTCGTTGTTACTGTTTTTGGCATATTGAATAAGCCATGGGTAGCTTTCCAAGCTCGACCGTGTGGGCCAGATACTCTTCATAGCGTGCTGGGCTCTCTGACAGGGACAGAGGAATCAAACCCGGGTCGGCCGTGTGCAAAGCAAACACCCTACCCGCCGTGTGTAACTCTGATAAATATATTTTTTTCTTTTTTCTTTTCCTCCTCCTCCTCCCCCTCCCCTTCCCTCTCCTCTTCCCCCTCCCCCTCCCTCTCCTCTTCCCCCTCCCCCTCCCCTCCCCTCCCCCTCCTTCTCCTCCTCCTCCTCCTCCTCCTCCTCCTCCTCCTCCTCCTCCTCCTCCTTCTTATCCTTCTTCTTCTTCTTCTTCTTCTTCTTCTTCTTCTTCTTCTTCTTCTTCTTCTTCTTCTTCTTCTTCTTCTTCTTCTTCTTCTTCTTCTTCTTCTTCTTCTTCTTCTTCTTCTTCTTCTTCTCCTTATTTCTTTATTCTTCTTCTTCATCTAATATCACACAAGGGATCTGCAAAAGAATATCAGAAGGTGGTAGGGGGAAGAGGGTCCTCATGACAAGGCCTTCCACAAGAATCTTCATTTTTTTTGGATCTTGGTTTTCCCATCTAAATTGGAAAATCAGGCTAGACTAAGTTCCTGACTAAGACTTTTGTCAGAAAGAAATTTTAAAACAAATCATGCATACTCCAAGGGACACCCAATGTCCTTCCCTGCAATTCTTCTCTCCTCTTGTAGTCAATTCTGTGACATTCATGCTCTCTAGCTACACTTGTTACTTTCTGACTCTTGCTCCCAGAAAAGTTGTTGATAACTTTAATAAGTGTCTGATACCAGTTTTCCCGAATTTCGTTGCCAACCTTGTTACTTTCACTGTGTACATGAATGGTCGGTTCAATTGCCTAGCATCTCGATTCTTTGGTACTTCTACATCTGTTGTCCTTCTTTTCTCTCCCCCCACAACCAACCAGAACTTGCTTCAGAGATTTTAAATATAAATAGCTGAATATTCAGAGAGAATCTGACCACCAGAAACCACTTCTTTCTCAAGCTGCAAACCATCTCTGAGAAAAGGGATGATGCAGATAGGCAATAAACATTGAGAAAGCATAAATCAGCAACAAATTATATTACTCTATCATGGGGGAAGAATAAAAAATTCAGATGGCCAAATGAATCTTCTATAAGATGAGGAAATCTCTCCTTGGATATTGCCAACTTGGCAATATGGGGAAAGCAAAAATTCAAGAATATTTTTAGCTTGATGGAAACGTTGTATGGGTGAGTAACCCAAGGATTGTTTCAAAAATCAAAAGTAGTCCTTGTAAGGAAGGGGAGAGAGAATAAAGATACAAAGCTAGTCAAAGTTAAGCTTTGTCAGGAGTTGGAAAACAGGTTAGTTTTTAATTGTGTATTGAAACCTGTAAAGGATCTTCATTACTAGGTGATCCTTCTCTATCATACCTAAGATAGGAAGGAGAAGCCATACAGTTGGACACATTATAATGCTGCCTGTGATGCCACACAAAGACAATGGGGCAAAGGAGATAAAGGCCAGTTAGAGAACGGTAATAACAACAGACAGTGAAATTTGGGCAGAGAAAGGCCTATTGACATTTTAAAATTTTATAGCATTTTACAATTTTTGCTTAGTTAAAAGTAAGTACTTCTATTAACCTGGCAAGCCCATTTCTAAAATGTTTATCCAAAGAAAACTAATAGGAATATGTGTTAAAAGTTACACTTATGATCAACATAAGTGTGGATAAAAAGCCAACAAACTAGCATTCATCAATGGGCGTCTGGATATAAATATATATGGCATGTATAATTGAAAACTGAAATCTATAATTTGATTTCTATTTATTATATGTGTATTTTAAAATTTATATGGCAAGTGTAATATGCTAACAAATTCTGCATTCCTTTGTGCAGCAATTATTTCTGTCTGTTGAAAAGAAAGGAATTACAGCATTGATTGCTTCTGCTCCCTTTTAGCTACCCACTTACTCCAACTCTTTTTCAAGAGCATATTTGGTAGTTACACAAAATCATAACCATTAGGAATGAGTCACTCTACACACAAGCAAAATTTTATTGTAATTCATTTGTGTTTGTATCCGGAGTTCTAACCTCCATCAATGATCAAGAATCAGGGATTCGTTTGCCAACGTGTCAAAAATCACATGGGCCAGACACGTAATGCGATTCAGAGATGACTGCTGGACTAGAGCTGTTACTGACTGGATTCCACGTGACGTCAAAAGACTGCATGGCAGCCCACCTACGAGATGGTCAGACTTCTTTGTCAAAACCCTCAATGAATGGTTTGAGGCTCTTCCTGTTCCTGGAGCAAGCAGATACCATTGGGCTACACTAGCACGTGACAGGGACAAATGGAGATGTTACTGGCGCCCGCTCGGGCATATCAAAGATCAACAAGATGAAAAGTGACAAGTGATGACAAGTGATAAGTTACAAGTGATACAATTCATTTGTGTTAATCGAAGGCAATGGACTGATTGTAAGAATTAACATCAGCTATTGTATTGTGTATACACGATCAAGTTTTAAGAGTGTTTGTAGGGAGCCATGGCTCCCTACAAGTGTTGATATTTTTATTAAGAAATCAGTTATGAAACAGGCCCCCTTAACTCCTATGTTATCAGCAACAGACCTATCAAGCCTTCACACTCCCAATAACCTAACCTCTGATGGTGATTAGCGCAAACTCAAACCTTATTTTATAATTCTTTCTCAATACTTCACCTCGCATTTAGCGTCTTGTTAGCCAACTAAGCAGTAGATAAATCTCAGCTTCATTAAATCTGACTGTTTGGCTCTGCCTATAATAGAAATGAAAAAGAAAAAAATACCATAAATTTATGACAGCATCATGATTTCTGAAAAATATGTGAATATAATATTGACATTCTGATATGGACCAGCCTGACTGTTTCTTTTTGAACTTCACAAAATAGTTACTAATAAATTTCCTTGGTAATGCTATGCTTGATGATGACTCATTTTTCTATATAATCTCTGCTTTTTAAAATGCATTTAATGACTCCAATTCTACAAAGCACTGCCACCCTCATCTCCTCCCTCATTTTCCCTTAGAAAACTGATCTCCACCTAAGAATATAACAGTGACTTTAAACCAGTATGCAGTCTCTTTACATTTAATCATAAATATATGTGTGTATACTTTCTTGAAATCTTAAAGAGACCAGCTTGGGTGAATGAAAATTCAGTATTGCTGAATGTTTTAGGTGAAGAATATTAGAGCTTTTATCTGCAGATTACCTTTCTGTTTCTGGAAAATCTTCAAATCTACTGTCTCATTTGGTCCACAAAACAGCAGTATGAAGCTTATAGCATAGGAACTAGCACTCTCCTCTTTCATTTGAAGAAGTAAGGAGCTCTGAGGGGCTGAATGACTCCCAATTTATTCATGAAACAAGTCTTGAGTAGACTCTAGGATCTATATGCCATAACTACTACCTAAATGTCTTTTCTTCTCCGTGCACTTGAGCTATTTTACATCATAGGAAAACTGTCATCATTGGTATTTCTTTTAGGATATCTGCATTGATGAGTTTAACAACATAATTTAAATGAACTTTATGACAACTTGAAACAAAATTAGCATTTATGAGGCATTTGATATGAGCTAATGAAATTGCATTGTTACAAAATGATTACAAAGGTATTTGGGAATTCTCAATAGAAAAGGCAAAAAGTTAGAGGATTCTAGGCAGTATATAAAATGGTAGAAAGCAGTCCGTCATTTTCTGATCAAAAGATGACCTTTTGAATGTGACAGAATGAGGTTACCAGGGTTATCATTTCCATTTAGTGTACTCAAGCTGGTTTTCTCATGGTAAATACAGAAGTCATGAAAGTCGAAGAATAAACATTTTCTCTCTTTTTCAAGACACTGTGTTTCCTCTTAGCTTCTACTTCACTTAATTATAAGTGTGCATCAAGCAATTTTATTATATGTAGAATTTTCTGATATTTTGAACTCCAGGGAATCAATTCATACCCACTGATGCTGGAACTGCACTTACAATTTCTTTTTCTTCCCCTCACATTTGCCATACTAATTTTCAGTATCAAGGCATTTTAATGTATTTGTTTCAGATACAGATTTAGGAGTCAGAGAGAATAATGTCAGATCTTATCACTGATAAACCTCATTACTTTCAGCCATTCAAACTACACGGACTATATGTAGACTATTTATTCAGGGTCACTAAGTTCTCAACTTTGAAATTATAAATTAATCTGTATGTAGCAATATGAAGATTGCACCGACATAGAAGGTATATGACTGGGGCTATGAAGTCATGCACTAAAAGTAGTTTCATTGACAGTAAGCCCAAATTATTTTGCATAAGGAATACTGTGTCACTTAATTTGGTTGCCACAGCTAAGAATTATGAATAGGTGAGTAGATAGATTCAATAGGTAGGCAGATTCAATATACAAAACTGTGGATAAGCTTAAACATACATAAAAACATCTAAATTACACCCTCGTACATTATGCTGCCATCCAAGTTTAAAAATATCTCCTGATATATACATAATTTTGTTATATAGTTTTAATATTTTATTAAACCTCAGTTCTTCTGAGACCTCATTAATAGGTTATTGGTTCCAAGTAACAATACCTTGCTAACAGAAGACTTAAAATGATATGGATTTATTACCTTACTTGATAGTGTCTTCCCCCTCCTGGTTGCAAAATAGCTACCACAGCTCAATACTGTGTAGTCTTCATATTGTCAGAAGACTCCAAAAGTGGGAAGAGGGAATTTACTTCTACTGCAGCCTCAGTTACTCATCAAGAAGCATCTATTCCTCTGGGAGTACTATTCTTACAGTTTAAATATTTTTAAGTTGCAATCATTTATTTACCTCCCCTAATTTCCCTTTGTGGTGATTTTTTTGTCGTAGTAATTGTTGATTTTTGCAAGAATTTTGGGTGAGTCCCATATACTTGGTTGCAATGCTGGCATACTTGGTTGTGGTATTCACAAGAAGTCAAGAAAAGGAATACCCAAACTCAAGCTATTTACCAAAAAAGTTATGCTAATTATGGAATACTGCTTTGTGTTATATCTTTTTTTCACATACTGTATTATTTTCTATACAAAACATATTGGCTGAAACTGGAGTTTGAAGAAGGACAATTTAGGGTATTAATAATTCCTAGCTTTTCTGCTTGAGTATTTCATTCAGTGTTTAAATTTTCAGTAGAGTATTTATGTCAAATAATTGTTCTCCTTTTCTTGAATTATTTTAATAATGGGCTTCTCACTACCTCTTGTTGCAGTCCAGTGCTTCTTTGAGTTGTTCCAGCAGTTAAAAAAAATGGGGGGGGATGGCCGTCACCCAGTGACACTCAGGGATTACTTCTGACTTTGCGCTAAGGAATGATTCCAGGTGTTGCCCAGAGGACTGTATCCAGTGCTGGAAATAGAATCAGTCAAGTGCAAAGCAAACACCCTACCCAGTGTACTATCTCTCCAGCTCCAATAGTTAGAAAATGTAACTTTATCTTTACTCAAATTTTTTCTTTGACCTCTCCTAATTCTTTAATCTGGAACCATACAGAATGAATCTAACTTCTCTTATAGATCCTATGCATACAGAAATTGCTTGGTCCCTGTTCCATGTAACAACACTGCAAATATATGACAAAAGTTATCAAGTACCTTTATGCCTCTTTGAAATGTTTTGCCCTCAGGTGTTGTGTGGTTCCACTACCTGTTACCATTATGGTTCCTTGCTTTTAGTCTGAAATTGTCTTAAAGATGAACCCAGAAAGGAAGAATGAAAATGTTTTAATTGGTCTGACAAATTCAGAATACAAATTCAGCTTAGGGTGGAGATGGGTGGACTCTGATCCCTCGTCAAAATGCTGGATATCTCTTACAGCAGTCCCAGTGTGCATTACTCTTGTAAAATTCAAAATGGGGATTTGTGTTGAGCTAGTTTTTTAGTATACCTAAGCCTTTCCACATGTGCTAATGCTTAAACTCATGTTATGCCCTATAAAAATACAGCTTTTTTTATTTGTGGGAATTTTAGGGGAGAGGTATAATTTCAGAAAAGGACATTACATTGATTCCTCTAAAATTTCATCATAATCAATTGAGACAATTCTATAAGAAAAAAAGAAATCTAGAATTTGTTTAGATTGGTGATCTCAATGCTGACTACAAAATAGTATCCCCTAGAAAACTGAAAATAAAAACAAAATGTCTAGAGTTCAGGCCCATTGTCATACCACCTCATTCAGAGCCTCTAAACAAAGGCTACTGTGTCATCATTTAAGAACAAAACTCCCCAGGTGACTCTTATGACTAGTCAGAATTGAAAATAGCTGCATTATTTTGACACAAGGCTGGTAGTTCTGCACAGTTAGGAAATTATCCTCTTATTTTAAAATGATGGCATGTCAGACTAGAAGTGACATAAGGACATTGGTGGAGATTCATGGGTACTCTGTTAGTGATGGAGGTGTAGTAACTCTGTGTACCAAAAGCATAAATGTTAACAGTATTGTAATCATGTTACCTACAGTCCAATAAAAATTAAAACAATAAAGGCATGGATTATTAGCATAAAACTGTTACAATTCTCTCAGGTTCAGATGTCTTTCTAAACTTTCTATATTTTGAACAGTTTAGAAATCCCATAAATTTATTCATGGAATATATTATTTAACACTATAAACATTTTGGTATATTCTTACAGTATCCTCGATGTCTATTTTCCCCTATAGTTTTAATCATAAAATTTTTGAATCAAAATAATTTCAGGTGTTGTTCTCTATTCTTGATAATTAGCATTTTTATGAATGAATTCCAAGGAAAATTATACAATATGCTTTCTTTACCCATTTGCCAGATAGTAGACATTTATGCTAGCTGTTTTAGATAATGCCACATGAGCACTTTCATCCATATGACATTTGCTATATTTTGAATAATTTCCTAAAGGTAAGTCCCAGAAGTGAAATAGTCCAAAGAAATGAATATATGTCGCATATTTTTAGATTGCTTTCCAGTATGTATCTAAAATTTGCAATAAAATTTTTCATATATTCAAAAACTGGTTCTGCTATACTGCTCCTAGCATTAGGACTTACTTAATTTTTTGTAACTTAATAAATACAAATATCCTTATATTGCCTTCTCTTGATTATCTGCAGGATTAAATGTGTGCCTACTTGTAAATATTTCTCAATCTAGAATTTTCATTTTTCTTTTTGGGTTTCTGGGTCACATCTAGTGGTGACTCTTCAGGATCCCTACTGGCAGTGCTTCAGGGACCATATGTGGTGCTGAGGATCGAACTGGGTTGGTTGGATGCAAGGCAAGTATCCTACCCGCTCTACTATTATTTCCCTTTTTCTTTTGAAGTAAAGGGGTAGGGTTAGTTATAGATACTCAGAGATTACTCCTGGCGGTGCTCAAAGAAGCATATGGGATGCTGAGAATCAAACCTGGGTCACCCTCGTGCAAGGCAAACACCCTACCTGCTGTATTATCACTCCAGCCCCTACAGCTTTATATTTATGCATATACAGTGAAATATATGACAGCCTCTGAATGCTACCTGGGACAAGGCACACCAGACTTGAGGAAAGAAAGTTTTGGTGACATTGGGATAGAAATGAGGAGGGAAAATGATCAGTTGCAGAGATTTACATTAGATCTCTTATTTTGAAACTATGCATAAACTTGAAATAAATATAGCACGCTAGATTTTGCAGTTAGTTTATATATACTGTACCACACAGGAAAAAAAGTACCTTGAAATAAATTATAGGAACACACCGTACATTTTATGTGAAAATGTTGTTTTTGATTCTTATTTTCACCAAATTTTATTGAGTCATGGTTATTTTACCATACTTCAAAATTCCAAGACTAAAGCTTCAGATCTAGATATGGGGATATGCTTTTTCTTACTCACCAACAAAGTCCTAGTGCCACCCCAGGATCAAATGATGCCCCTCTATCCACTTCTTTTATCCCTTTGCCTATGGCAGCAACCACATTTTTCAGTCTAAGTTATATATTTTTTATTTTTTACTTTAATGTAGAAAAAAGGCACTACACTTAATACAATTCTAAATTAAAATTGATTAGATTACAAGGTTCCAATATTAAAATCAAGAATCCTAAAATCAATTTATGTGAAAATTATTATATCTGATTGCAAGGTTGTGAAGTCGTTGTCTAAATAACTTACGTAGCTGTTTGTTGCTAGCTCGGCCATCTGTGTTATTGCTTTTGTTTATTGAGTTTAGCCAGTTTCTATGTTACTTTCCCATCTAATTTGATGTGCTTCTACTGGAATTTTAGTACTGAGAAAGTAGAAGGTGTCCCGAGACGTTAGGATGTGGACCAATTAGTGGATATTGTAGCAGCTGTGGGAGGTGGGCGTGGCTGCCAGAAGTACCGGAAGTATGGGGGGATTTGGCAGGGACTACTCACCCCGCCTCTGGAAAACACCAGAGGTCTCAGCTTGTGTGTAGGGTGCCTGAAACTTTCTCAGGTTGCGTCTCTGAAGAGAATATCCGTGAAGCAGTGGACTTGAGCCCTTGGCTTGGCTGCAGTGGTGCGATGTAGTTGCAGCTGCTGGACTTTGGCTGAGTGGGGATTTGCCAAGCCCGCCTCCTGAAGGGAGCCTTGGAGTTTTCAGCGGCAGGTACTGGTGATTCCCTTCAGTTTAGCTCCTTGGCATGCATTCCTAAGAGATTTAGTCGGGAATCGTTAAAGCAAGGCCCGTGGGTAAGTCAGCAGGCAGCAGCTGTGGGAGGACAGCCCGGTCTAAGTTATTTGTGTTGTTTTTTCCCATTTGTTTAATTTGGTTATTTGTATTCCACATATGAGTTAAACCATCTGGCAATTGTCTTTCACTTTCTTACTTATTTAATTTAGCACAATCAACTCTAGTTTCATACATGCTGTCATAAAGAAAAAAAATTATTTCTCCATTTTTTGGAGGAGGGAACACTCGACGTGCTCCAGGGACTGTGCCTTGCTGGGGGTAGAACATGTGGCTCCAGCATGCAAAACCTATGCTCCCACCCATTGAGCTAACTGACCCAAATTCATATGTTTTTAATGGCACTGTCACTGTCACTGTCATCCCATTGCTCATCGATTTGCTCGAGCGGGCACCAGTAACGTCTCTCATTGTGAGACTTATTGTTACTGTTTTGGCATATTGAATATGCCACGGGTAGCTTGTCAGGCTCTGCTGTGTGGGCGTGATACTCTCAGTAGCTTGTCGGGCTCTCCGAGAGGGGCAGAGGAATTGAACACAGGTCCGCTTCAAGAAAGACAAATGCCCTACTGCTGTGCTATTGTTCCAGCCTTTAATGGCACAGTAGAATTAAATTGAGTATATAGACCACAACATCCTTTCCCATTCATCTGTTAATAGACATTTGGGTTAGTTCCATGAGTTTGCTATTGTGAATAATTCTGATATGCACACAAGGATGCAAACATCTTTCAAAACTACTATTTTCATATCCTTCAGATAAGTGCCTAGGAATAGGAGTGGTATTGTGAATTATATGGAACTTCCATTTTTATTATTTATTTTTTCATTTTTTTTGGGTGGATTTGGGAGGCAAACCCAGTGCTGCTCAGAGTTTACTCCTTTCTCTGCCCTTATCACCTCTGGCAGGGCTTAGGGAATCACATGTGGTGCTGGGGATTGAACCCTGGTCTGTTGCATACAATGCAGTGTTCTACCAGCTCTACTATTTCTCCAGCACTTCTTTTTAAGATGTTATGTTAGATATTGTATTAGTAGAGTTTCATCACTGTATCACTGTCACTGTCATCCCATTGCTCATTAATTTGCTCGAGTGGGCACCAGTAACAACTTCATTGTGAGACTTGTTACTGTTTTTGGCACATCGAATACACCATGGGTAGCTTGCCAGGCTCTGCTGTGCGGGCGGGATACTCTTGGTAGCTTGCCAGGCTCTCCGAGAGGGACAGAGGAATCCAACCCAGGTCGGCTGTGTGCAAGGCAAATGCCCTAACCACTGTGCTATGGGCTGGGCTGGAGTAGAGTTTCATACATAAAATAATCCAACCCCACAACCTTTGTCAGAGTGTCTGCTTTCCTCTACCATTGTGGCTTCCTACAGAAGACAAGTTCTCAGCATTGGTTGCCTTTGGACATTTGTTACTCTCCTACTGTGTTTCTTTATATCCGCAATATTAGAGAGATAATTCTGTCACTGCTATTTTCACAGAGGTTCTGCTAGATTTTCTTTTACTCCACATTCTCACAAACTCTTTTGTTACCCAAGTTTTATTGGTGGTGGTGGGGCTGTGGTTGAACCACACTAGACAGTGTTCAAAAACTACTTCTGGCTCTGCACTTAGGAGTAGCCCCTGCAATTGCTTGGGAGACCTAAGGTGGTTCCAAGGATCAAACCAGGATCAGGAGAAGGCATGACAAGTTCCTTAACCCCTGTACTATTATTAGGCCATTCTCACCAGCGAAGTGATATCTCATTATTCTTTTGATTTGTATTTCTCTAATAATAAGTGTTACTGAGTATTTTTCATGTTTGGGGGCCATGTATATATCTTCTTTGGAAAAGTACCTATTGGGGCCTTTTGTACATTACCTTTTTGGGTGGCTTATGCAAATAATTTTTCCAGTTACTAGGTAGCCTTTTTTGTGGCACTGACAGTATGTTTTGTTGTGCCAAAGCTTTTTAAAAAACTCTCATATAGCCCCACTTCTTTCTGCTTCCCTTGATATTGGAGTTGAGTCCCCAACTATATATATCTGATGTTGAGGTCCTAGAGTGTTTCACTTGTATTTTCTATGTATTTTCTGACATCAAGTCTAATATCCAATTCTTTAATCCATTCAGGGATTTTTGTGTTTTATATAATTTGTCTAACGGAGGGGTACTAACGTCTTTTATTTTCCCAACACAATTTATTGATGAGGCTTTGCTTTCTCCAAAAAATGTAATGCATTCGTTCTTTGTTTTTATCATGCCACATTACAATATTTTTTAGATTTTTTTGTGAATTCTTTAATATTTTATGTATATTATATTTATTATTATTATTATTATTATTATTATTATTATTATTTTGTTTTTTGGGTCACACCTGACAATGCTCATGGTTTACTCCTGGCTCTGCACTCATGAATTACTCCTGGTAGTGCTCGGGGGACCATATGGGATGCTGGGAATTGAACCCAGGTCAGCCGCATGCAAGGTAAACTCTCTACCCGCTGTGCTATAGCTCCAGCCCCATCTTTTATTTTTTAAGCTACATCCAGCTGTTCTCAGGGATTACTCCTCACTTTGTGCTCAGAGATCACTCCTAGTTGTGTGTGCCGCACCATATTTGGTGCTGGAGATTTGAACCAAGGTCTACCACATCAAAGCAAGGGCTTTAACTACTGTACTATTGTTCCAATCCTTTTAATTCTAAAGAGATAAAGCTTTATTTTTTGTTTAATTTTAAATTTAAAATCCTTTTATATTTTTTCTTTTCCTAATATAACTAGGACTTCCAAACCTATGTTCACCAGTAGTGTTGAGGGTAGACATACTTACCTTGTTCCTGATGCTAGGTAAATATTTATTTCAACCCTTTTAGTATAATATCTGTACATACGCACAGCTTTTATTATGGTAAGGCATATTACCTCTGTTCCTTATCTATTAAAATATTTTATGTCATATTTTTTATTTTTAAACATTTTTATTGAAGCTGGAACAATAGTACAGCGGGCAGAGCACGTACCTTGTATGTGATCAACCCAGGGTTGATACCCAGTATCCCATGTGGTCCCCTGAGCAGTACAAGAAGTAATTGCTGAGTGAAGAGCCAGAAGTAACCCCTGAACATCACTAGGTGTGGCCCCAAAACAAAAAAAAAGATAAATTTTTATGGAATCATAATTATGAAGTTGTTCATGATTGAGTTATAGGTGTACAATGTTCCAACACCAATTCCTCCACCACTGCTCACTTTCCTCTACCAATGTCCCCAGTTTCCTCTTGCCCACAAGCCTGTCTCTATGATAGGTACATTTTTATTTTTCTTTCTTCCTCTCCCCTTATAGTCACTATGGTTTACAATATTGTTACTGATAGGTTATTGTACATAACACTTCACCTCCTTTCAATACCTATTCCTGGTGTTGACCACTTCCCACTTCCCGCTATCATTGTTGTTCTGATCCCTTCTCTGACATAACCTATCTTTCCCCTCCAGCAATAAGCTTTCTACAAAGGTCCAGTTCTCCTTCTCTCTATTCCTATTGTCTTTGGGCTTTAGTAAACATCCCACATTTGAATGGGATCCGTCTATGTCTGTCTCCCTTTGACTCACTTCACTCAGCCTGATACACTCCAAATAAATTCATTTGTTGGCAAATTTCATGACTTCATCATTTTTATGGCCATATAGTATTTCATTGTGTATATGTACCAAAGTATCTTCATGCACTAATCTGTTCTTTACCACTTGGGTTGTTTCCAGAAATTAGCTATTATCAATAGTGCTCCAATGAACACGGGAGTGCAGAGATTCTGTCTGCATTGTGTTTGGGGGTCATTCTGTGTGTGGCTTCTTAGCTATGTTTGTTTGGAAGCTTTGAGTTTGCTAGACTGGTGGTGTGGTGGTGCTAAGCCAAGCCGGAGCTGGAGCCTAACCAGGTGGTAGGAGGGTTTACAGGGGTCTCCTGACCTGGGAGAAATGGCAACTTCAGAGTGCTTCCTAGTTATGTTTGAACGTTTTGAGTTCCATAAATATGTATTTAATCAAATGGGTTATAGCATATGTTTTTATCAATTATTTTATTTTGAGGGTGACTTTGAGGTCACTATGTTCAGGTCTTACACTTGGCTCTGAGTTTAGAGATCATTCCTTGTTCTCAGGGAACCATATGCCTTTCTGGGGATTGAAACCAGTCTGCTGCATGCTAGGAAAGTGACTTACCTGCTATACTCTCTCCACCCTATTCGTGTGATATTAGTGATCGTAAAGCAGCTTGCCAATGTCAAAGAGGCTCAGTAATGTGTGACTCCAACAAAAACAACTGATATTCATTTACATGTGCAGCTGTCCCATTTCTAGTGATTCTGTGCAAAGGTGCAAAGGTATCCACCCACTTCCTTTTATCTTCTAGGGTATTTGGCCCCAATATTTATGTTTTAAGACACATATCATTCTAAACTTTTCCTTTTATTTCTCTGATGCAGTAATTAGTACATTGTAATGATTACATAATGTTTATCATCAATAGGTATAAATTTTACTTCAGGATATTACAGGTTAGCTGCAAAATAATAAGGGAATATTCCATCATACAGGATTGATAACCACTCTTTCAGACATTATTGCATTTTTCACTTTACAAATGAGCTTCCCTTAATATGTTCCACATTGCTTTCTGCCAATTGTATCTTGTGATGATCAAGGCCTTGATTTTTACTGTGGTCAAATGTACTATTTTAATGGTATTTGTGCTTATTGTATCTTTCAAAAGACATCTTCTTGAAACTCAAAAGCAGATGGTGAGATGCATATAAAGGTAGTTGGATCCCTTCCTTGTATAAGCTACCATCGCATTCACAGCCTAAATTATTTTTATTATGTATGTTCTTATATTCTTCTTACATTCCCAACTACATTATAAGCACCTCAGTCACTTCCATTTACTCCTTTTTGTGTTACTGATTATAAACTTAAGTCTTCTCTTCTCTCATCATGATTTGTAAATATGAAGGTCATTATTATTATCATCATCTTTATAATGAAGAGAATACAGATGCTCCTTATATTGTCATACAAAAAATATAATGTCCTATAATTATGTGACTACACTTAGGTAGAGCATATTATCAAAAAAAATCATTTTCTTTTCATGATAGCTTAGAAACAGTGTAAACTAAATACAGAAGATCATTAGCAACCGTGTCATGTAAATCTTATGTTCCACACAGTAAGCTGGGAATCATAAAAACATATAGGTTTCCAAACTGATTAAAAAAATGCCACTTATCTGAGACTCTTCTGAAACATCCCCAGTTTGAAGTTCCTTTGTTGATTGAGCTTTATTGACTAGCTACTGTGTTCAGTGTCATGTTTGGCACAATATTACATTAGTCAGAATAGACTTAGTTGCAGTACAGAAACAACTCTCACGTAGGAGAGGGTTAAAACAACAAAATGTATTTTTCACTTATACTGCATATCTATCCTATTTCAATGGCAGAAATCTTCAGCTCTTCACTTACAGGTCTCTTACTGAGAGAAGATTCATCTTTATGCTTCTATAATTTTTTAGCCAGCAAAATGAACTTTGAGGGGGTCATATCTTAGTTTCTAAGTTTTTGCTAGGAAGTGATAAGCATTCTTTGCATTCAGATTCAATATAACAACAAATGATGAAGCTGGATTTAATCTCAAGGAGTCAGAGAAGTGCCACCTACCTCCTTAAATTTTTGGATGGAGAATTAGATATATTTGATGAATAGCTACAACAGCTACTATGATGATGAATGTGAGATAACATATCCCTTCAGGGTTCTCAAAGTGTATGACTCATATTACCATGCCATTATAAAACAAAGAGTATAATAAATGCCAAAGAAAAGATAAAGTATTTTGGTACTTTAGAGGAGAAAACTCTATTTGCCCATGGTGGTCTAGGAACACATTATTCTTTTCTAAGAGAAAAGAATACTTCTTTTAACTCCAAGTTTGTGGTTTCAAGCTAACTTGTAAAGATATCTTTGGATTTCTTCACATATCTCAATCTATATGAAAGGAAAAATATGCCCAAGTGTCACTGTCATCCCGTTGTTCATCGATTTGTTCGAGCGGGCACCAGAAACGTCTCTCATTGTGAGACTTATTGTTACTGTTTTTGGCATATCCAATACGCCATGGGTAGCTTGCCAGGCTCTGCTGTGCGGGCGAGATACTCTGGGTAACGTGCCGGGCTCTCCGAGAGAGGTGGAGGAATCGAACACGGGTCAGCCTCATGAAAGGTGAACACACTACCGCTGTGCTATCACTCCAGCCCAGCAGTGTCCAAGTGTGCTACATATAAAAGGTTAAAAAGGCAAAGTGAGATGGAATTCAAAGACCATCTGTCATTAGATTTTTTTTAATGAAGTAGTCATTTTATTTGGAAAACATTATAGGAGATAAAAAATTACATGTTCTGGAAATAAAATAATAGTAAATATAATAAAATTCTCCAGAGTGGTTAAAGCCAAGCATACACCTCAGGCAGAGGCACATGACCTCTCAATTGAGGAATGTGTGATTTTGTTTTTGCCAAGTTCATTAATCAGACTTCCCCAAGTCTATTTGTAGGGTTTTGCCAAGGCAGGGAGCTTGGAGTACTTAATGATCTTTTTAGATATTCTTTTTATGTAGAGGGGCAACACCTAGGGCTTCTTTTTTTTGCTGAAAAGGCATCATTTAATAATTTCTTTTCATTGCTGAGAATGAAGACTCTATGAGCAGTTTTGGATTTCTGATATTTTAGCTCAGTTCACAGTCTAGATGCATTTCTGTAATAAGCCACTCTGGTGCCAAAATGGGTTAGAAGACCTCTCAGATCATAGTCTTTAGGAAGAGAGGGTTCGTTTCATGCTCAGCAGCTCCGGATCTTATCTGGGCCGAGGGCGTGCCGGTAGCGCCTACTTTCCATGATCGCCTATGAGCCACATAACTGCAAAGTTCATACCTCTGTGTAGGAGAGAGAATGCATTTTAGGTTTCTGTATGTAATTCAGATCAACTGATGTTATTGGATGTTATTGTGATTATTTTGGAGTTTCCATTTATTTTAAACTTTCCTCTAAAGATGCAGATTCAGCTTTTTTTTTTTGGACCCGGCTGTGGAAGGAGCATGATGGAGGGGCCCGAGGGGGCGCCCTCGGACCCCAAGCAGCCCACTGAACTAATTCCGGCATGGGACCAGAGACCCCACGGCGTGCTGAAGCTGTGGGACCCGGGCATCCCCCAATTCTTTTAACCTGTCTCTCTCTCAACTCCTCCCTCCTGAACACAGCGCAGGGGCCGCGTTTTTCCTGAGCGCAAAACGGAGTCGCCGATTCAGCCAAAACAGGACGTGAGCGCGCTTGCGGGAGTCCCCAGGGGGCGGGGCGGCGACCCCCGCCCACCGCAGTTAGATACTTAAACCCACCTCCCCCACGTGTGCTTCCTTTTGGACCCGGCTGTGGAAGGAGCATGATGGAGGGGCCCGAGGGGGCGCCCTCGGACCCCAAGCAGCCCACTGAACTAATTCCGGCATGGGACCAGAGACCCCACGGCGTGCTGAAGCTGTGGGACCCGGGCATCCCCCAATTCTTTTAACCTGTCTCTCTCTCAACTCCTCCCTCCTGAACACAGCGCAGGGGCCGCGTTTTTCCTGAGCGCAAAACGGAGACGCCGAGCCTCTCTCTAGGTTTCTCCATCTTATGAGCACCATAAAAGGGTAAAAGTTTATAGTGATGTTATTTCTGGTTGTACTTTCCCTGGACTTTATACAGAAACCCAAAACCGCGCGGCCGCTGCCGCGGCCGCGCGACTTAATGTCATCTTAGTATGAGCAATATGTAATGGTTCCTTTCTAATTGGGCGGACTTTTGTGGGAGATCCTAATAGTAAGTCTGTTGCTGAAATATTGAAGGCAATCAAAGTGGTAGCCATCTCACTAGACTGAACTAAGCTATATCCCCACGCCGGCTGAGAAGAAATTTTCTTCTTTCTCGGGAAGAAACGCGGTGTGTCATCAACTACAGTGTGATGCCCATTAAGCAAACAGACCTGGTGGCGTGGGAATGGGATATAAGGGGAAAAATTATGTACAAGGAACAGCGGGACGCTGGTGGAATCTCGAGCCGGAGCCGACACCAGCGCAAGACCGTCGGTTCCAGAGACTGCTTGCAGATACTCTACAAGTCTATCAACTAAGCCAGAGCCCCACGCCTGCTGATGACGGGAAATAACCATCCTTTTCGGTTTTTTTTTCCCTTGTCAGGCAGCGTGGCGATTACTAAAACAGGCGTGAACTCGGTGGCGCGGGGCAAGGGGGAAAAAGAAAAACTATGTAACAAACAGCGGGACTTAATATCTCTATATTCTTAGCAATGGAGAACTATCAAATGCCTCCTTGGCAATAGGACTGCTTTTCTTTTTTGGGGGAAACCCCAACAACGGTAGTGAGTTGTATGTTGAAACATGGAATGTAATCGAAATAAGGCGTAAACGAAGTGAAACATATCATGTGCAAGGGTTGGGACTGGGGAGGTGGGAGGGGGCGGCAGGTATACTGGGGGGGTTGGTGATGGAAGATGGGCACTGGTGAAGTGAAGGGTGTTTGAGAACTGTATAACCGACATAATCCTGAGAACTATGTAACCCTCCACATGGTGATTCAATAAAATTAAAAAAAAAAAAAAAAGAAAAAAAAAAATAAAGATGCAGATTCATATGTAAAATGTTGACTACCAACACCTGCACAGTAAGAATAAATATCATAGTATTTTAGGCATGGTACTTAGACTTTGGGCATGAAAACTGATTATTCTTTGAAGTTTTCGATTTGCAGTACAAGAGCATTGAATTACTGTTCAATTCCTTTTAATCATTCTTTGAGAATCTCTCAGTGGATTTGAATTTCAGTATGGTTTATTTATTCATTTATCAATGAAATCACAAATATAGCTTCATATGCGGGACCTTCCTTTCATTTACTGAGAAACAGAAGTTGAGATAGAGAAGGACGTAGGGAACTTCATGAAGGATCCCTTGCCCACACCCTGCAAAGTTTAGTCGCCATTACTTTTTGTCTGGACATTTTCCAGAAAGATCACCTCTATTTGCCATGGAGCTTTGTCAGCCATGTAAAATGGGGAGAGGGTAAATAAGATCATCTCCTTTCCCTGTTCTCGAAAAAGTGCAAATGAAGTGTGAGTACCTCAAAATAGCCCTCACTAATTGTGGGCTATGTGCTGCTACTTACTACCCCTGCACCTTGATGGAGGTGAGCAGCAGCCTTGCTTGCACGGGCAGAGAATGAATTCCACCTGACTGGGCAACGCATGAGAACTATAGGGAAAAAACCCTACTGAACACAGCATAAATTATGCACACTCTCCAAGCCACCTCACTTAAATAGAAGCCACATATCCCTACCCCCCACGCCCCCAAATAAACTTTTCCTTGGAAAAAGAATTCTGGCAACTTGAAAACTTCAATTTTTCAAGAGCCAAGGATCCTCTAGTTTCCAACACAGTAAGAGCATCTACCTATCCTCTCATCACCAAATCTACTTACCCTTTATGCATGAACTCTCGCACCTTGCTCCTACAACGCCTCCATGTTTGAATAGGAGGCCTACTCAAGGGATCAGGCCCCTCTCTCCTCAATCAGCATATGCTGGCAAGAATGTTTTATGACATGAATAAAGAATCCACATTCCGTAAAGCGTTCCCCTTCACTAAAATTACCCTGCCTAGATAGCAAAGCCATCCTCCCCAGTACTCCACCCTCATGTCACTGTTGTATGACTAAAAACTCTCTAAAATTTAGCATCTGAAAACATAATAAAGTATGGTATAGTTCACACAGACGAGGGAGTTAAGAGCAACTTGTTTAGTGGCCCTAGTGCAGTTTCTCCCATAGGCTGGAAGTAAGCTGTCAGCCAGGACTACCATTTTAATTTTACAAAACTTTTGGATTTGCTTTCATGCAAACTTGCCTGTGTCTTTTGGGTAGGCCTTGATTTGGGCTATTTGATGGGAGTCCTGAGTTCCCTGACTTACAACTTCATTTCTCCACATCTCCGTAAGCTTGGCAGGGTAGACTGCTTCTTTCCTTATCGGTACAAAGACAGAGAAGAAGAGAATCTATGAAAGAAATGAGAGTCTAAGTGAATCTGAAATGCCACAGTATCACTTCAACTAAACTAGAAGAAGCAATTCACTAAATCCAGTCAAAACTCATAAGGGAGAGTATTACACATGGGAGTTAAATCATGAGAGAATAGTTTAGAGATGACCATATTCTCATGGGTACAAACAATAACCCGCTGATTCCCATTCTGTCTAAACTTGAAAGTGTTATCTGTATTCTCTTCATGTTCTATCTCCCACACTTAGGTTTTTGCCTCTCCACTTCAAAGAAACTATAACCTTGCCAAATCTAATGGCCTATTCTCAGTCTTTATGATTTATCCACAATACTGTATAGTCATCAGTAATATATTCCTGAGAACCCCCAAATTAAGTCTTCAAAAACATGAATTAAAAATTCAAAATACTGCAACCATACAACATATTGGTCAAGTAAAGCTCCGAAGAAACCTCTTAACTTATATTTAGGCATACAAGACTTTACTGTTTGAGCAAATTCGGTGTATTCCACTTTAAAATATATCCCAGACTTAACCTCGACTCACCAAATGCATTTAGGTGCAATATTCCAAGACTTCTGAAGTGAGTGTAGAGCGAAAAACCATCTGTGTTCCTTCACAGACAGCTTTTTCATGCCTTTCTTCCTGTTTGTGCACCTTATTTTGTTTCTTTTCAAACATTTTTCTTGAAAAAGGGCACACTTTACATAATGTGTCACTGTTGAAACTTAGATTTCCCTCCTCCCTGGAGCTGGATATTTTACTTTTTATTGTGCTTGGTTTCTATGGTCACTTTATTGAATTAATGTTCTAAAGGATAATCTTTATTATAGTGAATTATTTCTTGTATGTATCCACCACAATGTCTGTTCCGTTACATTATTGGTCAGAAAATGATTGAATCAAGATTTCCCAAATGTGCACTGTACCCATTTGTGGAATATAAAGTAAAATAATAGGAGAATAACACCTGAGGATAGTAGAGCTAAAGGCCAGGAGGATGGCCCCATGGCTTGGAAGCAATCTCATTTGCTGGGGGGAAAGGCAGGTGGGATGGAGAGATCACTAAGCAAATGATGGTTGGAGGAATCACTCGGGATTGTAGATGTGTGCTGAAGGTGGGCTATGGACCAAACATGATGGCTGCTTAGTGCCTATGTTGCAAACCATAGCACCCAAAAGGAGAGATAGAATAAGAGGGAACGTGTCTGCCACAGAGGCAGGGGGTGGGAAGGAGTGGGGGTGGCAGGAGGGACACTGGGAACATTGGTGGTGGATAATGGGCACTGGTGGAGGCATAGGGACTCGAACACTGTTTGATTGAAATGTAATCACGAAAATTTATAAGTCCATAACTGTATCTCACGATGAATCATTAAAATAAAATCATTTAAAAATAAAGATTTCCTAAATATTTGGAACTCCATGTCTCCCAGTGTTAGCCAAGGGTCTGTGCAAACAAAGTATACATACATTCAGGCAGATAGATTCAAACTCCTGTCTTTATTTTCCACTTGTAAATAGCCTTAATGTCGCTCAAGGTGAGAGATGATGCATGGCCTTCTAGATTTCTAGGACGAATTTGAAGCCCCTAATGCATAGTTCATTCACTTTGTTTCCTTAAAGGGTTTTGTGACCAAAGTAGGTTGGTTGACCCTATTTTGCCACATGTGTTATCTTCTGCTTCAAGCCCAAGAGTTGATTTCATACAACTCTCACATTTGCTTTTAACAAAGACTTTTAAGAAAATGTAGCGTTCAGCATTCATGTTAATCAGTCAGACTAAGGCACACTTTGAGTTAGTAAACAGCGATGCTGATGCTTCTTGGAATAGGCCTGACCCAATCCCCAAAAACTTTCTGTTGCCCACAGGCCACTTCCAGGCTGCTTGTTGTTCCTGCTGCTTGCAAGTTTCTGTCTTTTGAGACTGCTATGGATCCAGGGAGAGGAGGTTGAGAAATTTAGAATGCCATAAAGACCCTTGTTCTTTCCAGGTTTCAGTTATTCTTTTTTTAGTAAGTTCTCACAGAAAATTCCAGGGCTTTGGTGCATTTCTAAAATTTGGGTTCTGTTTTTTTTTTTTTCTTGCTAGTGGTGGTAACATAAGGGCAAGGGGATATAGGTAGAGTAAAATTAGGGAAAGGGACTTTCCTGAGAGTGTAATGTGAGAAGAAAATGTCACAGGACCAGATCTAAAGCCCAGAAAGCCTTGTGATAGCTGTCTTAACATTTGGTCTGCCTCTATCTTGACATCCAGCTTAGAGGGAATATAAACCGGTGCCACGACAGTTTATAGTTACCGTGGAAACTCATGACAGTGAACAAATATGGTGAGGAACTCAGACTCCAAGTATTTCTCACCCATTTTGGAAGGAGAGTAGGAGGGATAGAAAAGGCAGACATCTGTAGCCGTAGAAAGAGGTGAAACAAAGACCTCTTTGGTATTCCCCTTGAGTTCCCAGTCTGTGCTTGCAGAAGTGTTGCTGCTATTTTCTGTCTTATTTTCTGTTTTTCTTAATTAAAGGCCTTGCTTTGAGTTCAGGCACTTAATCATCTCTAGCTCCTCGATCTTTGCTGATCAACAAGAGCCTGACCGTGGTAACACTAGTGCTTGAGAAGAGATGATTTTTTAAATTCCTTACTTCACAGCTCCCATCGATGTTGCCTAATTGCTGCAATTTTGATTAGAATATTAGGTCTGAATCTCTGTATGGCAGGATATCTGAGTTCATGCAGATCTTTCCTCAAATTTAACTTCTCAGAATTACCTTCTCTACCCACTCTTTCTCAAATATATTTCATCTATCTACTCTGCTATATTGCACTCAGTAAAAACAGTAATGATAGGTCTCATTCCCCTGACCCTGAAAGAGCCTCTAATCGTTGGGAAAGATGAGAAAGGAGAGGCTCCTTAAAACCTCAGGGGTGGGAGGAATAGAGACGTTACTGGTGCCCGCTCAAGTAAATCGATGAACGGGATGACAGTGATACAGTGATTGCATTCATAGTACCTGACATTGTACTCTGTATTTCATCATTGCCTCTCCCTATGGAATGTCACTTTATAAGGAAGAGGTCATTATCAGTTTTGCTTACAGTTTAAATTTCATTACATGTAAAATAAATATAAATATTTAAATTATATTAACATTTTTACTATTGACATAATTTTTCATGGCATGTTACTAGGATACTTCATTAAATATCAATACATAAAATAAATGGATAAAATACATTACATTCCTTTCTTAAAGTCCTGTTTTTGTTGTTGTTGTTTTTGTTTGGGGGACATATGTGGCAATGTTCAAGGGTACTCCTGGCTCTGCATTCAGAAATCACTACTTGTGGTATTTGGGGGACCATATGGGATGCCAGCGATTGAACCCAGGTCAGCCACATGCAAGGCAAGCGCCCTACCTGCTATACTATTTCTTTGGCCCTTCTAGCTGTTTTTTTCATTTAAAAATTAAGATATATGTATAACAGTTTTTATAAATGATATGATTTGCACTAAAAATGGATGTGGATGAAATAGTGATCTGAGAAATGTTAATATTGTATGTTAATCTTTAAAAAAATAAAAATCTTCAAAGAAATTGCATTGCTTATATTTATAGGAAGGATAGCTTAAAAAGAACAGCTCAGTCAAATGAAACTGTCTCTGCAGACAAAATAAAAAGTCCCATGAACATATAACACCAGGTAAATTTTTGAGAACATAAATTATTTCAGATTATAGCATTCACATGGACTTTTGAGATGCCCACTTTAAAACAAAATTGGATTTTTAATAAACAAGATATAAAAATGTTGGAACTAAGTCTAACAAATGACCACTTAGAGACCCTTAACCCAAATTTAATGACCTTTTAATATTTTTATTTAAATTCTGCTACATTCAATTAATTTTCCAGATGAACAATTATATTTCTGAATCCTATGATTTTCCCTTTTTTATACTAGGTATGATCTGTGTAACTTCATATCTTATCGAATCTTTAAGTATTTCAGAACTATTTATAGTATTAGTAGTGTTGAGTACAAAGATAGGAGTAAACACTTGGCAATGGCCTAAAAAACTAAACTATCAATAGTGTCAAAGTTCATTAAAGTTGTTAAATGTTTAAATATTTGGAACACTGCCACAGGAAATAATAATTTACTGTGCATTTAGAAAATATAATACAGATATGTATTTCTCATTAGAAAATGGAGATATCTTTGTGTTACATTTTAGAAAGGATTTTTATTTACAATTTTTTTAAAATCAGGTAGAACTGTTTAATTGTATGAGATAACTTCTAAGATATCTTATTACATCACTTGGTTTGATGTATTAGACAAACATTTCCCCAAGTACAATGTTAGCCTGGCATACTTAACCTAAATTTTGCCTTGTCTTGGTACATATTTTCCAGCTTGGTTCTTTTATTTTATTTTCTACAATTTTTATTTCAGCACCATGACTTACAATAGTGTTTATAACAGGTTTCAGGAATACAATATTCTAGCCCCACATCCACTACCAGGGTGATAGCAAGCCTCAGTGTCTCAAGGTTCTTTTTTACTCCCACTCCACCCCCATGGCAAACTCATTTATTTATTGGTTTGGGGGCTACATCTATGATGTTCAGGGTTGACTCCTAGCTCTGTGCTCAAGGATCATTCCCAGTGTGCTGGGGAGCTGGTGGGTGGACCATATAAGGTCTGGGGATTGAACCCAGGTAAACTGTTTGAAATACAAGTGCCCTACCCACTGTTCTATCTCTCTGGTCCTGGGAAATGTTTTTAAAATGTAATTAACTTTTTTTTTACTGGGGCAAGTTCATTTACAAAGTTCTTGATAGTTGATTTTCAGACATACAGTGTTCCAGCAATGTTCCTTTCTACTCCCCACCTGCCTCTTGACAAACACATTTTTAAGTTTGATTGTTGTTTAGGATCAACAACTCAACTACAGGATTTCAGTGCTTTTAATTTGTTAGATCTGTGGTTCAGATATACCCCACCTCTTCCTGCCCAATGGTTTGGCATTTCGGTTCTGTAATCAAGGGCCAAGATTTTTTAATTAGTTGATGTATTCCATTCTCGTATTCTTTCTTTCATATCAAGTATGAGTGATAATATCCAGTGTTTGTCCTTCTCCCTCAGGCTTTGCTTAACATGATATCCTCCAATTCCAAGTTGCAGTGAACTGTGTCATTTCATCTCATCTTTTATTACAGTTGCATAGTATTCCATGGTATGTATATGCAACAACTTCTTTATTCATCTGTCTCTAGACATTTTGGGTGTTTTCATATCCTGGCTATTTTACTAAGAGCTTATGTACATAAGTGTACATACATCTATTTTAACTAATGTTTTGTATTTGAGTGCTAAATGCCAAGAAGTTAAACTGATGGGCCTGGAGGATACATATTTGGGAAGTCTCTGTGCTGTTTTCTATTGAGGATAAGTTAGATGATATTCCAGTGAATATGATGATATATGATGATATATCAATGAATAACAGTTCCTTTTACCCCATATCCAAACTAATACTGGCTGTTTCCAGTTAAAATTTCAGTTTGAATTTTATCTCATAATGTGATAAAATTATTATGTGTCTTTGACACATAATATAAAATAAATGATTATTTGATAAATGAGTAGATTAAACCATTTAATTTATTATTTCCCAAAATAAAATATCTGATTTAAGGAACTCTGCATTTGATAAATTAATATCGTTCTTTAATATAGCATAATAGTAAAATATTAAAAAATTCTCATTAAAATGTCAGTGGAGGGGCCAGAGTGATAGCACAGTGAGGAGAGAAATTGCACTGCATGCAACCGGCCCAGTTTTGATTCCCGACATCACAAAAGGTACCCTGAGCACTTCCAGGAGTAATTCCTGAGTGCAGAGAAAGGAGTAGCCCCTGAGGACTGTCAGGTGTGGCCCCAAACCAAAAATATTAAAAAAAATCAAAGTAGAAACAAATAGAAATTTATTACACCAATAGAGTCTCCTGTGACTATTTTTGTATATATCATATAGATTTGATTTATTATATTTTACTATAATATATGTATATATAAGTACCACGTGCTAACCGATTGTGCCACTGGAGCTCCTATTCTTCATATTTTTTAAAAAAATTTTATTAGTGGGGCCAGAGCAATAGCACAGCGGATAGGGCATTTGCCTTGCATGCGGCCAACCAGGGTTCGATCCCCGGCATCCCATATGGTCCCCCAAGCACTGCCAGGAGCAATTCCTCAGTGCAAAGCCAGGAGTAACCCCTGAGCATCGCTGGGTGTGACCCAAAAAGCAAAAAATATATATATGTATATATATATTTTATTAGTGAATCACCATGAGGTATAGTTAAAAACTTATGAACGTTTATGTTTGCATTTCATTTACATCCCTCCACCAGTGCCCATTCTTCTCCACCAATGTTCCACATTTCTTTGATTTCTTTGGCAAAGATTTTCAGGCACCAACTCTCAGGCCTTTGACTGGGAAATTAAACTACACAGGCACATATGACAGTGCCCTATATATAAACCCTATATTGCTATTGATTAGCTGCATGATCTTAGGGAAATTCTTTGAATTCTCCAAAACTAGGTTTGAGATCCCTAGAATTGCTGTGGGGTCCTTGGCACTGATTTGGAAGGTTTGTTTGTGGGGAACTTGATTCTGACTCCTAGTCCTATGAAATTTGATGGAAAAATAAAGTTGGAAATCATAATTCCTCTCTTGCTTTAACACTTATTTGCTTTGAAGGGCTGGAGTGGTAGCACAGTGAGTAGGGCGTTTGCCTTGCATGCGGCCGACACAGGTTCCATTCCTCCACCCCTTTTGGAGAGCCCGGCAAGCTACTGAGACTATCCTGCCCGCACTGCAGAGCCTGGCAAGCTCCCTGTGGAGTATTCAATATGCCAAAAACAGTAACTACAAGTCTCACAATGGAGACGTTATTAGTACCCGCTCGAACAAATCATGAGCAATGGGATGGCACTGATGCAATGATACAGTGATACATTTCTATATATGCATGATTCATAAATTATTTGGGCATTGACTTACTGTTTAATATGTAATTCTATCTATTCTTTATAAGTAATGGTTAACATATTTGTACTTTGTACATTTTTGTAGATAAGATTAAAATTTTATAATTATATTTATGTTATGTGGTGTATATAAAATGTCAAGTTATTTTTAAGTATAATAATTCCAAACTTCTCTCAAGATGATTTTATTACATCAACATTGACAGTATTGGAGTAGTTCTATTCCCTTAAGTCTTTCCAAACTTGAAAACTTTTATATAAAATGTATACTTTCATAGGAAAATATAAAGAATCTTTTCTTAATTTCAATTTCTTTTAGTACTAATAAGACTATACAGTTGATGTTTATTAAAAACATTCATTTCAGTTTTATGATTCATCACTCCTCAAGATTTTTAATTGTTTTATTACTCAAGTTTTCCTTAATGATATGGGAGCAATCTTGTAAGCAATTTGTGTCTTAAATATATAAGTTTTATCCTGGTTTCTATTTTTATGTAGGTTTTAATTTTTCATTTATAATTCAACCAAATGTCAAAATTTTATTTACGTATACACTGAATATTAATTGTATTTGATTATTGATGTCATATATTCTCTTATTACTGTGAATAGAATTTTATTTATAGTTTTAAATAATCATATTCATCCATAATTATATTCACTTATATCTATTTAATTTTATAAATGTCATTTTCAATTCTAGATGGCATTATCTCTTTTGTGTGTTTAAGGAAGAATAAAAGTATTTATTGATATGGGAAAAATAAGCAACAAACCAACTTCAGTCTTCATGGATCTATTCCTCCAGCAGAATCCTAGACTGTAGCATTCAGGGTCAAAATAGAAAAGTGGTTAAATGTAGTGCAGACTGTTTATCCAACTACCCAGGGGCTTTTTTGAAGATTATAAGTCTTGCTTCAAAATGGGTAAACCTAATTTCAGTGGCTCTGAAAATGCTCCTTTGTTAAAATTTGCAGTTCTTTATTTTTCTAGCTAAACAATAAAGCTTACACTCTTATCTTAAGAAAATACATTCATTCTATGCTTCAATTAATAATTTGCCTGATGCATTTCCTTTCCTTTCTTTTATTAATACCACTAACCTATTTTTTTAGTCCATTCGTCTCCATCTTTTCATTAACAAATACTAAAAGTTCTTCCTCATTATCCTTTGGTCATGCTTATAATGCAATTTTATTTTTCTTGACATGAATTAGTTTATTGTATTTGATTTCTACATTGACTGCTGCAACTTGAAATAACACTTGAAGTGTTAAATTCCTTCATTTAACACTTATTTATTCAGTACCATTGTCAGACATAGCTCTTCACACTGGGGATATGTCCCAGAGACAGAACAGACAGATGATAACTATACCCTAATAGCATAAAAAAGATAATGATCAAGCAAAAACCTTTCACAATATATCTTGTGGTGATAAGAGTTATGAAGAAAAATAGAGAAAGAGGATATTGAGTGATGAGAGCAGAGAGAGGTTGCAATTTTAAGTAGGGTGGTGCAGGAGGGACATTCTGATAAAGAGACATTTGAGACCTGAAGGGTGTTAGGGAGTAAGCCAGGCAAAGTTCAGGATCAGAACAAACAATCTTCCAGATAAAACAGGATATGAAAAGTGCTAGCCTAAATTAGAAATGAGATAATGGTGCACAGTAGACCTCCAGAAGGGATTAGTCTTGCAAAATTGAAACTTTATATCCCTTGACTGACACCTCTATGTATCTCCAGCCCCTCACTATTTTTAACCCCCGATTAGTTTCTCTAATTGTATGATCTTGACTTAAAATTCCTCTTGAACATAAGAACATGTGAAATATGTAGATGTAACACATGCAAAATCATAATAATGTGAACCATTTAAGAAAAGAAATGAGTCTGATATTTTCTTTTTTTTTCTTTGCTTTTTGGGTCACACCTGGCGATGCACAGGGGTTACTCCTGGCTCTGCACTCAGGAATTACCCCTGGCCGTGCTCAGGGGACCATATGGGATGCTGGGATTTGAACCCGGGTCGGCCACATGCAAGGCAAACGCCCTACCCGCTGTGCTATCTCTCCAGCCCCGAGTCTGATATTTTCAAGGAACAGTAAGGAGGCCAGTGTATTTGGCATAGAATGAACAAGACGGAGAATATTAGGAGATGAGGTCAAAGAAATATTGAGAATGGGAGAATGTGTAGGACCTTATTAAAAATATGTCATTTACTGAGTTATATGGGAAATTCTTTTCAAGGGAACAATGACATAATAAGACTTAAAATTATAAAGATTATTCTGATTATTCTGGATACCAGATATGTGGATGACAGGGAAGGTTGAAAGCATGGAAGCATAGACAAAGGCTATTTTGGGGTGTTATTTGAGTGGCAGTAGCAGCGGTGTTGGGAAGCATCTAGGATGAGGAAGTATTTTGAAGGTAAAAATGATAATACTGGCATAGGAGGGATATTTCAGTAGGTAAGGAGCTTGCCTCGCATACAGCCAACCCAGGTTCCATCCCTGGCACCGCATATGCTTCCTTGAACACCACCAGGAGTAGTTCCTGAGTGAAGAGCCAGGAGTAACCAGGGGTAACCACTGAGCACTGCTGAATATAGTCCAAGACCAAAAAATATAATGATACTTATGGACTTGATATAAATTATGAACTGTAATAATGAGTAAAATATACTTTCTGTCTTTGGCATGAACAACCAGGGTAATGGTCTAGCTATTTAGCAAATAGAGAATTCTGGGGAAGAAATTAAGAATTCTTAGACTTATTAATTCTTAGACTTATTAATCCAAGCCTGCTCGGGTTGGAACTGTGCCTCTTCCACCCAGATCTCCCATTTTCCAGTAGCTAGACCATCACACCCAGGGACTGCCCCCAGCGCCGTGTAATCCCACCAACAGCCCACACCCAGAGACTTAAAACCAAGCTCCCGGAAGAGAGCCACACAGAGAGTCCCTTGTGCATGTGCCTGGCTGTCTTCCCCGGGGCCCCTCGGAGTGGGTGGGCTCCAGCGCCCCTCCCAGCCCCAGCAGCGCTCCCACGGCCAAAGACCTCCGGAGCCTAGCCACAGCCATGCTCAGGGCCCCTCTCCACACGTTCGGATGAGCCTCACGCATGAAGGTACCGGCAGAGGAACCCAGGAGTGTGGGACTCAGTACTGAGACCTCCAAGCCTGCTCGGATCTGGACTGGGCCTCTGCCGCCCAGATTTCCCATTTTCAAGTAGCTAAATGGTCACACCCAGGGACTGCCCCCAGTGTCATGTAATCCCACCAATGGCCCACACTCAGAGACTTAAAACTAAGCTCCCGCAAAGCGGCCTCGTGACATCTTACAGCCTAGTTCTCCTGGGATATACTGGCTAGCTACTGAGAGTTTCCTGCCCACATGGGAGAGCCTTGCAAACTCCTAATGGTGTATTTATATGCCAAAACCAGTAACAATGCTGGGTCTCATTCCCCTGAACCTGAAAGAGCCTCCAATGCAGCATTGTTGGGAAGGACAAGTAAAGAGAGGCTTCTAAAATCTCAGGGCTAGGACGATTGGAGACATTACTGAGACTGCTCCAGAAATTCAACGATCAAAGGGATGATGATGAAGACTTAGTAATTTGAACTTCCAATTAAACATCTAAAGGGAGATGTCATATAATTAGTTGCATATGCAAAAACCTTCAAGGAAGGATTCTCAGCTCAAATGAATGTTAGGATTTTACCTGTTATAGGAGGAATTTGGGAGGTGGGGCAGGTTGCAAGGAGGCACACCCATCGATGCTCAGTAGCTACTCCTGGCTCTGCACTCAGGAATTATATGCAAGGTAAGCATCCTACCCACTGAATTATCTCTCTGGCCATTTTAGGAGGAATTTAATGCGACTGAGATATGAGATCATCATGCAGTTTTATATATGAAGGCAAGACTTAAAAATCTGCTCCCTGGGGCACTCTCAAGGTTATATGGCATAAAAGTAAGAAAGACCTAGCAATAGAGACTGGAAGGAGTAGCTAAAGAGACAGAAATACTATTTAGAACAAATCATTTCATAGGAGCAAAGACAAAAGAGAATTTTAATAAGGAGGGATTTACTCTTATTTCTAAAAACATCTCTTATTACTACATTGTCTAGAGATTTGATACAAAATTATTTAATAATTTAAATATATCAATTGCCATATATTAAGACATCATGTTAAGCACTTACACATTTTATAATTTGGTCCTCATTACTATATCTTCAAACAAAAAAATTATTACCCACAATTTTCAGTTGTAGATATGCTGTCTAGATAAATTATAATACATGCTTAATATTTCTCCAATTTTAGTCCTGGAACCTTGATTTGAACCCCCAAAATGAAAAGTCAAAACTCTTTAACTATTGTAACATATTGTCCTTAACTAATCTATCATATTGTAACTATTCTACATACTGTCATATATGGCTGGAGCGATAGCTCAGCAGGTAGGGCGTTCACCTTGCACACAGCTGGCCTGGGTTCAATTCCTCCACCCCTCTCGGAGAGCCCAAGAAACTACTGAGAGTATCCAGCCTGCACGGCAGAACCTGGCAAGCTACCTGTGGCATAATCGATGTGCCAAAAACAGTAACAGCAGGTCTCACAGTGGAGACATTGCTGGTACCTGCTCGATCAAATCTATGAGCAATGGGATGACAGTGATGATGATGAACATATTATCAAATTCGTGTCATTTACTAGTAATGTTAATAATAGTCATTAGGAAATTTTAATGCCCCTTATATTGCAAGCTATCATAGTGAGCACGATATTGACTATTGACAGATACAGATAAGTGATGGTTATGAAAATAGAAGATTATTGATAGATAAAATGTGCCATGGAAAAAAAGGAAATTCTTCTAATTTAGAAAATTTTATTAATAATAAATTCTTAATGGTTTTATAAACAAACCTGGGCCTATTTTAGATAAATATTGACATGATTATGTTTAAATTTACATGGAAATTTAAAGGGCCACAATGGCTAAAACAGTCTTCAACAAAGGATGAAATTAGACATCTTAAACTCTTCTAATATCTAGACTTACTACGTAGCTACAGTAATCAAGAAAGTATGGTATTGTAATAAGAATAGACATCTAGATACCTTTATCTTCAATATCGTGGAGGGTTTCGCCGACCTTGTCTTCAATGTACCTTATGGTTTGTGGTCTAATGTTGAGGTCTTTAATCCATTTTGATCTGACTTTTGTGCATGGTGTCAGGTCAAGGTCTAAACCCATTTTTTTGCATGTGGTTGTTCCTATGGTTGATTTTTGAATAGTTTTATAATAATTTTCTAGTTGCCACCACCAAGATATCTTATTCACAACAGTACTTTCCTGTAGTATGTTGTAGAACAGAAGTAGAAACAAAGAACTTAAGTTTGTGCCTGCACGTTTTTATTTGTTTGCTCCAAGAAGGTTGATTTCCCGGGGCGCTGAACTTTGTATGAGGGAAGTATAAGCACAAAAGTGTATAAATCTGTAACTGTACCCTCACGGTGATTCTCTAATTAAAAATAAATAAATTATAAAAAAAAAAGAATAGACATCTAGATCAATGGAACATAAGATCCAGAAGATTATGCATACATATATGGGAAATTGATTTTTGGAAAAGGTGCAAGGAAAATTCAGATAAAAAGGCTACACTTTTAAATGCATGGCACTATAACAATAGAATAAAGCAACTAACGTGATATTATTTACACTGTATATAAAAATTAAGTAGATCACAGCATAGACTCAAATATAAGCTGTAAGACAATAAAAATTCTGGAAATTATAGGATAGAATCAATGTGATGTTTGATTTGACACTTATAAATAGCATACATAATACATAGATCACAAAATAAATTTCGGTAAGTTGACATACGCAACTTAAAAAAATATTGTTCTTTAATGTCAGTGCATGGTTAAGAAAATTATCATTAAAGTCTCAAGTTACTAGTTACAAAATCACTGTTTACAAACTCACTTGCTTTACTGACAGAAATTGGGGCTGTATGTGATTCTGGGGGTTGAACCATAGCTGGCTAAATGCAAGGCAAGTGCCTTAAATCCTGTATCACTGTCATCCCGTTGTTCGTCGATTTACTCAAGCGGGCACCAGTAATGTCTTTATTACACTCAGCCCTGAGATTTTAGCAGTCTCTCCTTACTCATCTTTACCAACGATTAGAGGCTCTTTCAGGATCAGGGGAATGAGACCTATTGTTACTGTTTTTGGAATATCGAATACACCACGGGTAGCTTGCCAGGCTCTGCCGTGCGGGTGGGATACTCTCGGTAGCTTGCCGGGCTCTCTGAGAGGTATGCCTATATCTGTTACTGTATTTTGGATATGAATATGCCATGGAGAACTAGCTTGCCAGGTTCTCCCAAGTGGGCAATAGACACTCGGTAGCTTGTCAGTTTCTCTAAGAGGAAGAACTAGGCTATTAGATGCTGGCACTTCTGGGAGCTTGGTTTTATAGTCTCTGGATGTTGGCCATTGATGGGATTACATGGTGCCGGGAGCAGTCTCTGGGTATGACCGCCTAGCTACTGGAAAATGAGGGAACTGGGTGGAAGAGGCCCAGTCCCGGTCTGAGCAGTCTTGGAGATCTCGGCCCCGGGTCCCACACACCTGGGTTCCTCTGCCGGCTCCCCAATGCTTGAGGCACATCCGAATGTGTGGAGAGTGGCCTGAGTATGGCGTGGCTGGGTTCTGGAGGTCCTCAACTGTCAAGGCTCTGCTCGGGATGGGGGGGTAAATGCATAATTTAAGTTGTTCTAAATAAAACAGTTGCAAAATAAACTGATAAAAATATTTTAGATGATGCATAAATAACTATTTGAAATTTGGAATAAAATCACCAAGTGGGTAAAATTATTTGATTAGACACTTTGGAAGAAGGATATGAATGTTCAGTGGGACCATGAATATATTCTCAGAATCATACTTATTCATCAATAACATGCCAACAAAACTTGCAAAGGCATATTGCCACATAATATGAATGGTAGAAAGTAACATTTAGAACTGTCACATTTTCATGGTGGAAACATTCAATCATCACATTAAGAAGCTAGAACTTTTAAGAATAGTTTAGATATTTCTGAAATTAAACATACACTGATCATGAATCAGCAATTCCATACCTGAATTTTTACTCAAGAGAAATAAAACTGTACCTCCACACAGACAATAAACTTTTTGGTAATAGCTAAAAACCATATTAAGTCCCAATACTCAACACATCAATACAATGTAATAATGTTCTGCAGTAAAAAAGAAATGAACTATCAGATCTCAAACATATTAATCTGAACAAAAGGAATCAGATACAGAGTACACACTCTTATTACTTAATATAGATTAAACAAGAGATAATATGATCTATGGAGATAGAAAACAGGTAGATGCCTGGAGCTCATGCTGGGTTTATTGGCGGTGGAGGTGGTAGAGGTGGGAATTGACCATGGAACTGTGATGGTAGTTTGATGACACAAAGACACTTTTGGGGATAATAGAAAAGTTCTACTACCTTGATTGTAGTGGAGTTATATAAGTATATTAAAGTTTTGATAAGTCAATAAATCACACACATAAAGTTCTCTTGTACATGCATTTTGTAAATAATACAACAAACTTTATCTTAAAATAATTTTGTACACTTAGATGCAATTATATAATTTTCCTGTTTACCTATAAATGTAAGAAATACATTTTAATTTTCTAATGTTTAGTTGCCTCATATTTATGAAGAAAAGCACAGTTATATTATCTTTTATTTTCTATATTTGTCAAATTTAAATTTTAGAATTTTATTCAATATTTTCAGTCTATACTTATAAAATAGGAAAGTGATTTTGTTTCACTTTTATTCTTCCGTATTTATGTTTGGTTTTGGGCCACATCTTGCTTTACTGACAGAAATTGGGGCTGTATGTGGTTCTGGGGGTTGAACCATAGCTGGCTAAATGCAAGGCAAGTGCCTTAAATCCTGAACTATCTCAACGACTGACTCTTTTTGTCATATTTTAATACCATGGCCATGACAACATTGTGAATAAATTTAGAAGTATTTCAATGTTTTAGAGTAAATTTTTAATTTGATGTAGAAAAGCCACAACAGCTGATACAATTCTAGAGTTGAAATTGATTAGATTACAAAGCTCCAATATTAATTCAATAAGTATAAAAATAATTTTTGAAGTTTGAATATGTATTCATATTGCTTTTATTTTAAAGATCATTAGCGTTTATGCCACATGACTCCCTAATGTAAGTATTATTCATTTACACACATTACATATATCCAATTATTGTTAGATGTTTTCTTAAAAATAATTCCCAGAAATGGTAGATAGGTAGTACATTCTCTGAATTCTTATGTATCCTCAAATATTTGTCTTTTGCCCTCCCAAATAAGGGCTTATCTTTGCTAGATGTAAGGATTTTGGATAAACTTTTATTTTGCCGTCTTTAGATATCATTTAACTTTATTGTACACATTACCAGTATTATCTTACTCTTTTTTTCTTTTTTTTTCTTTTTGGGTCACACCTGGCAATGCACAGGGGCTACTCCTGGCTCTGCACTCAGGAATCACCCCTGGTAGTGCTCAGGGGACCATATGGGATGCTGGGAATCGAACCCGGGTCGGCCGTGTGCAAGGAAAACGCCCTACCCGCTGTGCTATTGCTCCAGCCCCTCTTACTCTTTTTTTAAATGTGTCCTTTCTATCTGAGAATAAACAAATTTCCTCTAGTCCTTTGAACTCAGAAATTAAAAAATCAATTTTTATGTGAAAATCGTTATATATTGTCATGGGGTTGTTAAGTCCTTGTCTAAGAATTTATTAAGCTGTTTGTTGCTGTTTTTTATTGAATCACCATGAGATACAGTTACAAAGCTTTCATGTTTGGGTTCCAGTCATACAATGATCGAATACCCATCCCTCCACCAGTGCACATTCTTCACCACCAATGTCCCCAGTATTACTGCCACCCTTTACAACCCTACCCCTGCCTCTATGGCTGAAAATTTCCCAAATACACTCTCTCTACTTTTCAGCACCATGGTTTGCAATATAGATGGAGAGGCTATCATGTTTGGTTCTTTATCAACTTTCACCACACATCTCCCATCCCAAAAGATTCCTCAAGCTATCATTGTCTTAGTGTTCCCTTCTCTATTCCAGCTGCCTTCTCCCCCTGCTCATGAGACAGGCTTCCAACTATGGAGCAATATTCCTGGCTCTTGTGTCTACTGTCCTTGGATGTCAGTCTCGTATTATGCTATAGCATAATGGCTAGGGTGTTTGCCTTGAACACGGCTGACCCAGGTTGGATTCTTCTGTCCCTCTCGGAGAGCCCGACAAGCTACTAAGAGTATCTCGCCCGCATGACAGAGCCTGACAAGCTCCCCATTGCGTATTTGATATGCCAAAAACAGTAACAACAAGTCTCACAATGGAGAAGTTACTGGGGTCCGCTTGAGCAAATCGATGAACAACGGGAGGATAGTGCTACAGTGCTACAAGTGAGTGCAATCATTCTATGTCTGTCCCTCTATTTCTAACTCATTTCACTTCGCATGATTCTCTCCATGACCATGTACTTATAAGCAAATTTCATGAATTCATCTTTCCTAACAGCTGCATAGTATTCCATTGTGTAGATGTACCAAAGTTTCTTGAACCAGTCGTCTGTTCTTGGGCACTTGGGTTGTTTCCAGATTCTGGTTATTGTGAACAGTGCTGCAATAAACACACAGGTGAATATTTGTTTGTTGAGTTCCATTCTTTGTTACTTTCCTATCAAATTTGGTGTATACCTACTAGACCTTTTGTATTGAGGAATTAGAAGCTGTTCTGCAAACCACACACACAGCCTTGGGGTCCAGAGACTTCAGGATCTATTGTCCAGGCCAATGAGTAGACATGAAGGCCAGAACTACTAGCAAGTATGGGGGTGGATGAGGTTGCTCTCCCCAACTCCGGTAAGACACCAGAGTTCTTAGCCTGGGCGCCAGGGTACTGAAATTAGTCTCAGTTTGGCATCTCTGCAAAGGATATTTGTGAAGTGGTGGGTTTGAGCCCTTGGCACGCTGCAGCTGTGTGGTGTGGGCGCGGCTGCTGGGGGGCCCCAGTTTTTAGCCACTGGGGAGGACCTGTGTTCCCAAGCATTTTAGTGCTTATCGTGCATCTCCTGGGAGATTTTGTCAGGAATTGGTAGAAGAAGGCTGTGGGTGAGTAAACATGGCAGGGGCTGTGATAGAAGCATTTTTAGAACAACTTAATATGAATATACACTTACGCATAACTAGAAAGTTCAAGATTTAAGCAATTCTCTAGTGAGAAATACAAATCATGTCATTAATTTTCTGTCACTCTCTTAATTTTATTTTGCTTTTTATTAACTCCATTTCAAGCTGATTTGTTGTCTTTATGGTCAAATGGAGCCCCAAACTTACAGACTTACGATGTTTTCATAGGTATTTGATCCCAGATAATAAGAGTACCTCGCCTTGTATATATTTAAGAAAAATCTCAGGAAAAATTTCAGGAAAAATTTCATCAATTCACCTTGGAACCTGTGCTCAACCCCAGATTCTGTTTGACCAGAAAGTGGTTTAGTGACATGGCCCACGTATTCACCAACATACTAAATATTCTAAAAAGTATATCACTAGAATCAAATCAAATGGGTTCCCCAAAGAGCTCTCTTACAAGCAAAATAGGAAATGGTAATGTGCTAGGAATTCAAACACTATGAATTACCTCCTGCATAAGTGAAGTTTTAAACTTCGTGCCCCTTTTTATCTTTTTCACACCAGTGTTTTTGGAATATGGTATTAAATCAGTCATATTGATTAGTATTGAGTTAGACATTTTGTGCATCTTTTTGGATGATTGGTTTTGACATTTAAATTAAGTTTTATAAGCAAATTTCTCTTCTTTATTGAATAACCTGTGCACATTGGGGACTAGAGGAAGCTCTTTGACCATTTCTTGCCATTTCTTATCAAAGTTTATCAGTTTGTACCTCCTCAACAGATTCTCAGACAAATAATATTCAGAGCCATTCAGTGACTCTCAGTTAATGATGATTTCAGTGTAAATCTCATTCAATTTAAAGTATCTCATTAAACTTAAAATATCTCCATACACCCAATTTTTGGGTATATTGCCTGGGGAATGTACTCAGGAAAAGGGGAAGTTGGGTTTTTCTGATATATCTTTCTCCACTTCTGTTCTGACTCATTCAGTTCTGCCTTATGTTAATTTCTTTTTTTTTTCGAATCACCGTAAGATAGTTACAAGATTTCTGGTTTGGCTTACAATCACACAATGATCAAACACCCATCCCTCCACCAGTGCACATTCCCCACGACCAATATCCCCAGTATACCCCCCTTTCCCACCCTCCCCCTGCCTCCATGGCAGAAAATATTCTCCATACTCTCTCTCTACTTTTGGACATTGTGGCTTGCAACACAGACACTGAGAGGTCATCGTGTTTGGTCCATTTTTTACTTTCGATACATATCTCCTATCCTAACTGATTCCTCCAGCCATCATTATCTCAGTGATCCCTTCTCTATTCCATCTGCCTTCTCCCCTCCGCTCATGAAGCAGGCTTCCAGCTATGGGGCAATCCTCCTGGCCTTGTATCTACTGTCCTTAGGTGTCAGCCTCATGTGATGTTATTCTATACTCCACAAATGAGTGCAGTCCTTCTATGTCTGTCCCATTTCTTTCTGACTCATTTCACTTAGCACGATACTCTCCATGTCTATCCATTTATAAGCAAATTTCATGACTTCATCTCTCCTAATAGCTGCATAGTATTCCACTGTATACATGTACCAAAGTTTCTTTAACTAGTCATCTGTTCTAGGGCACTTTGGTTGTTTCCAGATTTTGGCTATTGTGAACAGTGCTGCAATGAACATATAGGTACAGATGTCATTTTTTTCTGTGCTTTTTTGAATCCTTGGGATAATTCCTAGAAGTAGTATTACAGGGTCATATGGAAGCTTAATGTCTAGTTTTTGAAGGACTGTCCATATTGTTTTCCAGAAAGGCTTGACCAGTCGTCATTCCCATCAACAGTGAAACAGTGCCCCATTTTCCCCACATCCACGCCAGCACTGGTTGCTTTTGTTCTTTTGAATGTGTGCCAGTCTCTGTGGTGTGAGATGATATCTCATTGTTGTTTTGATTTGTATCTCCCTGATGACTAGTGATGTGGATCATTTTTTTCATGTGCCTTTTAGCCATTTCTATTTCTTTTTTGAGGGAACTTCTGTTCATTCTCCCCATTTTTGATGGGGTTGGAGGTTTTATCTTGTACAACTCTACTAGTGTATTGTATATCCTGGATATTAATCCCTTATCAAATGAGTATTGGGTAAGTATTCTTTCCCATTGTGTGGGCTCTTTATGAATTTTGGTCACTGTTTCTTTTGAAGTGCAGAAGCTTCTTAGTTTGATATAGTCCAATTTGTTTATGTTTGCTTCCACTTGCATCGCCAGTGCTGTTTCATCCTTAAAAACGCTTTTAGTTTCAATGTCATGGAGAATTTTGCCTACATTTTCCTCTATGTGCCTTATAGATTCATATCTGATATTGAGGTCTTTAATCCACTTTGATCTGACTTTTGTGCCTGGCTTTAGACAGAGTCAGAGTTCATTTTTTGCAGGTAGCTATCCAGTTTTGCCAGCACCACTTTTTGAAGAGGTTTTCCTTGTTCTACTATACTTTTCTTTCTCCTTCATCAAAGATTAAGTGGCCATACATTTGGGGGTCTGTGACAGGATATTCAACTCTGTTCCATTGGTGCAGGTCAGTTTCCAGTCCAATACCATGCTGTTTTAATTACTATTGCAATGTTCCGGGCACCCTCTGCTCATCCTATTCAATTCTGCCTTACGTTATCTTCATGATTCATAACAAATAAGAAAAAGAAATATAAATGCATAGAAAGTGAAAGGTATTTTGTTCAACAGGTATACTTGATATAGGAGTGGCCAACATGTGTTATAGTCCAGATCCATTTTCTTCACTCAGGAGATAATACTGTGAGTTCCGAGAATCTTGTCACTGTAGGTACCTCACCTTAATCCCATTGAATTGAATAATATGCCCTTGAATTAGTCATTGAGAACTTCATCTTAGTCTCTGAATTAAGTGGTCCAGTGATATGAGGGGAACTTTTCCTTCCAGATAGTTCTGTTGGACAGAGTGCATCTCATGAATACTCTATCCAGTTTCTTCCCAGAAACTGCATCTTAACCAATGGAAAACTTTTTCTTTAGCCAAATGAACCCTAAAATTACCTACAGTCAGTTTTTAATATTTACAAGAGAACAGAGAGTCAATTATAGCCTCTTTATTGTTAAGTACTTGCAGTCAGTAAACTTAAGGGGATACTTGTTAAACTCTCCAACTGACTCTCCAAATGGCCTTCATTTGGCTACAGCTGGGAAGCAAAAGTTCCGTCACCATTACCATTAATTATTGGGAGGGAATATTATATCACAACAGAATTCTAATATTTATATTCATCAACCTCTCAGAGGTTTTAGTCTTTGCTTATATTTATAGAAAATAATGGATAGATATGTAGTAGTATATATGGTTTAGGGACATACCATTTCCAAGACCAAATAATGGCTTAGCTACTTTATTAGTGGTATTTTCTTTCAGTTTCTAAGAATGAATCTAAGTCTTATGAATGTAGCACATGTGCCTTTTCATTGAGTCACCACCAAACCTTGGGTTTTTAGTTCAGAATGAAAAGATTTCATTACATCTATATATCTTAGATTTTGTAGATACACCAGAGCAGCAGAAAAGATGTCATTAACAAGCAGCAATAATTAAAGTGACTTAAATCTTATTCAATTAGTGTTAGAAATCACAACTTCAATTTTGGGATTATTCACGTATTCACTTTTACATCCAGTACTTTTGGTAGATAACTTCATAATAGCACATAGTGAATATACAATATATGAGCCTCACAAATGAAGGAACCAGCAGAGGAACCCAGGTGTGGGGGACCTGGGGCCAAGATCTCCAAGGCTGCTCGGATCGGGACTGGGCTTCTTCCACCCAGATTCCCCATTCTCTAGTAGCTAGTCAGTCACATCCAGAAACCGCCCCCGGTGCCATGCAATCCCATCAATGGCCAACATTCAGAGACTATAAAACCAAGCTCCTGGAAGAGAGCGATGCAGAGTCTCTTGTCCCTGTGCCTGGCTATTTTCACCGGGGTCCCTCAGAGGGGGTGGGTTGAGTTTCCCTCCCTGCCCTGAGCAGAGCCCTGGAAGTTGAAGACTTCCAGAACTCAGCCACAACCATGCTCAAGGCGTGATGCAGCCACCCAACATCTGATAGCATAGTTCTCCCTCTTGGAGAACCTGGCAAGCTACTGAGAGCTTACTGCCCACACGTGGGAGAGCCTGGCAAGCTACCCGTGGTGTATTCATATGCCAAATACAGTAACAATGATAGGTCTCATTCCCCTGACCCTGAAGAACCTCTAATGTGACACCATTGGGTAGGAGGAGTAAAGAGAAGCTGCTGAAATCTCAGAGCTAGGATGAATAGAGACATTACTGGGCCCGCTCGAGCAAATGTATGATCAATAGGATGACAGTGATACAGTGAATGTCTAATTATCCAAGTAGATAATATTTGGCTTAAACTTTTCTCTTTATTTATGTATTTGATTCTCTGGCATTTTGGGTCACACATGGTGATGCTCAAGGTTTCTTCCTGGTTCTACACTCAGAAAATACTCTTGGCAGTGCTTGGCAACCATATGGGATGCTGGGGCTTGAACCTAGGTTGGCCGTGTAAAAGGTAAACGCCCAACCCACTGTGTAATTGCTCCAGTCCCAACATTTCCCTTTAAACTACATTCAACAGTTAAGAATCTGACAATCAGCCTAAGCTTATCAAAGAGGAAAGGTAGCAGGTAGGTAGAAAGTGAGCTTGAGACATTGGTTAAGGAACACTGACACGCTGATGGTGGGTGTGGCTCTTTAATATTGTACACCTAAAACTTTATTATTAACAGTATTATAAATCATAATAAAAATAAAACAAAAACTATGTTCAACATTTCAAAATTGTGTTTAGTGTAGAATACCAGTCCCAGTGAAATGTAAATATGTTTTTAAGGTCAAACAAATTTGGGGAGCTAGGGATTTAAATCTATATAGATTACAACAGCTAATTAGAGAGAGAGAACAGAAGGGAATGCCCTGCCACAGTGGCAGGGTGGGGTGGGGGGAGATGGGATTGGGGAGGATGGGAGGGAGGCTGGGTTTACTGGTGGTGGAGAATGGGCACTGGTGAAGGCATGGGTTCCCGAACTTTGTATGAGGGAAGTATAAGCACAAAAGTGTATAAATCTGTAACTGTACCCTCACGGTGATTCTCTAATTAAATATAAATAAATTTTAAAAAAATAAAATTAAAATAAATAAATAAATAAATAAATAAATAAATCTATATAGATTACTATTTGGAATGTTATACATTTAAAGCAATTATTTTATTACTGTTGCCTTTGCAAATGGAATCATATTATTGAAAATAACTAGAGGTCTAAATACTGTAACATCCTGCCAATATTATCCTCAGTGTATATTATGGATTCTAGTCTGATCACAAGGCAATAGAAACAAAAGTAAACAAGTGGGAGTACCTAAAAAAATTAAGATTTTTCTGCGTGGTAAAAGAAATATGGGCTAAAACGGAAGGACACCCAGCTGAGTGTGAGAAAATATTTGCACTCAACATATCAGATAGGAGTTTAACATCCAAGATATACAAATAATTCACAAATATCAATAGGAAAAAACTAAAAAATAGCAATCAAAAATGGGAAAAGAGAGGCTGGAGCGATAGCACAGTGTGTAGGGCATGTCCTGACCCAGGTTCGATTGCCAGCATCCCATATGGTCCCCAAAGCACAACCAGTGCATGAGTGCATGAGCCAGGAGTAACCCCTATACATCACCGTGTGTGACCCATAAAGCAAAAAAAAAACAAACGGGGGGGGGAGAAAATGACCACTTCTACGAGGAAGGTCATGAAAAGTGTTTGCCATCACATCATCACATGTTATGTGTGTTGATCACATCATGGAAATCCATCTAGCACCTTAGGGAAATCCATAACACCAGGACATCAGGGAAATCCAAGTCAAAGCTACAGGGATATCACTGTATCACTGTATCACTATCATCCTGTTGTTCATCGATTTCTTTGAGCAGGCATCAATAATGTCTCCATTCATCCCTGTCACGTGCTAGTTTAGCCCAATGGCATACTGGGGGCTCTCTCAGGATCAGGGAAACAAAAACCATTGTTGTTACTGTTTTTGGCATATTGAGTATGCCACGGGCAGCTTGCCAGGCTCTGCCATGCAGGTGGGATACTTTCAGTAGCATGCTGGACTCTCCGAGAGGAATGGAGGATTTTGGGGTGGCCTCTAGTCGCCTTTACAGGTGTTTCCAGCCTACTGAATGTAAGCTTTTGGTCGACTGGCATGCTGTAATGGTCTGCACACTGACAAACAGGGATATATGTCTGTCTATCTATCTATCTATCTATCTATCTATCTATCTATCTATCTATCTATCTATCTATCTATCTATAAAATACATTGTTATATATATCAATCATATATATCATATATGTGAGAGTGGCTTATATATGTTATATCACTGTATCACTGTCATCCCATTGATCATCAATTTGCTCAAGAGGGCACCAGTAATGTCTCCATTTGTCCTAGCCCTGAGATGTTAGCAGCCTCTCTTTACTCGTTCTTCCCAGTGGTGCCACATTGGAGGCTCTTTCAGGGTAAGGGGAAGGAGACCCATCATTGTTACTGTATTTAGCATATCAATACCACAGAGAGCTTACTAGGCTCTGCCGTGTGGGCAAGATGCTCTTGGTACCTTGCCAGGTTCTCTGAGAAGGAGAACTAGGCTATAAAGGTCACACAGACTCGAATACAGCCATGCACTTCCAGGAGCTTTGTTTTATAGTCTCTGGATCTTGGACATTGATGGAATTACATAGTACCAGGGGGTAGTTTGTGGGTATGGCTATCAACCTACTGGAAAAATGGGCAATCTGGGTTGTATATATAACTGAAAAACTCTTTTGCAATATAATAATATGCAGCTGCAAGGAACTATGAAATCATGAAATTTGCTGCAATTTGGTTGGAACTGGAAAATATCATGTTGTGTGAAGTAAGCCAGGAGAAGAAAGATAAACAGAATGATTCATTTATCTGTAGTATATAGAATAACTGAATGAGGAAATAAATGTATTGCAGTAAAGGGAAGAAGCCTCAATTCACCCTTGACCTCAGAGTTTAGGGAGAAGGATAGAAAAGGAAAGGAATCAGGGGTGAAGAAACTAGATAAGAAAAAGAAGTAATGGATGAGCAGGAGTTGGAGCCTGAGTTATATTGGTGATGTGGAAAGTGGTATCGCCATATGTCCAAAAACACAGACTTGACAGCACTGAAACCATATGATCAAAGATGCGACCATTGAAAACTGAAACATTGTAATGTACCAACCAAGATGGCAGGCAGAAGATGGGGTGAGAATTTTGGAATGGAGATGAAGTATGGGAACACTGCTGGAGGAAAGTTGACACTGGTGGTGGGATATGTGTTAAAATATTATATGCCTAAAAGTCAACTCTTGACAACTGGTAAATCATGTTTTTTCCTATAATAAAAATTGACTTTTAAAATTTTGTTTTGACAGGCATGTGGTGAAAACTCCTGATCGGAGTCCCTGTGGAGAATATTATCAAGATTTCTCAGACAGGTGATGATAGAGCTAGCATCTGACCAAATAATTCAACTTATTGGTATTTATTCCTAAAAACCAAAAGAGCATTTATTTAAAGCACATATATGCACCAAGCACATATATATGCCATTATGCACTGCAGCACTTAGAACAACAGCTAGGCTATGGAATCAAACCAGATGAGTAGGCAATAAAGGCGTGGCATGAACACACATAGCAAAACACTGTAGTGGCAAGGGATGATATTTGCATGCAATTCACTGCAACCTGGATGGAACTGGAGGATATGCTAAAGTAAAGTAAGTCAGAAGAAGGAAGATAAATATCAGAGGATCTTAATTGCCTGTGTATATAGAATGTAAGGACTAGGGAATGCAAAGTGTCAAAGGGTGGATACCTAGATTACCCCTAGACTTATGTTATAAAAATGAGTACATCAAAGGAAAGAAAAGTGGGAGTGTAAGAAGAGGCTAAGGGTAGGTTAACAGGGCCAGAGGTCAGAGGCACAGGGCACACTGCTGCTGTAGTGGTGAGGTATATGTTTATATCTAAACCACAAAGTCAGCAGGACTCTAGGTGTAGATCCAAACTGCAATAAGCAAACTTAAAAGTGTTCCTGTTCAGAAGACAGGCTGGGGCTGGGAGGGAACCTGGAGAAATGGCAGAGGGAATTCAACACCTGTGGTGGGATTGGTGTCAGAACATTGTATATCTGAAATTCTAATATGAAAAACTTTACAAATCATGGCACCTACATAAAAATGAATTTTTGTGCGTTATTTCATTACCTAAAGCGGGACATATGTGCAGCATTTCATAAACTTTTTTGATCAAATAAAACCCCAAACGTTTGATAGAAAATTGGTCGGAACTTGGTTCAGCAGAAAACTCCTTCAGAATGTTCTTTGTTTGCAGCAGTGATCCATTATCCTATATAAGCCCCAGATATCTGAGGCCAACTGAATATTTTCTCCATTTCAAATTTACTATATCTTCCTGCATGCTTGGTTTCTTGATCATAAAATTGGAGGTTTACTCTGATACTTCTCCACAATAACTTTATTATATTTTTCTGAGGGGCATACTTTCAGTATGCAGATTCAGAACTTATTTAGAAATATTTTCCTTATAAGATCTTTGCCTTGTACGCGGCTGACACTGGTTCGATTCCTTCTCGTCCCTCTCGGAGAGCCTGGCAAGCTACCAAGAGTATCTCACCCACAAGGCAGAGCCTGGCGAGCTACCCGTGGCGTATTTGATATGCCAAAAACAGTAACAACAAGTCTCACAATGGAAACGTTACTGGTGCCTGCTCAAGCAAATTGATGAACAACAGGACTACAGTGCTTCATTATGAAATCTTATTTATTTTTATCTCCCAATTTTCTTTTATTCCGTTTATGCATAATTTTCTACATTTGTATGAGCACTCGGCACTATCATTCCTTCCCTTTCTCACCCCCTGTGAGATCCTCAATATTATTGTACTGTTCATGCTGATATTTTGTTGCTTCTTCTACTTAAAACTTTGAGTTATTATGGTCATTGTATACATATTTCAAATATTTTACCCCAATTCTTTTTTATTTTTCTGTCTTAACAAAATTGTCTTTTGTATCTCTTTTCCTAAATGTTTATATTTAGTGTTATATTTTAGACTGTTACTTTAAAAACATTCATTAGAAGCATGTTACTTAAAATTTGTTTTTCAATCTATAAATCTTGGTTAAATGCATGCCTTATGAAAGTTACAAGATTTTCCATGATTATATCCTTTTTCTTTGCAAGATATTATAGTAGATATGATATGCCAGGGATATCATAATATCCTGTATTTTGTCTCCTATCATTGTAAAAACAGGTTATTGAAAATAGTTACCCAGGTTTCCATATAGTCGAATATAGCCATGTGATATAGTATCTAGTGAATAAAATATAAATACATGTTATTAAGTAGGATTCTCTGGAAAACATGATTTGGGGGGCATATCAAATTGTCATGTTCCATCAACCCTATTTTAAAATTAGCCTGAAATTATAATACAGAGCTAGGAGATAAAAATAGCTATCCTGTAACCATAAAGGATAAAACTGCATACTAAGACTCGAAGAGCAAGAAGAAAGAAAAAGCTCAGATTTTTAATAATATTCCTGAATTGTTATTAGACCAGGCCAGGATCCTGCCTATGGCCTTTCCATTACAGAAATAAATAGACTTGCACTTTTAAACACCATTAATCTTTTTTCCACATATATACAGATTTTTCTTTCATACATTTACTAAATAATAGGTTGGTATTCAAGAAAACAGTCTGTGATGCTGAATAATAGAAGTGAAAGGGAGAATGGAGAAAAGATTGGTGTTTCAGGAAGTCCCAGAGAGATTCATCTTTCTGTGATCTCTTTCTTCTGTATGGTAAAGCCATCAGAGTTATGGAATAGCTTTCTGTATTTAGATGTCTTCTAGCTTTGATGACTCTGCCTGGCCTTCTTCCCAGGGCTATTGCCAAAAATGCAACCATCTGTACAGCTGGCTATCTGCTCCTTATAGCTCTGTGCATACTAGAGCCTTCCAGGATGGATCCTTGTTGATACTATGGCTCTTTATTGGCAAGGTGGTGATGGAAATGCTTGTTTCACATTTGCTCTTAGCCCCACCTTTGCCTGTAGCCATACCCTTCCAAATAAAGTAGTAATAGAGGACTGTTTTCTTATGGATGCTATATATGAACATAATTCTGATGTTTTTTTTTCAAAAGACTAGAATTTTCACTTGCACTCAATATGTTGATGTGTCCACAATATTTAGTGGGGTGGATGCTATATGAAATCAATCCTTACGTGCTTTCAAGGAACGAAAGTAATATGCAAAGGCAGGTAATTTCAAGTTCAAACCCCACTTGAGGCAGAATGCCTGCACAAGTTCATTTTAAATGTCTGAGGACAAGTAAACATTCAGAAAAACCAAATATCTTAGTTCTAAATGCTAATGGCACTTGACACTGAATCTAGTACACCTCAGTCTAATGAGTGAAATACCTTTAAAGTACATGAACCTGAGTCCTAGAGGTTTGTTTTTAAGGTTTTAACCAGTAACAAAACCTTAGAAATTCTATTTCTCAGTTTCCTTATCTCTAATACAAATATGTTGGATTGGGTTTTAGCTATCAAAAAATTTTATGGAAAACTAGTAAACTATATAATATGGGTACCATGAATATCAAGAATAAACTAAAATTGGGCTGGAGCGATAGCACAGAGGGTAGGGCATTTGCCTTGCATACAGCCGACCCAGGTTCGATTCCCAGAATTCCATATGGTTCCCTGAGCATTGCCTGGAGTAATTCCTGAGTGCAAACCCAGGAGTAACCCTGAGCATCGCTGGGTGTGACCCAAAAAGCAAAAAATAAAGAATAAACTAAAACAGAAGAAAAGTAGAAGAAAAGGAGCCACTGATAGTGATTCAGCAGTTCTGTGTGAGGCCTGGAAGATACAGTGATGCTGGAGACCACTCGGGTCTTCTACAGTGCTTAGGGGGCCTCCATAGTCACCCTGTGCATGGCACCTGATCCGTAGACCCTGAATGAGGCAGCACACAGCCTCCCAGGTACCACAAGGTAGGAGCAGCTCTGCATCCTTGGACCCTGGCATTGATTGAGTCTTCTGTCCCTGTTTAACAAGTATCAACTAGAGTGGTTCCTAAGGGGCCACCAAAGACATTTGCTTGACCCTATTCTCTCCTCTCCAAAAAGGGATAAGAGGACTGCAGAGATAGTACAGCAAGTAGTATGCATGCCTTGAATGCAGCCAGCCTGGGTGTGATCCCAGCACCCTTCATGGTCTCCCAGGCACTGCTAAGAGTGAGTCCTGAGCACAAAGCCAGGAGTAACCCCTGAGCATCACCTGGTGTGGCCAATCCCCCCTCAGAAAATAAGAGATATGTAGTGTTACTTATCTTTAATACTGACTTTATATTAAATAATTGTTTCACATTAGAAAATGAAAAAGAGCTTATTTTCATGTCCTGAAATAGCAAACAGTAAACTAACAGCAAACAGTAAACTCCCTCCTCCAACTCTCATATTCTACTCACCATTTGACTTTTGTGTTACAAGAAATTTCCTAATACCATCATTTGCTCATCAAAAATGGGCTTCTATATGTCCAACATATATACATGCATATATCCTTATATATGTGCATGTATATATTGGGAAGGTATTTTGGGGGAGGATTGGGGCATACTTATATGCTCAGGAATAACTCTAGGTCATTCCCAGGGGAAGATGTTTGTTTACAGGAATTGAACCAGGGTTGGCTGCATGCTAGGCAAATGAATCATATCCTGTACAATCTCTCCAGCTCCTTTATTATTTTATAGGCTAAATAGTTTATTCTTCTGTAATCAGATAGCAAACAGAGTTTATCCAAGTGATTCTTTTATTTTGTTTAATTTTGGAGCCACATGGGGCTGTGTTCAGGGCTTACTTTTGGCTTTGCACACAAATAAACACTCCTGGTAGGCCCAGGAAACGATCTGGGGTGTGGGGGTTGAATGAATCCAGGTCAGCTACATGCAAGACAGAAGCCTTACATGCTGTACTCTTGTCTCCAGCCCTTATATAAGTTATTTTAATTAGAATTTCCAAGTTTAATTTTTGGAAGAAATTAAGCCCCTCACTAGGTGGTATTAAGGGGTTTCTCTAGGTTCTGTGATCATAGGTTATACCTAGTTATATTCAGGGAACCATAAAGTTCTGGGATTGCATAAAAAAGGTATCTTAACCCCTATAATATCTCTGTAACTGAAATCTTATTGTTAATTTGTGATTTATTAAAGATTATGACATCTACTTAAAAAAACTTTCTACAGAGTCATGTATTATTTATGTAACAATAAAAAGGAAAACATTATTCTTTCTATTATAGAGAAACATATTAGTTATGTGTGAAATAATGGCAAATACTACATATATGGTACGTTGGGATATGTAATATGCTCCTATCAAGTTGCAAAGGCATGGTACAAGTGACACAGCAGCAGCACCATCAACAATGACAGGATACTTTAAGCTCTTATTTGAATCCTATTTCTAAATGTTATGCCTGTAGGTTTATGTTATGTAACATAGTGATCATTTTATTTACTATGTGTCAGGGCCTGTTTAAAGCTCTTTAATCTTCACCAGAAATCTGTAATAGAGGTACAATTCTTCCCCCTATTTAAAAATTTAAAAAATCCTAAGGACATGTAGTTCTCTGCTACTGTAGTGATATATTATCATGTGAATAGGAGATGAGCACATCAACTAAAAAATCTGCAAATGGGAAGTCCATGTCTTTGGTAGTGAGCATTTATGAAGGTATGTCCTCTTTATTCTTTGGATTTTAAATTTTTGACTTGATATAAAATTTTTGAAAGGGACCAGGTATACTTCATTGTTAATTCTAGTTTAAATCTCAATTTTGCTAATTATGTTCTTTCAGAAGTTAAAAAATGCATGTATCATTCAGTGGTTCCAGTATGTTCACAATATTGTATAAACAATGATATTAATTCCAGAATATTTCACTGTGACAAATTGAGACTCCGTGCACACTAAAAGTCATTTCCCAGTCATCTTTTCACCAGTCTAAGTCAACTATTAATGTAATTCCTTTCTTTTTCATTTTGCTTTACTCCGTACATTTCATGTATACATATTTTTAACAAATACAATAGGTGACCCTTTGTGTATGGCTTCTTTCACTTACCTTTATGTTTTTGAGTTTGATGCATTATTGTAGCAAGTATTTGTACTTTATTCCCTTTTAATGATGAATAATGATGAACTGTGTGTACACCACATTTTTTTTATTAATTCATTCATTGGTTGGCATGCAATGAAATTGCATATAAGTACAAAATGTCTGTCAAATCTCATGCTATTCTATATGCCTCCTTACCAGGTTGTCACAAAATTAATGAGTTCGAAATATTTCTCCTCTCATCAATGCTGTAGAAGACAAACTATGTCACATTCAAGATAAACAAGGATGATGTGAAGTTTAAAGCTCAATGTAGCAAATACTTTTGCTCATCTGGCATTTTAAAGATCAGTCTTTATCACATAGCTCAAATAATACTAGGAAGTCAAGATATCACTGCTTTACATCTTTTTGAATATAATAGCAAGGATTGTTTTCCATGAGGTAAAATATGACAAATTGGGGCTGGAGTGATAGCACAGTGGGTAGGTAATTTGCCTTGTATACAGCTGACCCAGGTTTGATTCCCACCATCCCATATGGTCCCACAAGCACCGCCAGGAGTAATTCCTGAGCACAGCGCCAGGAGTAACCACTGATCATTGCCAGGCATGACCCAAAAGCAAAAAAAAAATGACAAATTTTTTTTTCTGGATTTTTTTTCTAAGCCATTTTTCATGTTTATTTATTTATTTTATGTACCTTCACTGTCATGAAGACAGAGATACAGAGATACTGTAGGAACTCCTGCTTTCAGGTTTAGCAGTAAAAGAGTTGAAATAAACCAAGTATATTGAATTGAATTGTATTAAGGTTAAAAACAAAATTTAAAACATGACAAAAGGAAAATAAGCCAAATTTGGATAAGATCTATGGATGACCAGCTTCCTAATTTTTGATGGTGTACTTTGGGTATATAATATTTTTACCACTAGGGGAAATAGTAAAGGGAACATCAGACTTTTCTATAACCCTTGTGTCTTTCATGAATACATAAGTCTTTCAAAACTATATAAAAGAATAATTAGACTACACTAGTGTTTACTCATGGAGTTGTAACATAGCACTCTACCGTATTTTGATAGCTTTCTTCCTGTGGAGAGAAGAGGTATGAATGAGTCAAAGTAAAAAAGGACATTGAAAGGAACCACATTAGTCCATTTCAGTGAACTTAATAGCAGAAGAAAGGTTTAGGAATAGTATCTTTAAGAAAGGTTCAGGAACACTATTTTCTGGCACCACAAATTATATATCAAGGATCATGAAGTAATGAGGGACAATTAGTGGACTATATGCTGAGGGAATTCTGTCATTATCGATAGTGCTGCTGCTCCGCTGTATCTCTTGTATCATCCCTTTGGAACTTGATAGGAGCATATTATGTAATCCTACATACTCTATATGAAGTATTTGCTGTTAGTCCCCACAGAAATGATAAAAGAAAAAGAATAACCTTTTACTTATTTATTGCTACATAAATAATGCATGACTCTGCCTTCTTCCAAGGGTTAGACTATTTATTGTGTTCTACATGACAGAAAGAGCTATGGATGTATGTGTGATATTTTCTATGAAACATGCTATTTATGGGGACTCCAATTTCATGATCCAATAATATCCCCATTATGCCACCTCTGATTTCATCACATTTGATAGTATCATCCTCATATATGACTCTGAGTGAGCAGAGTTATTTGTACCATAATGATGATAAACAAAATTATGTAAGATAAGTGAGGTACCCTTAATTATATATTTGAAACCAGTCACTTTACAAATGAAAATTTAAGAGAGAAGAAGTGACTAATTAACTACTTATTAGTGATAGGAGTAACAGTATATGTCTCACAAATTGTAACAAAATTAAAATGACAAAATTCTATGTCCATCTCTACTGATGATGGCTTTCCTTAGGGAACAATGAGCTGGAATGATCTGGAACGTGTGGACTAAATGTATGCAGTAGTAGATTATTCATGTATAAAATGCAAAAGGCAGAATCTTCTGCTTCCATGCCAGGCTGTCTTCACTGGGGACCCCTTGGAGGGACAGGTTGAGTTTCCCTCCCCACCGCAAGCTGAGCCCCAGTAGCCGAAAACCTCCAGAACTCAGCTGCAGCCATATTCAAGGCCACTCTCCACATGCTTGGACGAGCCTCACACATGAAGAAACCAACAGAAGAACCCAGGTATGCGGGACCCGTGGTTGATATCTACATGCCTGCTTGGATTGGGACTGGGTGTCCTCCACCCAGGTTCCCCGTTTTCCAGTAGCTTGGCAGTCATACCCACAAACTGCCCCCAGCGCCATGTAATCTCATCAACGGCCAAGATCCAGAGACTATAAAATAAAGCTCCTGGAAGAGAGTGACACATAATCTCCTGACCCCACACCAGGCTTTGTTCATCGAGGCCCCCTTGGGGGGGCTGGTTGAGTTTCCCTCCCCACCCCAAGCAGAGACTGGGCAGCCGAAAACCTCCAGAACCCAACCACAGCCATGCTCAAGGCCACTCTCCACATGTTTGGACAAGCCTTACGCATGAAGGAACCGACAGAGGAACCCAGGTATGCGGGACTTGTGACTGAGAAATCCAAGCCTGCTCGGATCCGGACTGGGCTTCTTCCACACAGATCCCCAGAAGAGAGTGATCAGAATCTTGCATGGCAGAGCCTGGCAAGCTACCCGTGGCATATTCGATATGCCGAAAACAATAACAATAATGGGCCTCATTCTCCTGACCCTGAACGCGACAGGGACAAATGGAGACATTACTGGTGCCCGCTCAAGCAAATAATGAGCAATGGGATGACAGTGATACAGTGAATATGCTAAAACAAAAGTTGTCAGGATTTCCTAGCGCATACTTTGAAAATAAATTTCACAGAAATCAGTGGAACAAAACAAAATGCTATGTTTTATTTTTCATTCAGTATGTTTGATTTGGTGCATATAGACATGTCAATGTATAAAACCAAGTTAAAATTTTTGATAAGCGTCATTGAATAGGGGCACAAAGCATGAGCAATTCTGATGAACTACTTAATCCATGCTGAAGAGCAAGTAATAGAAAAATGAAGGGAACTAAATTGACTCTGGAAGCACTATCAACTAAAAGACAAGAGGATACTTTGAAAAATAGGACTTATTCATCAAATAATATATTTGAGCTGAAATTATTTTTGAAAAGTATATAGTGTTAATGTTGCAGTGGCTATTAAATAATAGAATAACCTTTGCTATTTGATCTGAGGAAACTATAGCTAGACCCTTTAATATCTATAAGGGCTGAACTTTTAGCATTTGAAAAAATACACTTTAAAACCAAGAGAGTACATTTATTTGTAAATGACTGCAGGGTGATGAAGTACAGAGTTAGAAGAACATGGTGTGAAGAAAAAACCTTACAGAGAAATGATCATAAGGTCTCAAAGAAGAGAACTATGTGGCTTAAATGATTATTAGGAAGATTATTAAGATTGAATATGAGGGAATAGTGGAAGATAGGATAAGTGATACACGTAGGAAAATTCCAGAGAGGGTGGCAGCAACAATGGTTAAAACAGTAGAAAAGAGGGGTCAGGGAAAATTACAGGGGTTGGGACTATTTCTCACACATACCCAATCCTTGTTCAATCCCAGTATTGCATGGCTTCCTTGAATAGCTGCGTGTAGCACCGAAGGCCCCATGTACCTCCAGGTTGGGTCCAGTGGTCCCTGGCAAGACAGAGAACATATGCCACCACATCCTGGGGACCTAGCATACAACTGAATAGCCCTGTTGGTTAAGAATCACACTAGGAGTGCCCCCATGCACCTTGAGCACTACTTGGGATGTGACCCCCAAATAGAGAAGAGATTGCAAAGAAGTACTTAGTGACTCTCCATCTAGACATGGTGTAAGTATGGTAGTATAAGTATATACCCTCAGTCTAAGTATGGCAAAGAAGTAATTAAAGGACTTGCTTTATGAGCCTGGAAGCTGATAAGAATGATCCTATTTTTAATTTGGGATGGTGTCGGGAAATGCTAGAGCTAAATTCTTTGTTGATATAGTACGAAAATGTATATAGGGGTTTGGGGCGTGTGTATATTGGATTTAGTTGGAGATTTAATTTTGGACATTCATTGGTCAGAAATGTTTAGGGAAAACATGAGGTAGGATGAATACTTTGAAGTAATGGAAACGTCAGAAGTTTAAATAGTGGACCTTGAAAATATCTCCAGATAATAGAAAAGGATATAAAAATTCTCAAAGGAATATGGCACCAGTGAAACAACCTCTATCAGAATGGCTGGAAATAAGTATTACTAGGATTGTAGAGAAAAATGAACCCTCCAGTTTTGATGTGAATAGCTACTATGAAAAATAGTGTGGTAATTTCTCAAAAAATAAGAAAGAAACTACCATATGATCTGCAAATTCCACTCAATATCTATTTCAAGATCACAATAAGTGCTGATTATAAATGTACACCTGTGTTCATTAAACATTCTTTTTTTTTGGCTTTTTGGGTCACACCCAGCGATACTCAGGGGATACTCCTGGCTCTGCACTCAGGAATGACTCCTGGCGGTGCTCAAGGAACCATATGGGATGGCGGGGATCAAACCTAGGTTGGCTGTGTGGAAGGCAAACACCCTCTCCATTGTGCTATTGCTCCAGACTCATTAAACATTCTTTACCCTAACCGAGATCTGGAAACAACCCAAACGTCAAACAACAGATGAGTGGATAAAGAAACTGTTGTATCAATACATAATGGAATATTACTCAGCTATAAGAAGAGGTGAAATATTGCATTTTGCTACAACATGGATGATACTGGAGAGTCTCATATTAAATAAGTCAGGAGAAAAATATTGTATGATTTCAGATGTTTGATTTAAAGAAATAAAGCATAGGACTACAAAATGTCCATGAAAACAAACCTTTATACTAATAACCAAGGTTAGCTAAGAGACATTGGGTGTGGATGAAGGGTCCTATGGTAGAGTAATATTGGCATTTTGGTAGCGGATGTGCCATGGTAACATTGTACAACTGAAATGTAAGCATTTTAACTCTTATAAAGCATTAATACATCAATAAAATAAAGAGTAGGGGAAAATAACAAAAGATCAAAGAATTATTACCCAATTTCAAGACCTCCTGCTAAGTTACAGTAATTTTGACATTACAGTACTGACATAAGAATCAATAAACACACCAGTAAAACAGAATGACGAGTCTAGAATAGACTCACACATACATGGTTATTTGATTTCTGACAAAAAAAAGTCAAAGCAACTAATGTGTAGAGAGTGTTTTAAACCAAGGAACCTGGAAAAACAGTGTAGTAAGATATTTTGAAAAGAACCTTTTGCTATACACAAAAATTAATTTGAGTTGAATTATACATCGTAAAAGCTAAGTATAAGACATAAAACACAGTAATTATAAAATAATTTATAACTTAGGCTATCAACATTTAAACTTACGCTCTGTAAAAGATACTTAAGAAAATCTACAAAGAGACCAGTGACACAGCTCGGTATATCCCTTGCACTGTATATAAAGCCATGGGTTTGATCCCTAGCACCAGTAAAAGAAATTAATGATGTAAAGTTCATAAAGTATGAGAAAATATTAGCAAATAATTTATAAGGCAAATATCATGTTTTGTTTACATTAAGAATCCTTATAAATCAATAATTTAAAAAGACAATTTTTGTCTTATTTTATCAGCACTATTTTAAAAATAATTTTATTGAATCACTGTGAGGTAGTTACAAGATTTCATGTTTGGGTTATAATCACACAATGATCAAATACCCATCCTTCCACCAATGCACATTCCCCATCACCAATATCCCTGGTATACCTGCGCTTCCCAACCTTCCCCCTGCCTCCACAGCAGGCAATATTCCCCATACTCTCTCTCTACTTTTGGGCATTATGGCTTGTAACACAGACTGAGAGGTCATCATGTTTGGCCAATTTTAAGTGGTCAAACCAAGGGAACAAGGAAATAGATGAATGGCTGAAAGGTTACTTGGGCCTATGTATAGTGGCAATATTTTGGGCTCCAATTTGCATTTTCTTGATGAGTAGTGATGACTTGAAGTATATTTTCGTGTGCCAAATACATGCATTCACACACATTCACACACCACAGGGCAGTGTTCTGTATGTACTTAGTGTGCAAAATTTTGGTAAATATAATGATGCAGTCTGAAATGTTCCTGGGATCCAAAAAACTCAAACATTACTCAAGCTGCTGTGTTCAAATGTTTTACATTTACATTAAAGGCAATACGCTAGTATAAACAGCCTAGAAGAACCAATTCATTTTGGTTTTGCAAGTTTTTGGAGAAGAAAGTAACACCAGGGATATAATCACCCAGTTTGTATAGCGTGTTAGTGAAGGGGAGTTTACACATAAGTGAATAGTTATTTCCAATTAAAGTTTCACTTGATTAATCCCAGTATGGGAAGAAAATTTTCCCGTAGTTAAACCCCATAATATCTCTTTTTCCGCAAGATTGACTCAATCTCAATCCATTTGTCCTTGTGTTCATGCTTTATCCAGACCTCAGTGGCATGCTGTGCAGTGCTGGCAGCTTATAAGTTAATAAATATCAAGTGAGCCAGCAAGCTGAGCAATTGACTAAAAGAGCCACACTTTCACTCAGTTGTCGCCCTTGTCTATTTCTCTTTAACTGGTAACTTTACAGATTTGAAAACAAATTCTTTTTTAGACTTTGAGCTACAGAATGTGCCAACATGTAGAGCAAACCTAAGTGAACACTCAGTGTACAAAAATGTCTTATCTGGTCACATACCCCTGGCTTTTAAACCTGGTTATCTCACACTTTTCCACTGAATGTCCAAGTGAGAAAGAACTTCTTGGAGATATTTAGGAGGTATATGCATGCTTCTGAGTGCTCTGTTGGCCTGTTGTATGGGAGATAAAAGAGAGGCGGAGTGTGGCTGGCTTGACAGAATAGAGGGTAGGGTGCTTGCCTTCTACTTGACTGACCTCTCCCCAGCAACTACATGGGGTCCCTAGAGCCTGCCAGGAGTGACCATCAGTGCAGAGTCAAGAGTAAGCTCTGAACATCGCTGTTTGTAACCCAAAAACACAAGAAAAAATGAGGGACACACGGAGAGAATTATGACCTGGAAATCATTTTGCAAGTTCTAGAAGTTCTCCTTGCATGTTGATAGAATTACAGCTGCTTAATGAATGCCCACAAAGAAAATGGACCTTCCCCCGAAATAATGTACTTTTCTCCACATTTTTAAAATCAGTGTAAATATAAAGAAGAAAATATCAGACCCTTTTAATCATATGATATTTGCAAAAGGACTTATTTAGTACTGATTATTTTTCTCTGCAACAAATTCAAACTAACCTCTGAAATGGCAGTACAACATTTACGGATTCAAAAGGTCCAGGTCATGATGGTCCATTAAAGAACACCATCACAATGTGACTTTTCTGTTTGGATATTTTTTCTCTTTTTTTTCTCAGTTGGAACTAAAGAGCAAGCCAAAATTAGACATTTCCTGTTGAGTGTCCTATAGCTTGTAGCACTGTCAGTCATTAGCAGAAAGGGCACACCTGAGTTGACAGAGTAAGCTAGCCTGACAGTCTGGTGTTTTCAATCAGAGATAGCTAAATGTGTCAAGGCAAACCATAGGACCATGTCATTATATGGAGGGATGAAAAGTCTCTTGTAAATACAGTCAAGAATTTGGGGTATAAGTGGTCTATTCTAACAACAGTTCACCGCTTGTTCTTGAGATCAGAGAGGGTAAATCATTGTGTCACAGTCAAGCCCATTTTTGGTATTGAATGGTAGGGTATTGCTGCTATTATCAATAAAATGTAAAACTTGGGGGGGGCTGAAGTAATAGAACAGTAAGTAGGGTGCTTGCCTGATACACTGCCTATCCAGATTCAATCCCCAGCATTCCATACATTCCCCCAGGCATCACCAGGAGAAATATCTGAGTGCAGAACCAAGAGTAAGTTCCGAGCATCACTGAGTGTGGCCCCCAAGCAAGTTGAAAATTTTAGCACTGGTCCTCAGAAGCATTATAGGAAAAGACAACTGCCTTGGAAAGTCTTTTTTTGTAGAATTGTGAATAGGCAAGGGAGGGTATTGGGCATTTTAACCCTTGGATGACATTATCAAAATTATGCAGTATTGATGACATACTTGAATGGCATTTTATCAATATGGTTTCTGGAAAAATGCAGGATATTCCTTTCCCCCATAAATTCATTTAGACTATGATTGGAACACTTAGAAACAAATTAGTGTCCTCAAATCTCAGTGCAATGCAGAGAGTAGATTTATATTCAGGGTGAGTGATAATAACATGTGATTAAGAGTTATGCCATGGAGTCATGGTTCTGTCCTGACTGGACACCAGGTTTATCATATTTGTAGACTTAGCCCAAAACCATGAAAACAGATGAAACACCACAGGTAATTCAGGCACTAACCTACAAAATGCCTGAGGATCACTCCTCTCAACACTATTAGTAGTACATACTCAGAAAACTATAGCTTGTGAATCACATTTGTTTATTCAAACATTTCTCAAAGTTAAGTGAACTTTCTTGATACGGGTGTTATTATTGTTGTTGTTTTTGTGTTTTGGTTCGCATTTGTTGGTGCTCGGGACTTACTTTTGACTCTGCACTTAGGGATCACTCCTGACATGGCTCAGGGTAACATATATGGTACTGGGGGTTTAACCTGGGTCAGCTGCATGCAAAGCAAGCCCTTGACCTGCTGTTCCATCACTCCAGCCTCTATTATTTTGGATTTTGGTACCGGTGATCAAATCCAGGTTCATATTTGCATTTCTATGTTCAATGCAGCACTGTTTACAATAGCCACAATCTGGAAAAAACCAATGTGCCCAAAAACAGATGACTGGTTAAAAAACTTTGGTACATCTACGCAATGGAATACTATGCAGCTGTTAGAAAAGATGAAGTCATGAAATTTGCATATATGTGGATCAACATGGAAAGTATCATGTTGAGTGAAATGAGTCAGAAAGAAAGAGACAGACATAGAAAGATTCCACTCATATGTGGAATATAAAGTAGCAGAGAGGTACAGCCTAGCAATGATACAACTTCTGGCAGAAATTTCTCTGGACTTAGTTACTAAAATACTAAAATACAGAAATCCCAAACCTCGCAGCCACTATTGTGGCCACATGACCTCATGTCTCTTCATTCTGAGCAATGGAAAAAAATTATCAAATGCTTCCTTTCCAGCAGGTCTGACTTTAGCGGGGGTAAACTCCAAACAATAATAGTGAGTTTTTTGTTGAAATATTGAATGTAATCAAAGTAAAGAGAAAGTAAAATGAAATTTATCAGCTACACAGGCGGAGTGGGGGAGTGGGGGCTGGTGGGGAGGTTTACTGTGGTTCTTGGTGGTGGAATAAGTGCACTGGTGAAGGGATGGGTGTTCGAGCATTGTGTGACTGAGACTTAAGCCTGAAAGCTTTGTAACTTTCCACATGGTGATTCAATAAAAAAAAATCCAGGGTCTCATGCTTGGAGCACTGAACTGTACACTTGAGTCACATTCCCAATACCAACAAGTGTCTGTAAAAATTACAAGTTTAGGGAAAATCATTATAATTATGATAGCATTTATGGTATTGATTTAGCTACTGCACCCCACCCCTACCCCACAAAAGTGTCCAATATATTCACCAATGTCTTTACAAGTCCAACAGTGTCTTCAAGTCCAACTCATCATCCCCCTTCACTCTCGCCCCACCATGTCTTCTCCTGCTACTTGGTAATCTGACTTTGAACCCAAGTCCAAGGTGTTGTGTATTTCCTTACAAAAAGTGATTTCTAGACTGTCATGTGATAATATTTACAATATTTGTATTACCATACAATTCCACATAAGGGAAAAGAATATGCCAAATTCTCAAATTGTGGTTCCACAGACCAGAAGCCTACATATTACCTGGCAACATGGTATAAACCATAAGTTTGTACCTACCTCTGATTGAATCAGTTGAACAATCTAATAAGCCATCATCTAAAGCTATTCTCTAAGTACCTATAGGCTTTTTCATGTTTTCAAAAAATATTATTTCCTTCTTTCCTTCCTTTCCCTTTCCTTTCCCATCCCCTCCCTGCTTTCCCCTTCCCTCCCTCCTCCCTCCCTGCCTTCCTTCCTACCTCTTTTCCTCACTCCTTCTTCCCTCCTTCCCCACCTGTCACCATCAGCAGATTTCAGGTCTTACTCCTGTTTCTGCACTCAGAGATCACTCCTGGCAGTGCTCAGAGAACCGTATGCAATACAGAACCTGGATTTGCTGCATGAAAGGCAAGAACTTACCTGCTGTATTATCTCAGGCCCAGCATATTTTATCTTTCATCAAGCACATGGCAGGGCTATTATTTATATAAAATGAGTTAAAAGTGATATATTGTGGAATTATCCACATCTTTTGGAGCTTTTGGGGAAATACTATTTAACTATTGACCTATTGAGGATTTTTGTGGTTTTTAATTTTGAGGGGGCATTTCTGCTTCTACAGAGCGTCTTCTGCTTCAGAGATACTCTTGGCAGTGTGTTGGGGACCATAAGTTGCCAGGAAATGGCCTAAGGCTTTTACATGCAAGTCTATGCCCCAGTTTGTCGAGCTATCTCTTTGAGCCCTAAGTATCGCTTTATTTAGACACCACATTGTTCTGAAAAGGGAATACTCATCCACTAATGTTGGAATGTTGTCTAGTTCAACCCTGGTGGAAAACAATATGGAGAGTCCTCAGTATATTTAAAAGTTGAGCTTCCAAGTCACCAGCGATTCCACTTTTGATCATCTATCATAAAAACATTCAAAGGACATATGCACACTTTTGTTCATTGCAGCACTTAGTGCAATAGATAAGATATGCAATAAACCTAGGTGCCCAAAGACAGATGAATCATTAGGAAGATGTGGTATATGTGTACAATGGGATACTATGCAGCTGTAAGGCATAAGAACATCATGTAATTTGCTGCAACCTGGTTGGAACTGGAACATATCATATTGAATGAAGTGAGCCAGCAGAAGAAAGAAAAATACAAAGTGATTTCACTTACCCATGATATATAGAATAACTGGATCAGTAAATGTCATAAAGGGGAGATACCAAAATTATTTCTGGCTCCAAAGTTTAGGGAAAAGAAAGACAGAGAATGAAAGAAATCAAGGAGGAAGGAAGATAATAAGGGTAGTAATGGGGGTACTGGGCTTGGGGCTTTGGCCATACTGGGGATGTGAGAGGGTGGCATAGTTATATATCCAAAGCACAGACTCAGCAATACTGAAAACATGAGATTTAAGTTGGCACCACAGAACTTTGTAATGTGCTTGTCAAGATGGCAGGCAGGGGGTGGGGTGGGGAGTTTGGGGGTGGGAAGAGTATGAGAACACTAGTGAAGGGGACTTGACACTGGCAGTAGGATTGGTATTGAAATATATGCCTAATTACCTGTAGCATTGTTGTCCTGTTATTCATCAATTTGCTTGAGTGGGCACCAGTAACGTCTCCATTGTGAGATTTATTGTTACTGTTTTTGGCATATCGAATACGCCACGGGGTAGCTTGTCAGGCTCTGCCGTGTGGGTGGGATACTCTTGGTAGCTTGCTGGGCTATCTGAGAGGGACCTAATTATCAACTATCAATAATTCTGTAAATCACAGTTTTTAACATAAAAATTATTTTTTAAAAAAACCACCACAGTCTGTTAGAAATAACTTCAGGCTATGCTGAAGTAATGTGTTCTTCCCAGCATTTTCACCTTCTTATTTATGCCAAGCATCCCTGAGACACCATTACACTTCTTTGCTTATTACCAGAAGACCTATGCTATTACTGAGAAAAGAAAAGGTAAAAGCAGCAGCCCAAATAGTCAATGACCAAATCTCATGGGACTCAGAGCAAAAGGACAATTAGATAAAAATACACTGCACATTTTTACATAGTGTAGTATTATTCAGCTATAAGGATAAAATCTTGTCATTTGCATAAAAATGGAAGGAACTGAGGGAATTATATTCAGCATCATAAGTCAGAGGAAAGACAAGTACTGCATGATTTCATTCATGTTTAATTCCTTACATGAAGTGCGATGTGAGGAAATAAAATACATGAACAGACAAAACAAACTAAAAATAGATCACTGGCTATGGATAAGCAAACTTTGTTGCCTAAAAAGAGAAGGGTGGGAAGTATGGAGGGATTTATTGTTTGCTTACTTTTAATTTTTTGTCTCACCTGACAGTGCTCAGGATTTATTCCTAGCTCTCTGTTCAGGAATCCTTCCTGGAGGAACTGAGAGGATCATATACAGTGCTGAGAATTGAACTGGGATTATCCACATGTAAAGGCAAGCGTCCTAACTCCTGTATTATCTCTGCAGCCTGGAATTTTTTTAAATAAAAAATAAAATCAGGACACAATGTACCAATTTTACTCTTCTTGGAAAAACTGTGAGACTTAAGAAGGACAGGAGTTGAATGCATTTATACTCATCCTATATTGTACTTAGACTCCTAAGTGCCAAGCTAGGTAGGCAACCTCACCTCTGATAGACTTTAGAGCTCAGGTAGAATGAGATTGAAAGAAAGACTTTAAAAAGGAATCACTAGACTCATTTGAAGGACTAAGAAGGAATGATTGCACTCATTTGTGAAATATAAAATAGCATAGTGTGGGACTGACACCCAAGACAGGAGAATCAAGGATCAGAACGACTGGTCCATGGTTGGAAGCCTGCCTCAGGAGCTGTCGGAGGAGGCAATTGTGATAGAGAAGGGTTCACTAAGTCAATAATGGTTGGATGGCTCAAATGGGAGACGTGTGCTTAAAGTAGACAAAGGACCAAACATGATGGTCTCTCAGTATCTGTATTGCAAACCATAATGAATGTAATGTAGTGAGAGAGAGTAAGAAGGAAAGTGTCTGCCATAGAGGTAAGGGGTCGGGTGGGGTGGTAATGGCGGGAGGGATACTGGGAACATTGATGGTGAAAAAAATGTGCACCAGTGGAGGGATGGGTGTTCCGTCATTGTATGAATGAAACTCAATCATGAAATCTTTGTAACTGTATCTCATGGTGATACAATAATAATAATTTATAAAAACAGAAGGAATCACAAGGGGACTTGGCTAGGCTGGGCTAGAAGCTACAGCAGCATCCGGTTCAAACATTTTAAAGAATAGGCAACCTTCTTCCTTGCAAAAAGCATCCAGTTTGGGCCCCCAGTAACTTTATTTGATTCATGCCTTGAAAAGCAACTGCCAGTTGTTATTTCGTTATTTTCCCTACTCCTTAGTTCTTGCCTTTCTTTATCTTCTAGCTATACCAGAAGCTTAATTGTCTGTCATGGAAACTTGGAGGAGCAAAAAATCATAGACAATAACAATTTCCATTAATCCCAGAAATAGGACATTTCGATATTTATTTGGATTAGATGGGCATACTCTGTGTATTTGACTGAAGCGACAGCACAGTGGGTAGGGCGTTTGCCTTTTACATGGCCGACTTGTGTTCGATTCCTTCATCCCTCTTGGAGAGCCCAACAAGCTACCCAGAGTATCCCGCCTGCACGGCAGAGCCTGGCAAGCTAACCATGGCATATATGATATGCCAAAAACAGTAACAGCATGTCTCACGGTGGAGAAATTACTGGTGCCCACTCGAGCAAATCGATGAAAAATGGGACAACAGTGCTACGGCAGTGCGGCAGTGCTACTCTGTATAATTAGTTGTGCCTGCATCTTTTATCTAATAAGAAATGAAAACAGCATTAATGACAGTCTGAATAGCAGAGAGAATACTAGAACACAGGTCTTGTTTGTGGAATTCCTTTACCGAAAGGGAAGGAGAGTAGCTGCTCCAATCTGCAATAGCTAATGTGTTTAATACACTTTAAAGAACATTCCTTTTGTGGGTCAGAGAGATAGATAGCTCAATGGGCTGAGAGGATTCTTTGCATGCAGGAAGCCTGGGCTTAATTCCCAGCACCCAAAGTTCCCTGAGCACCACCCAGAAAGATTTGGACACAGTACTGAGAGCATCTCCAAGCCCCCCCTGGGTGTGGTCCAAATATAAAAAAGAAAAGGAAACACATTCTATACCACCAACAGTATTCATGTTAATATGAATCTCTAGGCTGTAGAATATCAGAGGGGAAGTGACCTATTGCACTTAATGCATTTTTTTTAACTCTTGTTTCTACAACAGTTAATGCCATGAAATAGATATTCAATAAATACACATCAATGATTTTTCTTTGAATGAATATAAAGAGTTTATTCGGTGCGTATTTGTGTATACAACAACAAATATTAAACAACTTTTTTAAACATTTTTTGTGCACAGGACAGAAAACTGCCTGTACA